>NC_063201.1:34121760-34459709 GCF_017589495.1 Alosa alosa | reverse complement strand
CGAAATAGTTTCAACATTTTGAATATCAGTGTCAGGTGAATTAGGAAATGCCTTATGGCTGAAAGCTGCTTGGGATCCCCCCTGTCAAGCAATAACTATACAAATAGTTAAAAACAGATGACATGATGCGCGTCACTGACATAATGCGCAAATAATATAGCCTAGATATTCCAATATATTCAAATACATGTGTTTATTTTAGAGGGGATATTCAAACGTCATTTTTGAGCAATTTTGACAGCCCTAGTCCACTGTAGGCTACTCCAATCGTCTATTAACACCTCCCACCTAACTCCGGTGAGTGGGGGTCGCTATTATGCGTGTGAAATAGCACCATTGTTAGTTCCGGTGTTGTGTGCCTTCTGGTTTCTCCACCTACTGGTTTCCTTGCGCGTGCATGCGCTGCAGCAGTTGTCAGACATTCACAAACAAGTTGTTTTAGGCGGTTTGAAGTTGCTTTTCATACGCCATGAGCGCTCGGCTACATTACAGCCACTCAGACAAAAGACATGTAAAAAATATATGTTTTGAAAACTAGCATTAAACTGGATTCGATCCCGCAAAAGCAACACACGCGTGACTCTCTCCATCCTGATTCCCTACTCTTTGAGCCAACTAATATGTTGTATATGTTGTCTAATATGTACACGAATCAATTAACTATTGTAGACTACCATTAATTAATAACGTAGGCAACACCCAGGTAACATGTTGTCCAGGCTATCTGAAACAAGGGGTTGCCTCTCATCTACAACAACTGGTTACCTTGAAAAACGATCTACATAGCGCACCAGACCGCGATGTCTTCAAGAGTTGAATGAAGGGAGTTTGCAAAAATTAGTGTATTTTTCAAGTCAATAAAGATTGGGTTGCATCCATTACAAACAAACATGCAATGTGAACGTCTGGGATTGGGGAGAGCACTAAATGCTCTTCTGAATAAGCACGCAGTCAAGCCTTTAAATGAAAAACACTCTTTAATAATCAAAGAAATAAATGCTTATGAAGTAAACTTGTGACCATCAAAAATAGTTTATCGCCTGTAACTCCGTGATAACAGGACGTAACAGGAAGGCATTTGGCTGAGCAACGGAGGTTAATATGCTCTATATTTTGTCCAAATGATGTCTGTCTATCATCGTTGCACTCTGAGAAAAACAGAATGTTTAATTTGTCCTGCGTTTCTTCTACGGCTGCAAACGGGATTCACTCGCCGTTAACCAAATATTTCTTTATTAGGGCAGGGCAGGCATATTTCTGGCTATTAAATTATTTCTAAACCAGTCTGCTAAAGTCTAAAGAGACACCCTGCTCACTTGAGACCTCTGCCGGTTGTTGCAGCGTCGTTGCAGCGTCACTGGAAAAATACAAATTAAAGTCGCGTGATGCCGCTTGATCCCGCGCGCGGACCGCGATGGAAGCTGGCCAAGTCGAAGCACTGCCCACTGTACCCTCAAGATGTGAACTAACATGGGTTTTGACATTTGTCACCCTCCTCATGACAACAAGTCAAGTCCCAAGTAAAGACAGAGATGTTATGCAACCGCATGTCATCAATCATGCTTTCTTTATATTATTCTTATCAATCTATCAAACTTTACATATTACAGTAATATTTACTATTACAGAGTTTTAAAACACTTATAATCACAAGCCCAAAGACAAACAAAGTATCCTTTGTTCTCTTACTGAGGAAAAGTAAGAGTGAATACAGGATTTTTGATTGTAATGAGTTCACTAACTGCCTGGTAATACTGGGCCAATTGATCTGTCTGTTAGCATTACGCTAGTTGTGCTGCACTTTAAAACCATACTCCTTAAACACGAGGTTTTGGAGTTTAACACGCAGCTGAGCACAAAGTGATTGCTGTGTAAGGACTCACACAAGATCAGCTGATTCCTAGTTAATGTTGGTTTAAACTGCCTGGAAACCGGAAGTACTAGTTTTACCAGAGAATGTTTAATAGGAAGATAATAATAATAATAATAATAATAATAATAATAATAATAATAATAATAATCTTTATTTATATAGCACTTTTCAAAACAAAGTTACAAAGTGCTGTCCAATATCAACATAAACTAGAAATGCAATTCCAAGGAATTACCATTGCATGAAAATGCTAAAGTTGTGATGTAAAATATCATGTATAGTTAAAACAGATAATACAGAGATGGTTACTACGGTGATGTTAGGATAGACATGGTGGTTGCATAGCTTAATAAAAGCATGCTAACTATGCTAACCATGTTACTTAGCTAATAATTTTTAGCAGTTATGCTAACTATGCTAACTAGCATGCTAACATGCTAGCATGCTAACATGCTAGCATGCTAACTATGCTAACCACGTGACTTAGCTAACCTAGCTAATAATTTTTAGCAGTTTTGTTAAAAATGCTAACAATGTTAGCAATGTTAACATGCTAACTTTGCTAACCATGCTAACTAGCTACAGTGGGTAGGAGTCATAGTTGATGAAATGGAAGCGTTAGCATTAAATTCTGTCAGGAAGACTCAATGCTACGTCACTCATTCATTCATTACTTCCGACCAATCACCAGTCTGCATCAGCCTTTATAATCACTTTACTTTGCACCTGCCTGTTGCTTTCAGGTGCCAATTTTCGATGTTCCGTATCCATGCACGGGTAGCTAGTCATTCACTTCGCCACAACTTTAACATCCTTTCGCATCGGCGCTGCAACGTCAGCAGCCGCTCTAGGATTACCTACATCCTCAATCAAGTTGCTCGGAAGATGGTCTTCGTCGGCTTACGAGTCCTATAAGACCTCAGGACCAAGCCCTTCTAGATGCGCAAATAGCTCTCGCAAGCGTCAATTAAGGTAAGCTACCTTTCAAAGGTCTGGTGGTGGTTTTTCGGCTCAGCTAAAGCATTATATTAATTACGATGGACCCGAGCCACTCTTCTCCAGTCACTACGCACAGCCGGCACTTTAGGCACAGAATAAAGTGTTAATACATTCTAGTCACTACGCACCGCCGCCCTTGGTCTAGCTTCTGCAAGCTTCCTCGGGTAATCTCACGTCACAACAGTTAATTTCTTTTATCCTACCATCACCCCACTTCACTCATCATATACATACGCAACTCGACTCGGCAGTCGACTCGAATCGCAATCATCAAATCGCAATCATCAATCGTTATCGAACCGAACGATCATGAAGCACATTCCACGGGGATTTGCACCACATTGCATTACATTCTTGCCGTGCAAGAACCTAGCTTACGAAAGCTCTGAGCTTGTGCAAGCTCCTTGACTTCGCTGCAATCGCTGCAGACCATGCTGGTCATTTTCTTCTTTTCACCAGAGAGTGCTCAAGCTTTCTATCTGTTTCTCTATACCTTTTCTCTCTGAACTTATTACCCATGGACAATGTCTATTTCATGCTTTCCTGTCTCGTTTAGCTAACGTCACCTATGCTGCTCATCTTATTTTGGGGGGCCTTTCCAAGAGCAAGGTGCAAAAGCATGGCTCACTCTTTTCATCTTGCCCTCGAATCTGCTTTAGCTCCATTCCGTTGCAGGATGCGGCTCGCTCACGGAAACAGTCATCACATAGGGGTCGTACTTAAATTGGATATAATCTGTCATGGACACTACACCGTGCTGTTATTTTGGGTAAGTCAACATAATTAATTAATTAATCTAAACCTTGCTTTGTTTACATTTCTATCCTAATAGTAGGCCTATACGTTGTGCTATTTAGCTTTCTTTAACATGGCTTTACCTCTGCCGGATGGACAGTAGTCTGTTAATTTCATCTGCTGTACATCTTGTCCTCGCAGCTCCTATTCACCATCGAACCGCAACAAATGGAGTTCACAAACTGTAATATTTTACATCAAATTGCTTATCAATTAAGAGCTAGCTACTCCATTTGCTAGTCACAAGGCTCACAAGAATCTATGGACTGTATGGTTAGTAATGAGCATTTTGTAATCAATGTACTTCCTCTTGCAAATGTCTGGTGGTGGTCTAAATTTAATCATATTACTCATCTCTTCGTTCTGGTGCCCGTACTGGCTTGGTCGCATTTGTGCAGGTCATAATCTTCTTTAACTGCAAGCGCTATTTCTTCTGCACTAACCTGAGCTTCTGCAACTGCAAGCTCATTTTCCCCCGAGCATTTGCAACTGCAAGCTCTATCCCGCTGCACTAACCCTGAGCATCTGCAACTGCGAGCTCTATTCTGCTGCACTGACCCTGAGCATCTGCAACTGCAGGCTCTATCCCCTGCACTGACTGATCATCTGTTCACCCTGCACGTTGTTAGTTAACCCTTGAGCTAAGCTTCTGCAAGCACTAGTCACTCAAGCAGTCGTGTTCAATGGGTTGAACATCTGCAAGCTCGATTCCCTTCCATAACTTTAAATCAATCATAGAATTTGAGTCACAGGTGATTGAATCCATCTTATAATCATCATCCTCATCAAATCATCAGTTTATTTATTAGTAGTATATTCTTCATGTGTCTCTGCTGTCTGTCTTGCTTTTCTGATTCATCTCCCGAGTTCAACCGGATAATACAAAATGCACTGTTTAATATTGTTATGCTCTATTTCAGAGAGGATGACCATCTAAGCATTCTGGTGGGTATCTTTATTTTTTATTCTTTGGAGGTAGGCTCTGCCCCTGCCGTCTCATACCGGCAGGATCTGCAAGGGTCTGCACACTCGTTGACCTGGACCGAGGATGGGGCCTATGCCAAAGACTGTCTTATTATTGCTTATGCCTTTTGTATATCCTTTGATTAGCCCTCACTCTGAAGGCTGACCCAGCTGTACTTCTATTAACCTTATACCGCCCTCCTAAACTATGGACTGGCTTTCTCGACCAGTTTTCTGAACTTATGTCGCTCATCATCACTAGCTATGATCGGATAATTGTAAATGGCGACTTCAATATTCATGTCAATAAGACAACTGATGCTAAAGCCAGTAAGTCCCTTAATGTGTTGGACAGTTTAGAGCTAAAGCAGCATGTTACAGGACCCACCCACAACCTTGGCAACACCCTCGATCTAGTCATTTCTAGAGGGATAGAAGTCACAGACTTATCAGTAAATGATATAAATATGTCTGATCATCATTGTGTATCTTTTAATATAGTACTACATACTCCAAAAATTCATCCCGAAATTGCAATCAAATCGCGACTCTTGGACATTAGAGCAGAACAGCAGTTCATAGCTCTTATAGACTCCATAAATTTAGATATTTTACATCATCCCATTGATCAAATGGTAGAGGCTCTCAATCGTGAATTAGGCTCTGCTTGACAGAGTGGCACCCTTAAAGACTAAAAAAAAAGGCCCTGTAGCAAACTGACACCTTGGATGAACGAAAATATCCATGATCTAAAAAGATCATGTAGAAAAAGCTGAGAGAACATGGAGAAAAACTAAGTTACAGGTTCACCGTGCCATTCTAAAAAGAAAAAATAGCAAATTATAATAGAGCTATTCGAATGAGAGGAGGAACCACTTCTCTAAGGTAATTGCTGAAAACAGTGGAAACTCTAGGGTGTTGTTCTCTACCATTGATAGGCTATTGCATCAAACACCTTTTGATACACTCAGTCAGGCATCCTCTCTAAGATGCGAAGAATTTGCAGACTTCTTCAAAAACAAAGTCATTTCTATAAGGGAGGCTATTGGTAACACAAGTAATATGTTTGATAGTACACCCAAAAACAGCCCCCCAAAATGAAGGTCCTTTAGCACTATTACTCAATCTGAGCTTGGTAAAATTATAACTCAAACCGGCTCCTCAACATGTGTTTTAGATCCAATCCCTACTACATTCCTCAAAAAGTATATGATAGCTTAGCTCCCTTTTTTTCTCAAGGTAATAAATACCTCATTAGAAACAGGTATATTTCCAACTGCTTTTAAAACCGCTGTTGTGAAACCTTTACTTAAAAAAGTCAAATCTTGACCATACCAATCTGAGCAACTACAGGCCTATATCAAATCTATCGTTTTGAGCAAAGTACTTGAAAAAAAGTTGTTTGTAATCAGTTAAATACCTTCCTCAACGAAAACAGTATCCTTGAAAAATTCCAATCAGGTTTTAGATCAAATCACAGCACAGAAACGGCTCTAGTAAAAATAGTCAATGATCTCAGACTAGCTACTGACTCAAACAAAGTCTCAATCCTTATTCTTCTGGATTTGAGTGTGGCATTTGACACCATTGATCATAGCATCCTAATTCACCAGCTTGCTAAGTGGGTGGGTCTCTCTGATAATGCTCTAAACTGGTTTCAAACCTACATTACTGGCAGAGATTTTTATATCAGTCTAGGAGATCATGTATCTGAAAAACATGACTTGCCTTTTGGTGTGGCCCAGGGGAGCTGCCTTGGTCCCATGCTATTTTCTCTATATATGCTTCCATTGGGAAATGTCATAAGTCAGCATAATGTAAACTTCCACAGCTACGCAGATGATACCCAATTGTATATTTCTGTGGAGCCAACTAACCCAGATGGCCTTTGCTCCCTCACTGCATGCCTAACCTCCATTAATCAGTGGATGAGCAAAAACTTTTGAAACTAAATGATGACAAAACAGAGGTACTTCTGGTTGGACCAAAACTAAAGCGTAGATATTATTCTTAGTAATCTGGGGAACTTGGCACACCAGGTTAAACCAAAAGTAACAAGCCTCGAGTCATCTTAGATGCAGAGTTAAGTTTTAAGCCCCATATCAGTAAAGTTAATCAGACAGCCTATTTCCACTTGAGAAACATTGCCAAAGTCGCGGCCCTTTTAACTCAACAAGATGCAGAAAAACTAGTTCACTTTATCACTAGCAGGTTAGACTACTGCAATGCACTTTTCACTGGTCTTCCCAAAAACATCTAAAGAAATTGGCACTCATACAGAACTCTGCGGCTAGACTTTTTAACTAAGACTAAGAAGAGAGAACACATCACCCCTGTGTTGGCTGAACTGCACTGGCTCCCTATTTCCTATAGAATTGATTTTAAGGTTATGTTAATTACTTACAAAGCTCTGAATGGCATAGCACCTTCATATATCTCTGAGCTTTTAATATCTTATCAACCACAAAGGAAACTTAGATCATCCAATTCTAATCTTTTAATCGCCCCAAAAGTGCTCCACAAACAAAGTGGAGAAGCTGCGTTTATCCATTATGCCCCAAACTATGGAACACCCTGCCTCTGTACATCAAGCAGGCGAAGTTCAGTAAATATTTTTAAAAAGATCTGAAAACATACCTGTACAGGAAAGCTTTTAGTTAACTCATCTTATCCTGTAGACTACATTTTCAGATTATTCTACATCTGCTACTATTGGAGGGTGCAGCCAGCCAGAAGCAGATGGGCTCCCCCTATTAAGTCAGGTTCTGCTCAAGGTTTCTTCCTGGAATATGGGAGTTTTTCCTTGCCACAGTTGCCATATGGCGTGCTTGTGGGGGGTAAGAGGGTTAAGGCTGCCAGTCTTATGACGTCATTTTCTATATTTTTGATATGTTGCTGAGTAGATCATAAACAGCAAAGAAAAGTGATTGATAATGACTGACTGACTATCATTGTGTTACATGCTTCAAATGTAAAGCACTTTGAGCTGCATTCTGTGTATGAAAGGTGCTATACAAATAAAGCTTATTATTATTATTATATTATTATTATTGATGGATTAAAACGTGTGTTATCTTTCATTGTACCTTCCTGAGTCTTTCTGATAGAAATGTGTTGACATAGTTGATGACAAGTTAAAAGTTGTTGATAGACAGCTAGTGAATGTATATAGTTTAAAAGTTTAAAAGTTGAATGTAGATAGTTTAAAAGTTGTTGATAGACAGCTAGTTTAATAGATAGTTTAATGATAGTTTAAAAGTAGACCGTTTAAAAGTTGAATGTAAAAAGTTCAGTAGTTTAATGGGTTACATTGTTTAACAGTGGATTATTGTAGTGAGGACTTTTATTTTGAAACAGTTTTGGGCAGAGGAAACAGTTGAATAGGATGTGTAGTCTTAATTGACCCAGATTGTATGCTTAAAGCCTGAGGCTGCAGGTGGCATGAACACCTGCCATAGGATTCTAATTGCTTAAGGGCCGTATTATGATGTCACAATCGGCAATGTTAAGTCTATGGGGATTTTTTAAAAGTTTTTCTTTAATAGTTTAAAAAGTATAAAAGTTTCAAAGTTGAAAAGTCATACCAACCCGATCTGTTTGAAGACCTACGTTACAAAGTTTGAATGAAGTTTCTAAGTTAAACTGTTCAAGAGAAATTGCGTACGGAAAAAGTGGTAAGCGGAATAATAATAAGAAGAAGAAGTAGAAGTTGCCTAGGAAGAACAGTACAGTGCATTTTCATGCACTGTAATGAAAATGCAAATAAGACATAATAATATAACAATCAAATAATATATATTAATTCAATTAGAACTTAACATAAATTTGAAAAAGGACAATAAACTTACACTGAAATAAAACTTACTGAAATAAAACTTGACACTGAAATAAAACTTAGGATACTGAAATAAAACTTGACACTGAAATAAAACTTAATAAACTTAACACAAAATGAAGTATATTACTTAAACAAAACTAAGGAAGGCTTGCTTGTAAAGATGAGTTTTAAGGAGGGATTTAAAAGAGCATGCTGACTTGGCTGACCTGATTTCATCAGGCAGGTCATTCCAGAGCCTAGGTGCCCTGACACTAAAGGCTCTCTCCCCTTTAGTTTTGAGATTGACCTTAGGAATAGTTAGGAAACCACTACCAGATGATCTTAAAGTACGCACAGGTACTAGGAGATCAGATATGTAGTTGGGAGACAGGCCATGTAGAGCTTTAAAAGTAATCAGAAGAATCTTAAAATCATTTCTTAAAGCTTACTGGGAGCCAGTGCAGTGAGGCTAAAACAGGAGTAATGTGATTACAGTACTTTGTCTTAGTAAGAAGCCGGCCAGCTGAATTCTGAACAGTTTGAAGTCTCTTTATAGATTTTTGGTTCAGACAAGAAAAAAGACTATTGCAGTAATCCAGGCGTGAAGAAATAAATGCATGTATAATGGTCTCAGTGTCTTTAAAAGTTAAGATGGAACTAATCTGGGAAATATTTCTGAGGTGATAGAAACAAGACTGTATGAGCTTTGTGATGTGACGTTCAAAGCTTAAATTACTGTCAAACCAGACACCAAGATTCTTTGCAACAGGTTTTACACAGTCTAAAAATTGAAAGGGACCTAAGGATGGTATCATTTGTTTCACTATATGCTGGGATCCAATGACGAGGACTTCTGTTTTGTCAGAATTCAACTGGAGGAAATTGTTCGACATCCAGTTTTTTATGTCACAAAGACATTCATTTAAGGAATTCAGCATACTAGGATCAGGACCTGCTAATGGGCAGGTACAGCTGTGTATCATCAGCATAGAAGTGGAAGGAGACACAGTGTTTCTGGATAATGTGCCCAAGAGGAAGCATGTATAAACAAAATAAGATTGGTCCTAAAACTGACCCTTGAGGTACCCCATACCTGACAGGAGAAAATGAAGATGTGTAACTGTTTGCAGAAACACAAAACTTCCTATTTGTAAGATGAAAACCATTGTAAGGCTGTACCAGAAATTCCCACCCAATGTTCCAGTCTATGCAGCAGTATGCTGTGTGTGATCAATAGTGTCAAAGGCTGCGCTAAGATCAAGAAGTACAAGGACAGAACACATGCCATCATCAGCTGTTCTTAAAAGGTCATTTGTAACTTTCAGCAGTGCTGTCTCAGTGCTATGATACTTTCGGAAACCAGATTGTAGCTTTTCAAAAAGATTATTATTTTCTAGTGCAGAGACAAGCTGCTTGGACACTAATCTTTCAAGAATCTTTGATACAAATGGTAACTTGGAAATAGGTCTGTAGTTTTGAGGTAGAGATGGATCAAGCCCTGATTTCTTTAGCAATGGGCTCACACTTGCAGTTTTAAAGTAATCAGGGACAATGCCATTTAAAAGTGAACTATTAAAAATAGAAAGCAAACAGGACCCAACAGATTCAATTACAGGAACTTTGTTGGTACTACATCAAGAGGACTGGAAGATACTGTTATATGTGACACTGTCTCTAGAAGTTCAGATAGAGTAACTGTATTGAAGTGGTTTAAAGCAGCGGTCCCCAACCACCGGGCCGCGGCCCGGTATCGGGCCGCAGGACATTCCTAACCGGGCCGTAGCCTACGACATGAGTTGCATGAAAAATGCATGCAAAAAAAATGCATGCAAACTAAACTAAATTTAACTAACTAATTGCAAAAAAATGCATGCAAACTAAACTAAATTTAATTCGCAATAATGTCACGTTTTTACATGGCATAGGCCTATATGCAGTTGTTTGATTGCACGCATGTTTGCATTTTGCAAGGTCCATTTTCTTACGTCTGTCTGTCCCGCCTTCAACACTTTTACATATTGCCTTCAGCGCTGCGCAGCCTCAGGTCAGCTCACTCCACTTGATCAGTTCTTGGCGAACGGTAGTGTCACACGAAGTTAGCTAAACTGCTAGAATGAGCAACAAAAAACAAACATCTTTAGCAGGTCACTGGCCAGAGTGTTTGAGTTGCGAGAGCCGCTGCAGAGATTTCTTACAGAAAAAAAGTCACCGTTAGCTGCACATTTTAGTGATGAGGACTGGGTGTCAAAACTCGCTTACCTGTGTGACATATTCGGGTTGCTTAATGACCTCAACCTGTCACTCCAGGGGAGAATGACGACTGTCTTTAAACTGGCAGATAAAGTCGCTGCATTTAAAGCCAAGCTTGATTTGTAGGGACGGACGAGTGGACGGGGTGTATTTGATATGTTCCAAAAAGTAGTGGGGGTTTTGGGAGAGACTGAGGCAGGGCCCTTTCTCTCGCAGCTGGTGCGCGATCACCTTGTTGCGCTCTCAAATGAGTTTGAGCGTTACTTCCCATCCTTCAAAGATCCACGGCAAACCAATGAGTGGGTCTGCAACCCATTTGTCAATATCCCGAATAGTCCTAACTTGTCAGCGCAGGAGGAAGAGCAGTTGATCGAAATTGCAAATGACGGTGGTCTTAAGAGTGTGTATAAGGAAACCTCTCTGGCGGGTTTTTGGATCACAACCAAAGCAGAATATCCCAAGATAGCCGTAAAAGCGCTGAAAACGTTTCCCACCACGTATCTATGCGAGGCCAGGTTTTCGGCAATGACTGCAACTAGACAAATTCTTGTCGACTGGACATTTCAAACACACTGAGGGTGTCACTGTCTTCCATCACCCCCAGATGGAAGCTTCTTGTTGCAGGGAAACAAGCACAGGGCTCACACTGATTATATTCGTAATGCACGTTTAGTTCCCATGTTTTGTTCCCATATTTTGTTAAGCATGTTCACACTTATAGATGTAGCTTCAAGTTGTTCAATAATCATAGTTCATATTGTTCAATTTTCACTTGTATGCCTATCCTGTAAGAAAGAGACTTCAGAGTGCATAGTATTAGGAGTGATAGAGGTTCTAATTGACTCTACTTTCTTAGTAAAAAAGGACAAAAACTTTTCACAATCACCATCACTTTCCACTGGGACACAGGGAGTAGATGGCTTTACCAGCTGCTCTACTGTTTTAATTTTTTTTAATTCCAGGGCATCAGTCAACTCCAACACTCTCACCACCTCTACAGCCTCTTCTCTCAGTAAGAGAAAGTGAACGACCACCTAGACCTGCATTCTCCAGCAGTGCTTCCCCCCTGCTCCGCAGACAAGCTCTGCGACAGACCTCTAGCCGTGTCAGAATCCTCCTGCCCCGCAGACAAACGCCCCAACAAACCTCCAGCACCATCACTGCGTCCCAGCCTTCCAGGGAAGTTTCAAGTAGGCTACACCAAATCTTCATTGTCAAACATCGGATGCTCGGCCAGAAGATGACCCAAACCAGTCACCCAGCACATCATTGAGTTCTGAAGCCCAGGGCACCCCATCCACAAATAGGGAGCCTGAGCATGGCGAAAGTTCGGGAAGCAACGCAGGCCAGCCGGCTCCTGAAAGAATCGCCCGAGCTGTCTGCCAACACGCATTGCCCCGCTTTGAGCAACACATGCTTGACATGAGCCGGGAGGAAAATGAGTTGAAGCTGGAGCTCATCAGGGGTCTCATTACAGAAAGAATCCTAACTGCTCATCCTAACTTAAGTTAGGAAACCAAAGATAGGAAAAATCCTAACTTCCTATTACAGAAGCAGTGCCTAACCTAATGTCCGTTTCCTATCTTATCTGTGGCTTCCTATCTTATCTTTATTTAGGAAATCCTAAATGTTCTATCAATCAGATTTTTCGACGGCTATCAACAGTTTATGTCTTTTTCTGCACTTAGAATGTGCACGAGACTGATAGAACGCATAACTGTAACGACAAATGAGCCTAACCGTTAACGTTAAATAACAAAAAAGTTAAACGAAACAGCAAGCTACGGTCATGGCTGGTCCAGCTGATAAGAAGAGGAGGGCTTTTAATTTCAGCCAAGACAAGTTGGAGGCATTAGTTCAGGCGGTGGAAGACAGGAAAAATGTATTATTCGGGAAATTTTTTAATGACCGTAATGGCGCAGTCTAAAGACAGACACTGGAAAGAGGTTGCGGTCTCAGCGGTTTGTGGGATGCTGAGGACGGTGGAGAGTACGAAGAAAAGTGATGCTAAGATCAGGGGGGTCTTACAAAGGAGGGACCAAGCAAAGACGGGGGCTGGTTTGCCTGAAGTGAAGCCCCTAACCTCACTGGAGGAGAAGGTCCAGGCTGTAAGTAAGGTAAGTTGATTTCAGCACTAGCTTCCATCTCAAATTAGCCAGCTGGTGGCTTGGCAATCGCAACTAAAAGTTATTAAAGTTTGTCTTCACTAAGACATATCATGTCTAAACGACTGGCCCGGATGGTCAGGGGAGAGGCTGAGGCGCCATTTAAAACTAAGGTAAGCAACTTTTGCTTAATAGCAGCTAAACTCCTCTGACCAGACTGTGCTTTGAGGTATTTGTCTTGACCTATAAGTCCTCCAGTTAAAGAATCTTGTTAAAATTAAAGACCAAGTGGTTAATACTGCAGATTATGGTAAGCGTTTGTGTGTATACTAATGAAAAGGATTTTGCATGTGTAAAATCAAGAGTTCTGCATGTGGAGAACTAGGCAAATTCCTGCATGTGAAGGAATACTATAGCCATATCAAAGAAGTTTTGCATGAGGAAAACTTAAAGTTCTGCATGTGGAGAACTAACTCAATTCCTGCATGAGGAGGAATGAGAGAGATAAAAGTAACAGTTTTGCATGTGGAAAACTGAAAGGTCTGCATGTGGAGACCTCAGGTCTGCATGTGAAGACCTCATTTCCTGCATGTGGAGGAAATAATACTAACAAGTTGAGTATAGCTGATAATTGATATCAGGTCTGAATAAGTTGAAATTGAAACACTCCAAGAGTGAGTGGATGGCCAAGTAAGGCATTGGTTGAGGCCTGGTGCCTGGAATAATGTTTAATAATTTTGTGTAAAAGTTGTGGATGTAGAGCTAAAGGAAAACACAAATCATTGTTGAGTGGAAGTATAATAGCTTTGTAGACTAGTTGTTGTTGGAATTAAGTACTAGAAGTCCATGGCAGAGCATTGGTAGAGGACGTCATATACTTGCATAGCTTGTGACCAAGGAGAAGAGGCTGTGTGTGTGTGTGTGTGTGTCTGTGCGCACAGGAGAGTGAGTGGGGGCCCCGTGTAAAAAGCATTGGAATGTTGGTGTGGAGGATGGTCAGAGAAATAGGATGTATGCCTGAGTAAATCCTTTGTCTTTTTACATGAATGAGAGTTCATTGTATTGAATAAGATTTGCTGCTATCGCTGTGTTGGGTGTTTTGGAACGGGTGAATAAAGCATACCAGTCTACCCAAATAGTATATTGATAGATTTCAAGTTAAGTGATAACTTCAATAGTTAATAGTTAAAGCTTTAATGTAAATTGACTTGTAATGCTATAATGATAAAGGTAATTGTAAAGTAATAAAGTTAAGAGTTAAGGAAAATATACTGTGGGTCAAGCGGTGGTTTGCTATAATAGAAGTTGAATGGCTATGATGGGTGCACTGATGACACATTATTGCATAAATGAATGATGGGCTTATCTGTTGAAATATACTGTATATAAACCATATTAAGTTTAATTAAGAGAGTTATTAGTAGTTATACTAATTATATACAATATTGTTATTGTGGTTTAGATTAACCTAATAACTGGTTAACTGGTAGTTGGTAATGTTACAAGTACAATAATGTAGTATACATATTGTTAAAAAAACAAACATAGTATAGGTAAATGGTATTACTTTTTAAGATAAAGAAGAGTTAGGCCCATTATTGATTTGTGTTGTTGAATTTGATAGGCCACACAGCCTGGTCAGGTTGTAGGGTGGCATAGATATAGAATTAAGGTAGTTTTAATAAAGATATTTATAAATCCAATTTAATTAAAGTTAATTTTTGTGAGGGATAACTAAATAGCATAATGCTGGGATAACACTGTTGCAAAGAATTTGTTGTGGTAATGGTAAACTAAGCTGTGTATGGAGTATTTGTGAGAATATAGTACTTTTATGAACAGAGCTCTGAAGGGTTGTTTGTTTGGGTGCATTGGCTTTTGGTGTAGAGAAGGTGGCATATAAGTTAAGGTAAAATAGAAGGTTGTAGTTAAGTTAAGTTGTACATATAAAGTAATCTTAAGTGATTAACAGTAAAATGGCTCAATTGGAGCTAAAACCTCTCACTCCGATAGAGGAAGTGATTGAGCGTAATCCGGTGGCCAAGCGTGTACTGGTACATTGTTGCAATAAATGGGCTATACGTACAAAAAAAGATGCGGATCCATGGCCGGCAGAGGGAACATTTGATCCAAAATTGTTGATACAAATGGAAGCAAAAGTTAGAGATTACGAAAGAAAGATGAGAAGAGAAACAATAGGGAAGAAAAGAGAATAGATGAGCTTGAATCCCTTAAGGCATTCATGTTCATTGCAGATGAGAGAAGGAAAGTAAAGAAGCAGAATGGTAGGACAGATCAGGGAAAAGAGTCTGATAAAGCAGGGGGAGTTAGACCTCCACCTTATGTACCTTCCCCACCACAAGCAGCAGGGATATATCCACAGTTATCACCAGTAGGCCAGTATCCCCAGGTTATATTTAAAGGGGAAGTAACAGGCAAGGCTGAGTTTTCAGAGGGAGCCGGTGATATGCAGGGTCTGGAGCTACAGGCAGTTAGGAAGGTAGAAGAAGAGTTGGCTGCTGTAAAACAACAGTTGTTAGAAGCTACAGCAAGATTATCACAACAGCATACTACAGGTTCACAAGGCTCATGTGTAGAGGAGAGAAAATCAGTAGTTGGTGAGGGAGCTGCAGGTGGAGAAAGATTAGGGCTTTTAAGAGAGCCAACTCAAGATTATAGTTACTTGGATAGAGAGGATCAGGAAATGATTGAAAGAGAGATAGCAGGGAAAAGGATGATGGAGCAAGCAGAAGAGAGTCAAGATCAGGGACAGAGTTGGGTAGCACAAGATCAAGCAGGGTCTATTACCCCGGTAATTAGGAGAAAACAAAAATCTGGCTACGGCAGTCCACCCAATTGGGCAAGGTTGGACAGCATAAATCAAAGCTTAGAGAGGTCAGTGCAACGAGCAAAAAATAGACAGCCAAGCAAGGAAAGACAGGAGTCAGTAATTAAGGAGTTCTGGCTCACAAGAGATCAAATAAAAACTGTCATGGATCAATTGGAACAAGGTGTGATACGGGATGTGTGCATAACTGCAGAGCAAATATCAAAAATGATAGACATAATAGACAAAGAATTGGAGAGAGTACGAATAGGCCCAGATACAGTAGAAAATAGGACTGATGAGAGTAGAAGAGAGAGGCATATAAAGGGGCCTATTGCATAGTCGTCTAACTTTTTTGAGATGTCATGAACAAGCGGAGAAAATGGAGGCGTCTAGGGATGATGGGGAAATAAGTGGCGTCAACAGGGACATAGGAAACATTCTGGAGGCTCAGGTAACTGGGACCTTTCAGGGGCAAAAGGTGACATTGGCATTAAATACTCAAGAGCCAAGTCACATTGATAATGATTCAGGTGAAGAAATAGCTGAAGGGGAGGAAAATATGGCACCATTGTTGTCATTACGCGATATAAAATTAAATGTAAAAAATAAAATGCGGCAAGCTGGAAAAGCTTTGATTCAAAAAACACTAAAAAGGGGAGAACAAGTGAACTGCAGTGTGAGTCCTTTGTCATCTAGTGATGAGACTGAAAAAATAATGATGCCCCTAATAACTAAGGGGGACAGGATCATTACCAGCCGTGGGGGCATACCGATGTGCAGGGGTTAATCCAGAGGCTCCCTGTGCTGCATGATGGAGCAAATATTTGGATTACGAAATTTGAAAATTTTACCGAAGGGAAAAGACTGGCTGTTGGCGATATTAAAGCTTTGCTAAGTATGATACTGGGAAAAGAGAATGCAAGAGGAGTACTAGAGCGAGTAAATAAGGGACGATGGATGGGAGACCCGAATGTGGATCGTGTGGAATTTAATAAATATAGGACAGAGGTTTGGAGAGCCCTCAGAGAGGAATACCCTAACAAGTTCAGTCCTTCCACATTGAGCCTTAATAAACTGAAAGCGGATGAAAATCCTGCAGCCTTTGTTGAAAATGCTTCTGCCAATTGGAGGGCAAAAATGGAGCAGGATCCTGAGGATAACCACATGATCAGGAGTATGTTCAGAAAGGCAGTGTTGGAGGCACTCCCACTAACAGTGAAAGGAGGCCTAGAAAGGTTGTGGAATTTGGGGACTATGTCCAGAGATGACTTTAGAGAGGCAGTGAGTCACCATGTGGGCCTGTACAGGACAATGGAGGACAATAGAAGTAAGCAAGATATTGACCTACAACGGAAAGTGTTGCAACGTCAACTGGAGGATACAAAAACTTCCAAAAAGACAGTACAGGCACCTGTGGTGACCCAGGCCTCTCCCCCAGGGGAAGCCCAGGCCACAGCACTTCCCCCACTGCAACCTCAGCAGCTACCACAACAGGCGCTTCCTGCCCAGACACTTTATACTGCCTATGGACCCCCACCACTGTGGGCACAGCCAAGCCCATGGCAGCCACGACCTCCCCACAGAGGGGATGGGGACCTAGACCAGGGGGGAACTACTCAGGCAGAGGAAGAGGATTTAACAGAGGTGGTGGACAGCAGCAATCACCAGTTTGTTACAACTGCCAAAGAAGTGGACATATTGCTCGTAACTGTCAAGTCAGGCAGAGGCAGGGAGAGGAAGGAGGCGCTCCGGCACTTAGGAATGCATTCAGCGGTCCTGTGTTTCCGTCTCCTTATGGGGGAGCACATTACTGAGGGTGCCTAGAGAATCCTAAAGGGGAGGGTCAGCTGCCAATGTTGTCAAGCACAGCTGATATAGAACCCACACTGCAGGTTCAAATTGAGGGTAAAGAAATTTTGGTAATGATCGATACTGGGGCTACATATTCATGTGTTAATCCCATTGATGCCCAACACCTCCCCAGGTCTAGCACAGGAAAAGTAGCTAAGACCATAGGATTCTCAGGACAAGTGCAGTTGATACCCTTTTCTGCCCCAGTATCAATAAAATTAGGAAATAAAGAAATAAAAATGCCAATTTTGATTTCAAAAGATACTCCAATTAATTTATTAGGACGTGATGCATTGTGTAAATTAAGGGTCAAAGAAATACGAAATTTGGTCACTCAAGACTGTGCCACAGCAACCAGTGTAGGCTACAGTCCTACCCAATAGGCCTACTCGAAGCAGATAGCGTTGTCTGACGGTCGAGTGGGTTAATGCACGTATTTCCAGAACAGGTCTGCAACTTTCAGGTAGTTCTGAGTTCGAATTTAGGCAGGAGCAGAGCCATATAAAGGCCTAGGCCTATTGTTATAATTTTTTGCAAGGTGTTGCTCCTGGCAATACTTGTTTATAAGACGTTTGGTGATTAATTGATAGCTGTTTTTGGGACACGTTAAACGTTCTTTATAATGAGCGCATCCGGGGAGTAAAACGACTGTTACGCGCTGTTACAACTGTAGGCTACAATGATTGCAATACAAAAATATGCGCGTGTTAGTTTAGTTAGTTTTGTGATGTTTTGCACTTTTGCCTCGTGTGTTTTCAGGTTTTAGGGCTTTTTTGGCAAGATTGACCTTGGTTAGACTCTGCATATGTTATTTCTCCGTATGGAAAATAAAGTCAAATTGTCTGTTATTAGTTCAATAACAAGTGTTGCTTGTTAAAACATGTGACTAGTGAAACTCAAATGATTTTAGAAATATTTAGCCAAAGCCAAAAAGTGTTAGAGAGAAGGAGAGACGCCGGTGCAGCTCAGATGTCTTCTTAATTTTCTTTATTCTTTAGTAAAAGGTGCAGAACATTATTAAACTTTGACTAACGTGTCGATGTTCGTTAGTCAAAAACATCGACACATCGAAATGTTAGTCAAAGTTTAATAATGTTCTGCACCTTTTACTGAAGAATAAAGAAAATTAAGAAGACATCTGAGCTGCACCGCATCCTCTCTAAAATATCTGTCTACCAAAAAGTGTTTCTTTGTGCCCCGCGCTCCCCCACTGCTTGTGAAAGAAGGGGATGGGGGAGGGGGGCTTAACGTGGAAAAGCTTAATGTCACAAAACGGCAACGAGTCGTTTTAGGCTACAGGCCTTCATAATGGTAGGCTACAGGAAGTGGGGGGAGGGTATGGGATGACCAGAGCCGTCATCTATCGTCTTTCCAGGCACACAGCTCGTTATATAGCCTATCGACTGCCTTAACAGATAGGCTTTGCTCTTGGGTTTGGCCTTACAGCGAACTCAATGCTCTTGTTGCTTGCAGTTTGTTAAATAAAGCGATGCAGATTACATTATTTATTTCTGATTAATTGCGTCTTTTGATGTATTTTGCAACATTTGCTTGTTAGGCTGGGCTACTGTCAATGTCCTGTACAGGTCAATGTTCAACAATTGCTGGTGTAGGCCTAGGCTATTAATCAATTAGGGACTGTTCGTTATTTATTTAATTAAGGGGCTACCGGAGGAGTTTTGTCAAAAAAAAGACGCGTGACCCTCCCTCGCCAGCAAGAATTTTTTCTATGACCCTCCAAAGTGATTGAGAAAAAAAACATGACCCTCCCAGTCCCAACAATTTATTGATGCCTTAGGCTACTGGGTCAATTTGGGAGCTTGCATGCTACGACTCCTTCCTTGAAATGCCTTGAAAGGCTGTCGTTTGCACACAATTTCACAAATAATCACCGGGACCAAACAAACCTGTCAACTTTTCCCGGTTTATCGCATTATTTTAACTTTTTCCTCGCTGTCTTAGGAGGAGCTGCAGGGCCGTCGCAGGGGATCACGGCCCTGTCTGGAACTTGACAGATGCAAGGCCCTTTTCACTTACGTGCATGAAATCATGCGATAGCTTACTTTACACATAGCCAAGGCTACCGTCGGTGTATTTTAATAGTAGCCTAGTCTAATAAGCTACACCAGCTTGCCTTTAAGAGGGGAAATTCAATTGTATAGCCTATAACATTAGCTGAGTCACATATTTGGCCATATGGTGTTTATCATAGGCTACATCACGAAACCAAATAGTGTAACAAAGGCGAACACTTTAACAGGGGAATTAATTGGGCATGAATCATTGTGCTGAACGGTATTTGTCAATGAGCAGAAACACACACGACATTCAAACTATTGATAAGATGTACTGGTCTGTATCTATAGGCTAACATTGGACAAATAAATGACACTGACTTCGCCATATCCTGACTCAGGAAAAAAAACATTTTCTTGCTTTGCGCAAAACTTAGCAATGAAATCATAGGCCAGTTTGCAGGTAGCCTAACGTCTTTTCATAGAAGGGAGAGCCCAGTCTCTCCTGTGACATGGAGGTGCGCAAATAGTTTTTAATAGCCTGTTCAACCGAAAAGCTTCGTTCACCCGATGCCAGTCACTGATCGCAATTTCAAATTTCGAAAGCTTCATCTTTTTAAGTTTTAAGTGCAGTGGCCCCTATCTGCCCCCCCCTTTGGAATTATATCTCGAGCCTATTATAAGGTCCAGTGCGTTATGTCCTGGGATTCGGATGTGCTCAAAAAGAAAAGAAAAAACACTTTTTTATAGATGGTTCTGAGGAGCAATGTGAGAGAGAAATTTGATGATCATTGATCGTTGTTTTGGGACGTTAAGCCTTTTCCATAGGCGTCAGTGAAGGAGATTGAAGAATGACCATTTTTTTATACGAAAATATTTATTAACTACAAAAACTCAGTGTCATTCAGACTCAACCCTCTTGTTGTTTTATTATCTTTTTCATTGTCGTTTGAACGTTGGCAAGCAGGCATGTTGCGGTTGCAATTTAAGTGAAATTTCTAGGCCTACAACATGCTGTTAGGCTGGGCTACTGTCAATGTACTTGTACAGGTAAATGTTCAACAATTCCTGGTGTACAGGTTATATAATCAATTAGCTAAATCATTTGTCCAGCTGTTTAAACATTTTTTCGTGCTAGATTCAAACGCAAAAGGTGCTTTGATATATTTTTCGTTTAAACGTCGGCAAGCAGGCATGCTTTGGTTGCAATGAATGAGGATAATTGCTTTTTTTTGCATTATTTTGAATATGACTCGCTCCAGTCTCAACAGCACGTACTTTTTCCACACACTAAGTTCTAACACACATGGGCCTATCCCCTCTCGCTTTCTCTCTCTCCATCCCTGCACACGGTGCTTTCTTAAAGGTGCTGCACCATTTTACAACAATTACATCTACATTTTCATATTAGAATGTTTTGTCAAGTGTAAGCTTAAACTACCGTGATCAATTTAAGTTCCCGTGCCCCCGCTGCGTCATGGAAGCAGTAAGTCAGTCGCATCAAAAATAGTAGTGGCACCCAAGTGACACCTTGTGGTTGTTTGTGTCAACTGCAGTTTGTGCCATTTCTGCTGAGAAAATGGGGTGCGTGATTCATGAAGGAACCCGTCCAAACTTAACGGGGACCCACTGTAAATGCAAAGCACATAAGAAAGGGGAAGATCTGGTTACTTTAGGTAATGATGCAGCTGATGAAATTGCAAAAGAGGCTGCATTAAAAGCCCGTGAATCAGGCTTTACCTCCGAAAAAGGATTGAACACATGGCAGTGGTGTGCTCCGGGGGGAGCGTAAGTGGTGTTCTGTGCAATGTCCTTCTGTTTGTCCATATAATGAAGAATGATAATTGTGTGTGGTGTGGACAAAGGGGGGTCCCAGGACATTTTCATCTCACAGAACCACTGTGTTGTGCTATGTGTCAAAGAGAAGCATGTCCAGAATGTTATTTTGAGCCTTGTCATCCTAAACAGGAGATTCAAGGGCCTATGGTCACTCTTGAGCCTACATTGACAATTGCTGATATTATTGACATGCAGCAGCAGGCGGGGCCATATGAACATACTAAATGGACAGATAGAGGTGCTGTATGTGGTAGTGATGGATTGTGGCGTTCTCATGATGGTCGACTTGGTAGCATCCACTAAACCTCCTTGGCATGTTGATTTCTTTTGCCCATGATCTGATCATTGTGCAAAAGGGGAGGTAAAGAGGAAAATTCTTGACCAAGGATTTTGGTCACCATATTTGCAAAGTTATTAATGATAGTCTAACCAAGTGTCATGTGTGTAGTCTATATAACATTAGAAAAGGAATAGCTTTGTCTAAACCATTAGGACACATACCAGTCCCAGAAGGACCATTCAAACATTTGGTGATTGATTACATTGATATGATAAAACCAATAAACAGACACAGATATGTGTTAGTGGTGGTTTGTAGGTTTTCAAGGTGGGTGGAAGCTTGTTCAGGTCCAGGGCCTGATGAAAAAACTGTTATTAAGTTTTTCACGAGGGAAATTATTCCTAGGTTTGGCATACCAGATATAATTTCATCTGACAATGGTGCAGCATTTACAGCCAAATCATGGGGTAAAATTATGCAGACTTTGGGAATAAAAAAAAGTTAGGGTGTGTTTACCATCCTCAATCTCAGGGAATTGTTGAAAGGGCTAATTCTACACTGAAGGGGAAAATTGCAAAGATTTGTGCCTCAACAAGTTTAAACTGGTTTGATCGCTTTACCCATTGCCTTGATGCACATGAGGTCACAACAAAACCGCAGTACACATTTAACACCGCATGAGATGTTGACGGGCCGTCCATTTCCGGCACCAAAAATAAGAGGGGATGGTAGAGGTCCACCTTTGGATCAGCTTCAAAGGGAAATTAGACATTATATGGAACAAATGTCATTAATTCACAAAACTATTTACAAGCAGGCAAAAGAACAAGAACTTCTGAATGACCCACAGGACAAAGGTCAACAACTCATACAGCCCGGAGACTGGGTGTATTTGAAGGTGTTCAGGCGGTCCTGTCTCCAACCAAGGGCAGAGGGACCATACCGAGTGACCGAGGCCACTCCAACAGCGGTGAGAGTACAAGGGAGTAAAACGTGGTATCATCTCACATCTTGTTTCAAAGCCTCTATTCCTGAAAACAGTGACACAGGGACTGAACAACCAGCCGATGGCCGGGAGACAGACTCAAATGATGATGGTGTATCAGGAGGAGAACAGGAGGCCAGACAGACATGTCAGGAGAGCCCGAGTCAGGATTCATTTGACCCGCAGCAACAGAATGGATGGATGGACAGGAATGATCCTGGCAGTGGTGGGTATAGTGTTTCTGGCATGCATGTTCCTATTTCCCCTGCTGGCTCTAGACTTTCATATGATGAATCCAGTCTGGCAGGGGGGACCCCATCCCAATCTCATCTGCCTCACCAAGAACAACCAGGAAGTGAAGAAGGACCCACAGAGTTCAGGGACTCTTGGACTGAAATCCCAGTCCATGACCATACCACCAAACCACCAGGAGATGAGTCATTCAACTGTTCTTTCACAAGTGAGCCCGACAAAGAAGGGTCAGGTAACACAGACATTATTGACTGACCAAATCTTATCTACCACCACAGGAATCTGGAATATTGATGAATCTTCCAGTATGAACTCAGTTCGTTATGTGCTGGGAGCTCTAAGAGAACAGGTGACTACGACCTCCAGGGTAGCTATGCACCACTGGATGATGTTGGATCAGATATTAGCCAAAGAAGGTGAAGTGTGTGTCGACATAGGAGTATAGTGTGTTGTTTATTCCCATAATATAGCTATGGCAAAATTAATAATGATAGAAAGATAGTTTAAGGAGACATTAGAAGGATTAGCAATATGACTAGCACAAATAGGAATAATTATAGGCATCTGTTTGCTGGTATTTGTGCTTGTTTTCTCTTTGTTTCTTCCTTCTTTGAGATCTATAGTGCTTAAGACTGTGGCTGGGAGAAATGGATCACAAATGCCACTGTTGTTGATGAATGAAGGACAAATGACAAATCGGATGGAAGGAGACATTGTTGCCAGGGCACAGGACATGGACATGGAACCACTTTAGCCAATGATGCCAGAGCTAACTCTCCTCATTGAGACTTGGAGGAATGAGGAGCATGAGGACTTGGCATATGGAAGCCAAACGGGATCTCTCATGGACGAGGTGGTTTTAGATGTGGATACACATCCTACTCAAACAACTCAGTAGTTTCCTAAAGCAACATGGAATGGACTGTGGATTATAAAGCATTGAAGAGGATTTTTGTGAGTTTCTTCATTCGTAACACACTCCACACTTGAAGCGCAGCATCCAACACTTGCTAAATAACATCTGCGTTCGCATTTACACTTTGCCATCTCCAAGGAACACTGGACTAAAAATTGTGTGTCATGAGAAAGGATGAGTAATATTCTTGGTGTTGACTTGTGTTTAAAAGAAGGCAATTACAGCATGAAACCTGTCTTCATGTAGAAGTTTAGAATATTATAGGACTAGCCCTATCTGAAAAAGCCCATCAGGTATTTTGATGTGATTTGTTTGCTCTGTTTGATGGGACTGTTTGGGGTTGGGAAAAGCATATGTGTAGTTGAAGGAACGTTTCTCCTCTCGCTTGTTGAAAAACAAGTGTTGCCGTAATAACGGGACAGTAGAAGAGTTTCCCTACTGAAGGTTTTTCCTCTAGAGACAACAGACAAAAGAGGTTTTCCTTAAGGGTTTTCGCTTCCACCGAGAGGATTTGAAACTTGCCATTCTATTTGATAATGTCACTACACTGTTAGATTTGGTGTTTTGAGGGATGGTTTATGGGTGTGATATTTATTATTGGTGTTAGTAACAAATATTTAATTGTATAGGTGCTGCGGTGCCATTTTAGCTAAGTTGACGGTTTGCAGTGTGAATCAGCTTCACTGCTGAATTTTCTTGATAATGGGGGATATGTTAAAATGATAATAATGTTTAATTTTGCTGCATGATTGAGTACATGCTGTCCTCAATAAGGGGGGAATATGTGGTGACTTTTTGTAAGTTTCCTGATAAGATATTCTGTAGTTGTGCTAAAATATGTTCTATACATTGGGCTAATGTGTAACCTCTGTGTGGTGAAAAGAGCAGGGGTAAATATAGCACAAGCTAGGGGCCCAGAGGTTTGCCTATAAGGAAGTGAATGCATAGAAGAAATTGGACATCTCTAGCAGTGTTCAGCTCAGGTCAAAGGTCCATTGTAGAAATAGAATAAATACCTAGGCAAATATGTATTACCAAAAGAGGTAGGAAGGACATAGGAGCTCTGTTCTATTCTGAGTTGGTCAAAACAAGTGATGCTACTGGAAAGAGGTATATAAGCTGTGAAAGACAGGATGTTAGTAGCTGGCTTCATGAACCTATGCTCTGTATTGTACACCTTCTGCAGTATTCTGTTGCTTTGTCACAATTCTTCTGAGTTTGAATCAGTTAATTATAATTTGACACCACAGTCTCGGTGTGTGTGTTGGGGGGGATGACAGGGGAGATGGGATAGTGTGCTGTGTATGTGGGGAGAGGGCAGTGTGCAATATGGGCAGTGGGCATACACCTAAAGAGTGGACCTCATAATTGGTATCAATTAATGTCAACTAATGTCAGTGTGTGTCTACATTTTGGGGGCGGTGTAGCAGGCTACAGACATCAGCCAGCTAGTGCTACGATGTAACGATGATAATCTAAAATGTAGCAGCGTAGCAGCTACCTGCTAGTGCCAGCGCTATCAATAACTGGCTTGGAGGAGTGGCTACATAGTAACCCTAGAATAGGGCCACCAGAAGCAACATGTTACTTGTGTCGAACCAGACAAAATACAGTCTATGTAGGCCTATGTAGACAGGAAAAGAAAAGCCAACGCTGACAACTCCCTAACATGAAATCATTTGTGTATCATAGGCATTGCAACCGGCATGGAGGTGGGACTGGATGAGCTGTGTGAACAGAAAAGTGGTGAGGTGTGTCAGTCGACATCGTCTGGCCCTGAATCGAGAAGGGTCATATTAACGCTGATGGATTCAGAGTGTGACACTATGAATCTGCCACCAGCAATAGTCATCCCATTACCTGGTAAGTAGAATTCAACGTTGATGGTAATTTAAAATAAATAGGCTATGAGGTGCATTTTTTTTTTTTTACAATGATGCTGTCTCAACTGTAGGCTACTCCATATGAACAGTTGAGGTATAATGTCCCGTTTAGTCTACGCTGTTCAAAGAAAGGTGCCTAGATTCTGAATCTAAGATTCACAGTTTTTAATTCTTCTCTACAGCTAAAAAGAAGAAGCACATAGGCCTACAAGAGGAGCTTCTGGAGTTGAAGAAGAGAGAAGCTGCTGGTAATGAGAGAAAAAGTAAATATTGATAAGGAGAGACTGCAATTGGAAAAAGAAAAATTCGAATTCATGAAGGAGTATTTAAAAATCGAGGGAACATTGTTGATCTCTCTGAACTATAAAAAAAATGCACACTTATTTACATTTATTTATTTAATATTGTCAAAAATAAATCTTTTAAATCAAACTGCAATGTTTTGTCTTTAATTATCTTGTAAAATAATGTGCAATTAAGTTGTTTCTGGCAGTTCTGCCAGTCTGTGCACCTACAGGCCTATGCCATCATGGCCTTCCTCCTCATCTTCAACCGGGATGTTTTTAGTGTCCGGGAGATTAGCCATCCTGCATATGTTGTGCAGCACAGCAGTGGCCTTCACAAACATCACCACTCTCTTAGGGGAATACTGAAGATATCCCCCACTCTTATCATGGTATCTCCATCTACAACAACATAAATTAACCAGCAGTGCACCAATTAACCAGTTAGTTTTTATTGCCATCATGGTAACATGCTTTCCTTTTTGGTATGATGTTACAGTCCATATTAATATTAAATAATATTAAACTTATACATTTGCTACATTGCTTTTGAAGTGTATAGTTTAACACTAGCTTCTTCTTCAGGGTTACTACACACTCCTTATCTACACTATTGAATGCACCAAAGCACTATGTCTCACCTTCCTTTCCATATACCATAAAGCCTCTCCTGACGGCTACGGCACCTTTTGTGTGGCACATTATACTTCCTCTCTGCCTCTGTCTGCTCATTCATGATTGGTGTTATTAGGTAGGGTTTCAAGGGGTATCCCGAGTCTCCCAAAAGCCATCCACTTGCCCTGCCCTCACTCAGGTAAGCATTGATATCACTGTAAATGGGCACATTTCATATTTTAAATAGTATTTGAGTGGAGCCTATAATGAAGTCTGTAAAACAATAATTTATGTTAATGGCAAGGACCCACCTGGTGTTGAATATGAATGAATCGTGGATGGATCCAGGCCACTTTGCCAACAAATGCCGCATAACCATATTTTGGTCCCCTATGGCCTGAACGTTAATGGCATGGTATCCTTTACGGCACACGTATGCCGGCTCACTTGGGCCATTTGGAGCTTTGATTGGAAAAAGTGACCCATCAATAAGCCCAATTACCCCTGGCATTCCACTCTGTTGTAAAAACTCCTCCTTTATCCGCAGAAGCTCTTCTCCAAGCGGAAACTGAATATAATTTGGTGCCAGATTGCAGATGGCTTTGGTGACTTCCATGAGGTTGCGTGAAATACACAGCTGTGACACCGAAGACAGGCTTGCAACCTCAGTCTGGAAGTCACCCTTGGCAAAAAAACGCAGAGCATTTGTTACCTGCACAAGCACTGCCAAGGCTCCATGTCTCCTTGAAGGCCTCTCCAGAACTGGACGTAGTTCTTTCACCAAATTCAAAATTAAATGTCTTGGCAGACGATAAAATTAAATTAAAACACGGTCCGGAAAATTTAACACATCATTATGCGGTCTAAGTAGCCTTTCTGCCATTACATTTCTGTTAATGTGTTCATCTTCATTGTCAAAGATACCTACAAGCAGTGCTGCTGCCATATTTTTTTCAGTTAGTGACAGTTATTTTGATTTAAGACAGGGTGAATGGCAACCTAACTTAGGCATCCTAAGTTAGGAATTTCCTAACTTAGGAATTTAACCATTACAGAATCATCCTATCTTAAGATAAGATAGGATCTCATCCTAAGTTAAGTTAGGAAACCTGCTTCTGTAATAACAAAACCCCTAAATGCCTTTCCTAACTTAAGTTAGGATAGGATTTCAGAGTTAGGAAGTTTCTGTAATGAGGCCCCAGGGCCCAAGCACGCCGTGATGAGGAGATGTACAATGAGCGGAGGAGAACACTACGAGCCAAAAGGAGGGCGTATAGCGCAAAAATGCGCTATTACCGAGCTAAACTCCTTCACTATGGCGATTCTCAATCATTGACCAGCAGCTCAAGCTCCAGTGACAATTGATTTTGTTTTTGTGTGTGTTATGTGCTTCTTTTGTTTGCAGAGTTGTTAACTGCTTTTTTGGTTCGCAGAGTTCTTGCCTGCATTTTTTTTTCTTTGCGGAGTTGTTAACTGTTTTTTGTTTGTGTAATAAAAACACATTCACCTAAAATACCTTGTTGTGTTTGGAGGCGCTTCGCGAAGGTTCGTTTTTCAAATGTGCAGAACTAAAGTGAGTTTATTTCGTCAGCCATAGTGGTAAGATATTACATTGTCATTACCTGAGACAATTAAACTTTCTGACATAGCCTGGGCGAGATGTGTAACCAAATATGGCAAGATGGATAATTGATGCTTACAAGCACTATAGAATACTGATCAACTGGGTTTTTGATGGGATCTTGATGGTCTTTGAAGTAGTAGCCTATACAGTTAGGACATTGCTAATTCTTTCTCAGAAGCCTACAGCTTACTTAAAAACGGGCTCACTTTATCCCACTAGTATACATTTTAGCGATAGTTGTAATTGACCATTGAATCAATGAGGTTACCACTTTGCAGAATTGTGATTGACATCACTTAACTTGCCATTAATTCTGGACCGACTGATCGTTGGAATCACCTTAACGCCTGGGTGTGGCCTTTAAATTGTTATTGTGGTAGTAGTAGTCTCTAGCCATGGATGCCCTAAACGACACTATGATGATGGTGCACAGTGATAGCAGCACGCATTATAAGCAGATGATAAAGGCTACTTCGTGACCCCTTTAGATGATACAACGCCGAACAATTCCGACGACGGTACCGTCTGTCCAAAAGAGCGGTCAGGCGCCTTATCAACTTGTTGGCATATCAACTTGGGTCCAGAGGTAGAGGGAACATGCCTGTGCCAGTAGCGCACAAAGTTCTCCTAGCTTTACGCTACTTTGCCACGGGGACCTTTCTCCTCTGCTGTGGTGACATGATAAATGTCCATGAGAGCACAGTTTGCCGTGTGGTACATAGGGTGGCCCGTCCCATCGCCGCACTTCACCCCAACTATATAGCCATGGCAAACGAGGACGAGCAGAGAGACATCTCCACACCATTTTTACGTTTTACGTTCATGCCGGTATGCCTGGGGTGATTAGAATAGTGGACTGCACCCACATTCCACTCATTTTCCATGGCACCGTGCGCAATCCAGCCTTTACGAATCGACGTGGGTAAGGTAACATCCCCTGATATTTGGTCTGCCTAAACATAACAAATATACCCTAGGAAAAATGCATTTTTGCGGTGTACATTGATGTACGTGGCTTTAATGGCTGTGAAATGCACATTAATGTGTCAGATAGTGGAGTAGATGTTTTGCAATAATATTAATAAGTTTACCCTTTCTGATATTACAGATACAGCTCTATAAACTGTCAGATGGTTTGCGATTACAACATGCGCATTCGCAATTAGGGTTGGGCACCGAAACACGGTTCTAATATGGCACCGGTGCCGACGCAAACGGTAGTAACTGCATCGAATAACAACGTGGATTTCGGTGCCTCATTTCGGTGCTTATTTTTATTTTTTTATACGAGGCATCACTGGATGTCATGCGCCATCTCTAATGTCTTGCTCTGATAGCAACACATCCAGACACAGTTAGCTGCTAGCTAACGTAAACACTGGATGTATAAAGCAGAGGAGTGCACCACATAGGCGAGTGGACAGTGTTTGACAGCTTGCGTGAGCCCAAGTAGCTTACTTTAACGCGATATCCTGTCAAAATCTAGCAGTGGGCCTTCCTAACTACACACAAGCAAAAGGCTATGAAACAACAGTAGCCTATATGTTACACAATATCCTTGCTAATGCGCTAACTGGCATTTATTTGAAATGTTATCAGCAAAGTTGTAAGGTGAAAACTTTATTTCACGGTGTGCTCTAAACCAGGGGTCCCCAACCTTTTATGTACCATAGACCGGTTTGATTCCTATTTTTTTTTCGCGGACCGGGGGGGGGGTTCCATGTTCCATATGTGTTGTGCATGCATTACTTGAAAAGAACTAGCTCCAGTTATGTATGAACAGTGAAGGTAACGATCTCTTGTGAAAAAGGTGCACTTGAAGAAATGAAAATTGAACAATATGAACTATGAATATTGAACAACTTGAAGCTACATCTATAAGTGTGAACATGCTTAACAAAATATGGGAACAAAACATGGAAACTAAACGTGCAATACGAATATAATCAATGTGAGCCCTGTGCTTGTTTCCCTGCAACAAGAAGCTTCCATCTGGGGGTGATGGAAGACAGTGACACCCTCAGTGTGTTTGAAATGTCCAGTCGATTGCGCAATTTGTCTAGTTGCAGTCATCGCCGAAAACCCGGCCTCGCGCCAAGATGCGTGGTGGGAAACGTTTTTCAGCGCTTTTACGGCTATCTCGGGATATTCTGCTTTGGTTGTGATCCAAAAACCCGCCAGAGAGGTTTCCTTATACACACTCTTAAGACCACCGTCATTTGCAATTTCGATCAACTGCTCTTCCTCCTGCGCTGACAAGTTAGGACTATTTGGGATATTGACAAATGGGTTGCGGACCCACTCATTGGTTTGCCGTGGATCTTTGAAGGATGGGAAGTAACGCTCAAACTCATTTGAGAGCCGCAACAAGGTGATCGGCGACCAGCTGCGAGAGAAAGGGCCCTGCCTCAGTCTCTCCCAAAACCCCCACTACTTTTTGGAACATATCAAATACACCCCGGTCCACTCGTCGTCCCTACAAATCAAGCTTGGCTTTAAATGCAGCGACTTTATCTGCCAGTTTAAAGACAGTCGTCATTCTCCCCTGGGTGACAGGTTGAGGTCATTAAGCAACCGAATATGTCACACAGGTAAGCGAAGTTTGACACCCAGTCCTCATCACTAAAATGTGCAGCTAACGGTGACTTTTTTCTGTAAGAAATCTCTGCAGCGGCTCTCGCAACTCAAACACTCTGGCCAGTGACCTGCTAAAGATGCTTGTTTTTGTTGCTCATTCTAGCAGTTTAGCTAACCGTGTGACACTACCGTTAAGCCAAGAACTGATCAAGTGGAGTGAGCTGACCTGAGGCTGCGCCAGCGCTGAAGGCAATATGTAAAAGTGTTGAAGGCGGGACAGACAGACGTAAGAAAATGGACCTTGCAAAATGCAAACATGCGTGCAATCAAACAACTGCATATAGGCCTATGCCATGTAAAAACGTGACATTATTGCGAATTAAATTTAGTTTAGTTTGCATGCATTTTTTTGCAATTAGTTAGTTAAATTTAGTTTAGTTTGCATGCATTTTTCATGCAACTCATGTCGTAGGCTACGGCCCGGTTAGGAATGTCCTGCGGCCCGGTGGTTGGGGACCGCTGCTCTAAACAACATAATGGCATGATATTAATCTGTCATGTGCATGAGGCCCATATAGCATCAATATGAAGATCGTGTTAAAAGTTCGCTGGCAAAAACAGAAGGTTAGGCTACATACCTGATGTCACTGAGCTTTCAAAGAGGCTACAAAACCATCTCCGTAGTTATCGCTAATTAAACTCAACTGACTGGTGTTAGCCATAGTTGCTGTTAAAATGCCTACTAGGCTAGCACTGGGAATCTAAACACTTCAACACCGACATGTAGCCTAACATGTTCAAAACTATTGCGTGTTATGAGTTAAGACATAAAATTTCTTGAAGCATTTGGGAACACACTGAATTAACTGTTAGTCCCTGTTCCCTGTTAGATTAGCTTGCTTGCAAATGCCGTTGTCCATGACCTGGCAGTTCTATGGCAAGCGGTTTTAACATACCTTATGGCAAACCGCCTACACTGGGTAAACTTGAAAGCAGAGCTTACCATTGTGTGCATGCATGGCAAGCTGTTTTAACATTTAAATGTATTATTTGTAGGAGCAATGAGATATTGATAGTAAATTGAATATAACAGTTCAATTTCATGTTCAAATTTGTGTTATCAATAAAAAAAAAAAAAGGAATTCATGCTTTAGACCATTTTAATTTAAAACATTTTAAAAACAAAGTACCGATTCAGGCACCGTTTCGGTACCGGCACCATTTTAAAAGTATAAATTTAGCACCGGTATCGGATAAAACCCAAACGATACCCAACCCTATTCGCAATGTTGTATTCGTAATGTTGTAGCAAGATGGCCCGGCATTTTTAACAACAGCCATGTAGAGACCCTCATTATGCTACTGTGTAAGTGTGGTGCTATTTTGAGCCTTGTTAGTGGTATAGAAATAGCGATTTCTTTTTACTGTACGTTTGCCCCGAAGGCTAGCATTAAAAGCGGTTTGCAATAAAACTGGTCACATTCGACCAGCATGAAAATAAATCCCAGCGAACGGTCGAACTCGGTACACATGTGTTATTAACCCCTAGGTTAATTTTGCGCCGGAATTGTCCTTTAAAAGCAGTAATTAAGAAGGTGTATTTTTGGGTGGGGGTTCTGAGGTTTGAGGTTGATTAGCTATGGGGAAGAGAATTACAGTTCAGCATCCTGGTGGCTTGTGGATATAAGCTGTCTCTGTATCTGCTGGTACAAGTCTGCATATTCTTGTACCTTCAACCAGATGGTAGGAGGGTAAAGACACTGTGGCTGGGATGACTGGGGTCAGCGAGGATTCGCTTGGTCTTTCTCCTGCAGCGCTGGCTGTAAAGGTCCTGGATAGTTGGTAACAGTCCTTGTGAAGCGTTGCGCTGACCTGATCACCCTTTGCAGAGCTTTGCGATCATGAGCGGTGCTGTTACCATACCATGCTGTAATGTTGCCAGTCAGGATGCTCTCAATGGTACAGGGGTAGAAGTTGGTCAGTATTTCACCGTCCATACCAAACTTCCACAGCCGCCAAAGAAATAAGAGTCATTGTCTTGCTGACTTTATGACCATACCTATATGTTGTGACCAGCTCAGATCCTCACTGATGTTAATTCCAATGAATCTGAAGCAGCTGACTCTCTCTACTGCTGTACCTCCAATATAGATGGGTTTGTGCTTATCCTGCAGTCTCCTGTAATCCACAATCAACTCCTTGGTTTTGCTGACGTTGAGCAGCAGGTTTTTGTCTTGGCACCAGGATGTCAGGGTTGCCCCCTCTGCACTGAAAGCAGACTCATCATCACTCGTGAGACAGCTTTATTATGGTGGTGTCATCAGCAAACTTAATGATGGTGTTTGAGGTGTGAGTTGCCATACAGTCATGAATGTACAACGAGTACAGCAGGGGGCTTAACACACATCCCTGCGGGGCACCACACTGCATGAAAAGTGTGATTTTCGCCAGTATGAGGCACTGTAGATTGTCGTGGAAGTTCAGGTTAATGGCTGTTCACAGCAATTTGCAGGCAACGCCGAAAACTGCCATGAATTGTCAGAAATTGACGTGGGCCTTGCTTGGCAGTCGTCCCCCCATGACCCCCCTCCTCCTAATTCTAGGGGAAGCTTTAACATGTAAATGAAAATGCTGTGAGCTATACAAATGCAAATCAGGGTAGCAGGGGAAGTGCACTGTGCATGGTGCCATGACTGTGGCCTTTGGTCTTGCTTAAACAGTGGATGTGTTAACCACACAACTCCCAGCAATACGCTCAACAGGCAGAAATGATGCTGGGTATGACATGTCTGTTCCCTGCAAGCTCCAATAATCTAACCTGACTTAAAACAGTCGATAGACTCAATTTTAGATTCGGATTTTCCCTTCACACCAACACAATGAGAATTTCAGAGGCTATAAATGATTGTCAGAACTGCAGATATTTTTGTTGAATGAAAATATCTATTTTTTATATATATAATGTTTTATACATATATATAAAAATAAATAGGTTATTTCCCCGGTAGTAGACTATTTCCCCAGTAGTAGACTATTTACAGAGTCCATAACATTCTCAGTTCATACGAAACAGCAGAGAGAACGTCACTTCAATAAACCGTTTAAGTTTAAGTCCAACCGGCAGTGGAGACAATTCCTCTAGTGAACAGTGGAAGACCTGCCCGCCCGTCGCGCTTCCACCAGAACAGCTGATAGACATAAACAGTCAGTGTGCGGCTTGCCATAGTTTGCAGCTTGCCGTAGTGTGCAGTGGCAAATTCAGAACAGAAAGGCTAGCCTACAGTTTGGTTAGGCTACTACTTCACGTTACTTGGATGTATGTGGATGTGAATGTAGTTCATAAACAACGCGCCCGCGATTGTCGGCACTCATTCTTTCTAGAAGAGGGGACCTTTAAACGAGCATTTCCCTTTGCTTGGAGGAATGGTAAGCGTTGGATCATCTAGTGCCAGACGAGTGGTTACTTGTCTCGCCAGGAGAATGGACATCAGCTGTCGGGAAATCAGAGCCGCGGTAGCCAGCCGTAGCCTACCTGGGTTCACTCGGAGACACGTAGGCGCTACAAACCGGAGAAAAGATTTAAAGAATAGACTATGCTTTCATTCTGCTGTAGGCTATAAGGAAATAGATAGGCTATGTTAATAGATACTGTTCTTAACTGTACATTTAGTTTTCACAGACTAACTTTGCCTCTTAATGAGGCTGTGACCTCCTCTTTGCTCAGAGCTGTTTGCAAGTCATTCAAGCAATTCGGTAAACTCCAGGTTGCTGTCCATAGAAGTATATGTGTTAGAGTGGAGGAGATTATGTTACCCAGCCTGTGTCCTGTCATTCAGGAAGTCAAAGATCCAACTGCACAGAGAGGAACTGATGTTATGTTCAGGTCTCTCAATTTCATGATCAGCCTCGATGGAACTATGGGAGTGTACTCAACCCCCATGGGGTTAAAAGCGGAGCTGTAGTCGATGAAGAGCATCCGTACAAAGGTGTTTTTCTTATCCAGGTGAGAAAGAGCAGTGTTCAAAGCAAATGCTATCGCATCGTCTGTGGACCTGTTTGGCCTATAGGCAAACTGGAGTGGATCTAATGTAGAAGACAGGGAGGATGTAATATGATCTTTAACTAACCGCTCAAAACACTTCATAACAACAGAGGTAAGAGCAACAGGTCAGTAATCATTAAGGCAGCTCACTGTTGATTTCTTAGGGATGGGAATGATGGTGGACCTCTTGAAACATGCGGGGATAACAGACTGATGCAGGGACAGATTAAAGATGTCCATAAAGACCCCAGCCAGTTCAGATGCGCAAGCCTTGAGAATACAACCTGGGATGTTGTCAGGTCCTGGAGCCTCATGTGTATTCACCCTTCTAAATGATTTACACACATCTTTTCCAGATAATTGAAATGCACAACTATGATGAAATTCGTTCAATAAGCTCCACTTTTCATGCCATGAACGTAACATGCCTATGATAAGGCTTTGCAGTTGTCCAATATGGTCAATATATTGTCTCAATTGTGTTTAATGTGAAGCGCCCAAGCTACATTCATGCATTGTTTTGCTCCGGTTGAAAATGTTTCAGCGTAATTTGTCAGCTGTGATCAAATGGGTTCAATATTTTTTTGTCATAAATATAACATGCCTATGATTAATATATAGTGTATCTAATCTAGGCCTCTCTTATGTTCAATCAAATTGGCTTTGCCCACCCGTTTTGTTTTTCTGTGCCCACCCATTTGAACATTTCTATATGCCACTGTTCACATGATTCAACCCAAAATGCCGGATCATGTGAACAGATCTGCAGGCCGGCAAATTTTCAGCTCGTTTTTAGACACACGATGTGGCAAAAAAGACGTCTTCCCACAAATGTTGCGTCATCTCAGTGTTAAAGGGGCTAATAACATCTTGACATCATGTCCTCTAGTTTTGACATGATTCTGATAAATCACCTACAGTAGGAGAAGTGCGTCAGAGTTGATCATGTGCCACCAGTGTAATAGCCATTCTATCTGTTGCCAGATGGTGGCTCTATGCCAGACATGCATTGTGGACATGTGAATATCATCATTACCATAATAATTAACAATCTGTGAAAAATCTTAAAGAAGCTTTACCCAACTCTTCCAAGAATACCACCTCTCCTAATACTACTAACAACCCAACACACTTAACATGCACTTCCCTTTCTTCCCTCCTCTACCTGCTTCTTCTTCTACCACTTTCCCCTTTGACTACACTTTGACCAGTACTTAAAACTCTCATCCTCTGGTAGTAGTAGTATTAATTGTTTTCTCTGCATTGTTGTTTGAATATCACTCCTCATTTGCTAAATGAATAAAATGTAAATGTGAAAATGTAACTTGATTTAAACATTAAGAATAAAACATTTAGAACTACAATTAATCCTCTTACTATATCTCAAAAGACATGAAGTTAGCATTAATTTGATTTGAACACAATTTTCTGTATTGTGTTTGGCATGTGTAACTTGTGCAATATGATGCATATTCTGGACATACCATGATGAACTCGGTGGTGACTGGGGGTGTTTAACACCAACTCAAGGATGCCAAGATCTCGCACCAACTGTTGATAAAAAAAACATACATTTTTTTCTACATCTGTGCAATTTCTTCTACAATTTGTGCAATTTCATCAGAGACTGCTGTAAATCCTATGTGCCACTAAATTGATAAATTGATGATAAGGCATATATTCTCAATGTTGCAGCCACTTCTGGTTTAGGGCAACTTAGTGAAAAGACGCATTGACAACTGAAGTGGATTAACAAATGACAGTAGCCGCGTGATCTGATTGGGCCATTTTTTGTTTTTTTCCCCCGACATTGCACTGTGCCTAGTTCAGAGGACACTGTTCCCAACTATTTTGGCCTACCTTCAAATGCTTGACCTCTTTAAAAAGCTAAGACCCTGTAGTTTGTTAGGAAAAAGAATAATTGTGAGAAGTACTGGCACAGAGTTACAGAGGCTGCCGGATACAGAGGCTTCTTTCTGCCGGATAACAATCTCTGAACTGACCATATTTCAGCCCTCTAGGTCACTTGATATGACTTAGAAACACAACTAAGCCCTAGAACCAGGTCTTGTGAAGCTTTGTGCAACAGTATATAAATATAGAATGAAATATGAGTTCTTTGGACCATTATTTGCCAGAGTATGCTTATGCGTTTTTGTAAAATGCCCTATGGAAACTCCTCATAGGACTTTTGGTTACCCAAAATGCATACTGACAATAAAAGGCTTACTGTGTGGCAACCTCTCGGTGTAGAAGCATAATCCTGGTCTCAAATGAAAGGTTACACTCTGCAGTTTCTTGTAGACTATTTGGATTGTATGTCAGGGGTTCTGATATAGAATGACTACACAAAATATGGAATAATTACACAAAAGTCTATACTTTTGCATTTTCTTTGTTGGTTTAATGGATGTGTATACTGTAAGATGGGACTATACATCTGCACAACTAATATTGGATAAAACAACATGAATATTCAATTTCTAGGGATTGCTGTGAATATTTCAAGAGTCAATATGCTGCATCTACTTATTGCTAAGGGATATACACTGCAGCTAGAAACAGGATTCGTACACCTATTCCAAGATCAAATTCAAGCACTTTCAAGGTAAATTTTCAAGCTTTTCCAGCACATTACAGCGGTGGCAAATTACATATTAAAAGAATACACTAACGCAAAATGATTTTTATTTTTTTTTATCACATGGTTTTAAGAGATGGTTTTAGCAAACAAAATTGTGTTTCTGTGAACTCAAACTAATGTTAGGGCTCGCTCTTTCATGACAGTCAAGACTGATTATGTCTCTTTGTTGCCTACAACAGCATGCAGACAGGCCTACATCTGTTATCATGAGCTACAAACCAGTAGGTTAGCAATGCGGAGATGTGACGTTTAACTTCTTGGCAAACGGCACGATATGCACATATGCATGGTGTTTTGATGCCCTTTCCACTTGTGGCTAGCATTAAACCACAAAACTGAGCTGAAGTTTGACACAATCATGACCAAGGCCATAGCTAGGATTCAAATACCAAGGTCAGGGGTGTTGATAGAAATGTTGCCACCCGCAGAATGCTAGGGGGATCCGGGGGCATGGCCCCAAGGAAGAGAAATGTCCAAAATAACCCCTTAAATGATGACTTGGTGAATACTGCAGAAACTAATTCATAAATTGACATAATAATTCATACATTATAGCATAAATCACACTTAGAAATACAGCCTATTAGGCATAGTACATTTATAGAAGAGCAAAGTAGCCTATATAGGCCTATGAAAGACTTAACCATAGAGGGATGTAATATAATGACTATCATGATCATTTTGCCATATGATGTAGAAACAGTTTATAACATGTTTTGTTTGTAAGTTAAACCAACACACTTTTCCACAATATTCTACTTTTTTAGATGCACTGTATAGAGCCTTTTCTCCAATTGGTGTTGAGGATATTTATAACCCTTATTCTCATTTTCACCTTTCTGCCTGGCTTCCCTTCTCCTGTCCTCCTGTCTAAATAACTGATCAATTATAAATAACAATAATCAATATCATGCTTAGATAATATCCATATAATCTATATCTACTATTATCTACCATCTAGGCTAATATGGCCTACTACTGGTCCAGACTCTTATATAACATTAATATAGCTTAATTTTCAGTGCAGGTTAGCTAGCTGCAATTCCACTGAATTCCAGCCTAACATTTTTGAGTAGGCCTTGAAGTCAGCAATTGTTCAGGTCAGATGATTATTTTGGATAATGGATTTGTGGGTTGTGGTACTGAAGTTTATGTGAGCTGTGTGAGACACTGCGTTGCGTTTGTTAGTTAGGACATAGGCCTACTCCGCGAGAATCAACTCTAGGCTACTTTCGTTTTGAAAGCCTATCTAGCGGTATCTACAACTACGTGTCGCGTGACGATGCATTGATGTAAGGATAATTGTCTCGTCAGCTGTTTTTAGTTAATAAATTAAAATTTCACATACCATAAAGTTTCAACCTAACTTTCAATAAACTTCAACCTAGCTTTCTCCTTGTCGTCCAATGACTGGAGCTAAGTAGCCTATTCAACATGTTAGCTTTCATGGCGACCTAGCTAGCAATGCATCTGTATGACCCTATATGATTTTTGTTCAGCAGTCCGAAATAGCTGTTTTCTCATAAAAACAGCAACCTCACTCACTGCATGTTGGTGCAGTCATCTCCAACTGTGTGCAGGGGGGCGGGGTCACGCATGAAAAAAAACTGGCAGATCAGTCACACATGTAGAGATGCAAGCGAGGACCACGGCGGAGCAGTTTTTATTTCAAACTCTCCGACTTTCTGCATCTAATAAGCTAACTATTCCGTCAAATAGCTATTTGTATAAAAAGAAATACAGTTACATTTCAAGCATTTTCAAGCACTTTATTTGAAATGCAAGCACTTTTCAAACCTTGAAAATACAACATTAAATATAGCTGCAAGCAGCAATGAGGGGGCCAAGCAGGCAGTTCAGCAGGCCAGATTTGCCATGTAAGTCAATGCCGTTGCATCAGACATATAGCCTTAAGCAATCACAGCAAGTTCCATGCCATACAACCCAAGATTGGCTGAGTTACAAGGTCAAGTTTCACATCAAAACATAACTGATTTTATGGGGCTGAACCAGGGCTGAGTGTCGCCGCCCCCTCCCCCAGCCAACCCACCGCTGCAACCGCCCACATTAGAATGAACTGGATGGAACTTGCTGTCATCAGTTTCACATCAAAAATAAAAGATTGACTGAGATATGATCACACTTGCTGTGATTTAAACACAGAGGTCAAAAATTGACGTCATAGGGTGTGTTGAACTCGGCTTGGCCCAAGGATTCCAATGATACCTCATTTTGACATTCGGGTCAACGAGTCAAAAGTTACGTCCGTGAACACACGTCCAACTTTGGCCTGTTGGTGGCGCTAGAGCATTGGAGGAGCCGGCATGAAACTTGGTGAAATTAATTATTGGATGTCCCCAATCAGTGTGCCAAATTGTATAACTTTTTACCAGACGGTTCTATGGGCTGCCATTGACTTCCATTGCAGAATAATGCACATCAGCAACTACTGGCCAAAATGCATTTTTGTCAATTACAGAGCTCCCTAGAGGTCAAAGGGACATTGAGACATAGTAAGATTAATCTGACAATGTAAAGCACTATACAGATTGTACATGAAACAGGTTATCATGGATTCCCAAGCATTCTAATGGTGTTTAACATTACTATGCTACATCGCAATATGGTGCATAGCCTACAATTGATTTAGAATGTTTGGGGGATGTGGGAGAGGTGTGCTGTGGAAGGCACACTGTTCCATATCAGGTAAAATGGACGTGTTTTTTTTTTCATTCAGACTGAAATGAATCTGATTAAAGATTCCAACCAAACTGTTTACGTGAATGCTAAATAAACCGATTGGCATTCAATCTTTGTTTACAGGAACACACATTTTGGGCGATCTTGCCGATCTAAAACTCTGCACAAAGCATATTGTTATCACAACGCAAAGCGCATTCCTATCTTACACTCGAATTTTTCGCCATGCGCATCTCTTTTATTGAACAATGCGCTCAGGGGTGTGGCAATTAACGACCTAAGGTGTGGTCTGGCGCCTTATCTAAAAATCGCTATCTTACACTATCTAAAAAGCATTATGCCACTGACAAAGAAATACCTGGTCTAGTGAAAGGCGCATATTAAGCACAGCTGAAGACACACTGTCACGAGATGTAAGCAGCAACTTCTCTGCAGGATAAATGTCCTTACGTTTTTTATTCAATCATTTGAACATTATTGGGGTAAGTGTTGCTTTTTTCAGGCTATGTTTTCGATGGTAACCCATTGTCAGTCAATAGTGAAAGTAATTAACCTGTTGAGGAGTATGTGATCAGATGCAGCTGGGCCCCTGGGAGAACGATCACAAATATGTGATTAGAACGTTTTCGAAAAAGGTTCTATAACATGACGCAACAATTACCCTCAGGGACTTTTCTGCCATTAAACAATTTTAAGAACACTGAAACTATAGAACGTTTTCTAGAAGGAGCCAGGAAAATAATTCACTCTCTGGGGAACGGCATTGTCTTAAAGAATTCACTCCTCAACAGGTTAACTGTGTATAACTGTTTTGTCGTTGACTATGACACCACAGTAAAGTTAGTTTCACTTTGCCAATGAGTTCAAATAATAGACGAGTGCAGATGTGTGTAGGCTGTACTCTCGCGTGCAAGCAGATTCATTCAAATGTGCCGCTGACTATCAAAATACTGATACGCTGTTTGAAGTTGCACTGGTTGCTGTTAAAGGGAATGACAGATGTAATTTAATTGGTTTAAAGGATTTTATGCCCAAAACACACCCATGACTGATAAAGAAACATAAGAACCGCCTTTTTGCGCCAAGCACCCAACATTTGGTAACAAAACCACCCCGTATGCGGACTGGACAAACCCCTAAATGTTCCAAATCAACCCAGGGTCCATGCACAGCCTGGTTAGGTGCAGGTACATTGTAGGAACAAACTTAAATAGCAATAATAACATTCTAACGCACACTATTGACTTTACTTATTTTATTCAGAGCGAACAATACTTTTTACATACAACGTCCTCAGGTTCGCTAAGGTATGGTCTGAGCTCTCAGGTGTCTTAATTCATTGAATGCTAAGCTGTTTTCGGAAGCTTTGTCCTAGAGTGCCAGCAATCTAGACCATTGTTGATGATTTTTGTACAGCCACAGCATATTCTGTGTTATAGCTATAAACACATATAATGGTTTAAAAGGTGAGACTTTAAGCTCTCAGTGGGTGCAAACCGTGTATTTCTACACGCCTCTGTTCCTGAGAAATCCCAAGCTAAACAGTGGCTAGTTTTCATCAAAATCGCTGTTTTTTTTTTCTAGAAATGGAGATATAACGTCTTTCATGATGAAGTGTTGCCTGTAAACTTTCCGGGAAGTGACCTAGCGAGACCTGGCGAGACTGCCACCTAGTGATAGACCCACGGAAATGGGCTGGTTTTGAGCTGACGTGCATGCGTCACTGATTCGACCCAAAGCGGCAACCGAGTTATGATAAAATGTCCAGATAAAATGTCCAGATTGTGCGTTTTCATGAGTTTTCAATCGTCATATATTTCATTTCCATTCATCACAGTTCCCAAAATCACATATAAGGTGTGTTAGAGTGTCTAGTTTCGTAATTAAAAAAAAAAACCGTAAAAACGTAATATTACGTTTTTGGCACTCAACGCATGGGAAGGAAAAACGTAATATTACGTTTTTGGCACTCAATGAGTTAATTGTCTTCTAGTCACATGACCAGTTGTTCAAGTCATATTTTCTTAAAATGCCAATATCCAATATTCCCATAGTACCCAGTTAAGACAATTGAATACATAGTCCACATCCTCAAATATATACACAATATACATAATTATCATCAAATATATACATAATTATCATCATCAAAAAGCCTAACATGAGCAAAGAGTTTTGTAGAAAAATATACGTCACAGATACATCATCAATATGTCCACAATGTTACAGATACATGCACTACAGTGAAACTTATAGTCCATACCCACATTTACAGAAAACAGCTTAATTCCTGTGATTCGTTCATACCAGAGGGTTCAATAGTACAGTTAATTTATCCAAAAAGCTTCTCTTCTCAAGAGCTGTTTGACTATGTTACCACCTCTAGGGTTTGGCAGTACCCTCTCAATACCAATAAAGTTGAGGGAGGCAACAGAACCATGATTCTTCTCTGTACGGCTGTCTGGCACATCTGTCTGGCACGGTCAAGGTTATTGTTACTGATGTCTGCCTTATCTTCTGCTTTTCTCAGCTTGAGGTTGTGTTTTGTTTGCCCAACATACATAAGGCCACATGGGCATACAGTGGGTCCCATTTAGAAGTGGCCACTTCATTTGCGCTTGCCGTGATTCATGTAGTTGCGTGAAATGTATTACAACTTTTTACCACGAGGTGGCAGCTTAAGTCCGCTGTAGCATTGCCGGTAAACAGGGCAGCTGACTGCATTCAGAGGAGTTGCAACGGCAGTGTGATTGGCAATCCGCAGACCGGTGTCGGGCCATGGGCTAGACCTAGCCGATCGACGAAAAAAATGTGCTATATGAAGCAACTGCATAGGCTTTCTCTGTCTATGATCTATGGTCTATGATCTTCAAAAAATGAGCCTCCTTGACAAGTAGATTGCTGGTCCACTGAGCCACAAATTTAGGCTAGATATGCCCAGTGCTTCTGTCTGTTAATTTTGCAGCACAACTGAATGGTGTTATGGAACCGCAGACCAAAAGAAAAATAAATGAAATGTTTCCCTGAACAGTACATACTTCTTAAGTCATAAAATATAGAGGCATAACATTAGGTGGTAGGCTGTGAGTGCTCATTCAATGTGTAGGCCTATGCGCGTCTGTGCAAGTGAAACTGACAAACTCATGGGTAGGCTAGAAGCTATGATATTTAAAACAATGAATGAAGTGGATTCCTGTAATATTCATGAAAACAGCATAGCGATTGGATAATAAAGCTTAATAAATTGTGACTAGTTGTAAACATTATTACATTACATTACATTTAGCAGACACTTCTTGACCAAAGTGACTTACATATGTCAGCTATATTACAAGGGATCACATTGTCCCCGGAACAACTTAGGGTTAAGTGCCTTGCTCAAGGGTACAACCGTGGAAGCCAGTAATTGAACCGACAACTTTCAGGCTACTTCACGCTAGCCCAGCTCCTTAACTCCTAACAGTAGCTTATATCGTAGCAAATAGCCTATGGCGATGACATATTTAAAATACATTTTTAAATACATTTCACTCGTCTCGCTGGAGTGAGCGCATAATGTGGGCTGTTGCGCAAAAAAATGAATCAGGGAGATGATCTGCATCTCCATTTACCAAATGTTGTAGTTTTGTTAACATCTCCACTATTAATGTGAAATATGTCTCCATGCAGGCAGGTTGCATGCAGGGAAGTGTTAAGCAGCAGTGAAGTGATAACCTTATGCAGGTAGCACATCACCTGAGTCAGACAGAAGACGGGCCCTGCTTGCTCTGTTAAAGTATTTCTGGCCCTTCCAAAATGGTGTATTTAACAGCCAGAATTTCAAAATTTTCCCGGGGGAGACCTGATTTTCTGAGACCTGACTCCACTTTTTCTGACAGCGTTTTTTCTGAGATCTGACTCCACTTTTTCTGACAGCATTTTTTCTGAGACCTGACTCCACTTTTTCTGACAGCGTTTTTTCTGAGACCTGACTCCTTAGAGATGTTTTTCTGAGGCTGTTTGGTTTGAAGCAGTTTTATCTGAGGATGACAGAGGTTTTTCTGAAGCTGAGGCAGTTTTGTCTGAAGATGACAGAGGTTTTTCTGAAGCTGAGGCAGTTTTGTCTGAAGATGACATGTTTTTCTGAGTTTGACACCTGAGTCTGGTCTTTCTAACGCTGAGGCAGTTTTGTCTGAAGATGACAGAGGTTTTTCTGACGCTGAGGCAGTTTTGTCTGAAGATGACAGAGGTTTTTCTGAGTCTGACACCTGAGTCTGAGGATGTCCTAAAATGAACACCGCAGTACTGATTGGTGCCTCGATCTAGTAAAATTGGAAATGGGCTAGAATGGGTTCTTGGCCAGACGGACTTTCAGAGCGAATCTCGATTTTGCCGGAAGTACATCTGGGTTTTTCCCAGGCTAGGACTGAACTTCACCGGTAAAGTAAATATATTTCAAATGTTTACGGTTAGAAGCTACACAAAAACACTCACGCAGACCCTGCATGCGATGACTACAGTATGCAAGCCACCTATACATTGTAAGTAGGGCTGTCACTTTTGTGAAAAAATCCTGTTCGATTTTTGAGACTGTAAAATCGATTTTTCATGTCTAAAGACGTTTCCATTTTCAACGCCAAATATAGGCCAATCCACAAACAACTAACAGGCATTAGGACGAACGTAAAGAGGGCGCTTGTAGACGCATTTCAGCAATATTTCTGACGATTTATTGGCAAGTTTCGCGCACAATGACAAACAGGAGTGCAATATTCTCGAAAAACAATAAGCCGAGTGGACTGCCATTATATCAGTGACAAACATTACTGCAGTATTCAAAGTATCTGTGTCTGTGTTTACGATTAGAAATGTCAAACAAATTTCGCCTACATAGAACTCGATTGCACAGTTCGCATAGCCTACCGCTTTGTTATACCAAAAATCCGAAGTACTTCCACATCGAACTCCTCAAGTTATTAGGGCCTATCACTCGTCTCTCTCATGTCGCACAGGTTGATCGCGTTGGCAAAACAAGAGCAGCACAGCAGCTGATTGAAACAGCTGTTTCCGGTGCGTAAAATTGGTGGGTATTTTCTTTTTAGCTTTCGCAATGCTTACTGCACTTTCTTTTATATTCTTATATTCTTGTTTGTGAATTTTGTTACACCTATAATTTTTATTTGTTTAATTCGTTTAAAATTAATAGTGTACATATTTGGTTAAAATCGATTCCCTATTTTAGTTTTCGAAACTTGTGTTTTTTGGTCCAATCGATACTTATATTCTTATATTCTTGTTTGTGAATTTTGTTACACCTATCCTTTTTATTTGTTTAATTCGTTTAAAATTAATAGTGTACATATTTGGTTAAAATCGATTAACTATTTTTGTTTTCGAAACTTGTGTTTTTTGGTCCAATCGATTGTGCAATCGATTTTCGAACGTAAAGTGACAGCCCTATTCGCGAGTAGTTCAACTGAGAAGAATGGGTGAATTTGGACGCACTTTCTTTCTTGCTGTGCGCTGTAACTTTCTCCACTGCGTAAAATACTAAATTAATTTGTGCTGTGAATGCTTAGATTATTTTGACAGGCCATAGGATAATAAAATACGCGATTAGTCGGACGCAAACCAGAATATTGAAAGAAGGGGGCACCAAGGCCACAGTGGCCTGTAAAACCTGTGAAATTCCTACCCTGATTGTGATGCTCTGTGTCTCTCCGGATTTTGTAAATTAGTGGTAATATGCTTGTTAATTTCAAGTATTTTCGGTAAAAACAGTTTAGCGTACATATCGTACACCCGTACGACCCACAGTTTGAGAAACGCTGGCGTAATCCCAGAGATTGATAAATCAACGAGACGGACGAACTCCGCCACACCGACCGAGCACCTTTCTGAGGAGACTAAAGAAGGTCCATCTGTCTCTTTAGATCCTGGTAAACTTCTACCGCTTCACCATCGAGAGCATTCTCACCAACTGTGTCACAGTTTGGTATGGCAACTGCTCTGCCCATGACCAGAAAGCACTGCAGAGGGTGGTGAAAACTGCCCAACGCATCACCGGTTCCTCACTCCCCTCCATCGAGGCCATCCAGAGCAAACGATGCTTGCATAAGGCGCGCAGCATCATCAAATACTGTTCTCACCCCAACCACAGACTGTTCACCCCACTCCCCTCCGGGAGGCATTTCTGGTCTCTCTGCACCCGAACCAGCAGGTTCAGAGGAAGCTTCTTTCCTGCGGCTGTCACCCTACTAAACTAGCTCTGCCTCCCGGTGACATCCAACGAATTAAGCCTCCATCACCCCCCGCCCCGCCCCCGCCTGATGCCTCCTTGCCTGTGCCTGTTGAGGTGTCCACGACTATGGCAGCCTTGACAGGGACAACAAGGAGGCGGACATCCCCCAGCACCGTAGAATTATCTATGGCGTAGATAATTCTACGGTAGAATTACACCGTAGAATTATCTACGGCCCCCGGGATGATATTTGATTAGTATTAGACTAATACTAGTCAAATAGGCTGCTGTTTTGCACGCACCAATACTCCATTCCCCACAATGCAACGGTAGCCCGCACAAACTCACTGCGGCGCCGCAAGTGGGCCTCGGCTTCATTATTTATTAGTATTCAGTCAGGGCAGATGTCAACTTTCAGCTACCCCCCTCCCCAGTGTTGTGCCTGAACGCGTTCATTGAACGTTCATATTTTGAGCTTAACATGAACTGAACGCATTGTATTGCCTGATGAAAGTTACTGTGAACTCGCTCATTCTGGTGTCTGTGAACGCACGCTTTTTCAGTTTAACCGTTGGATAGGGTGCCAGATTTCTACAAAGCCTTCCATGCGAAAACCCGCTAAAATACACCGTAAAAAGGCCTTAATATGGCAGCATGCAGGTCACCATTTGTCAAACTATGGGCCGCGGTCCGCAATGTGGACAATGGTCTGCATAGTGAAATTATTCCCGGGCCATAGTCTGATAATTTGCTACGCAATTGATCAAGGAGCCGCACGCGGACAGACAAAGAAAACAAACATTTCTGCAATTAGGAAATACTTGTTTGGTGTCATCAAACATAGAGGCATAGAATTAAGTCGTGGTATGAGCGTTTATTCAATGCATGCGTGTGCACGTTGGTAGCAACGCTAAGCTTCAACCTATTGGAAGGCTATTTAATTATGAAACGACATTTAATAGAACGATGTGGATTTATGCAACTTCCATAAAAAACAGAGCACAGGCTATATAAAACACTGTTTGGCATTAAGTATTAAAGTCAGCCAAAAGCTATTAATTAGTCTTAGTTAAAAATAGTTAAAGATCTCCAGATCAGTGATTTACGCATGATCTGATCCGCCATTTACCATTCACAAAAGCTGGTATTGTGTTTCCTGAATCCTTACATTCAGGCATTCAAATTAAATGTAATTAAATAGCATATATATATTCTATCAGTGTATGATGCTTTTATGAGGGAAACATCCCAAAACAACGGCACCCATATAATTGCTGTTGTTTTGGAAGTATTTCTCATGCAAGCATCATGCAAAAATGCAAAAACAATGAAACTATTGTAGGCCTAATTATATTTTACATTAGTAAAGCAATACTCTGATGTGCATGTTTTCACAAACTTTTGTAAAGCAATCTTAGCACATTGACTGTTTTGAAGTGCATTTATAGCAATATAGTATAGCCTAAAAATAATAATTGTGATATCATTATAATAATTTGATGGGGGGTGGGAGGAGGGGGTGGGTTCGTGTAGGTGGGCCCTCTGACCCCAAAGTATGCCTTGACTGGGCCTCAGGTCAAAGAAGTTTGAGAAAGGCTGATGTAGACGACAAAGCAGCAAGGAGGCATCGTATGATCGTTTAAAAAAGTTTTATGACAAGGTCGGTGAGGATGGGAAAAATCGTACATTTCTGTGCAAACTTTGCCCGCACTTCAGTCACAGTCATTATTCATTTAATCATTAAATAAAATACAGTACACGTCTTGGTTCAATAGGTTACGTGCAGTCATTTTAATGTTTTAATAAATATTGAACCAGTCCTGCCCTCGGCTTGTAGCAAATTTGTTTTTTTGGCCCTCTAATGTATTTGACTTTGACATCCCTGGCTTAAGGCTTGACTACACGGTGGTAGCGAAAATCGAAATCTGCTTTTGATAGCCTACCGGTGCCGCTCCACAAAACGAAAAAATATCTTAATTTGCTGTCTATGTTATTGTCAGTGTTGGGGGTAACGCAACTACGCAAATCAAAACAGTGTCTTAATTTCTAATTTCTTCTACTTCTTGACTGCAATGTAGTCAATTGACTGCTTGACATGTCATTTTTATTTTTCTGTACAATAAACAAATACATCTGCTTTATGCCGCAGAATTACATTCATATTTGGCTGACTGCAGACGCGCCACTTCCCTCACCATATTCCAAGATTAAGATAGTAGCCTATACAAAAAGCACTTCATACTATCATAAAAAAATCGTTAAAACGAATAGCTATTTGCAATTTGACAAAACACTGGTCCTCATTTTGGCAATGCGAGGACGATATGAGCCTGTTGCATTTAGTTAGATGTCCGAGTCAATGCGATAATGTTTGAAAACCACTGGCTCGTAATCACAATAATTTAACACACGACAGTTGGATGGCCTACTTCATCATGTCCCCATGCCTACATTTTTGTGAGTAGCATAGAGATCGTTAAAAACAATAAAGTATGGCTCTCGCTTGGGACATCGAAAATTTTAATAGACTACCGTCGAAGATGCTGACTTCGCCAAAGCCTCGGGATAACACGCTATCTCCACTATCATCAGTCATGCCCCTTAATCAAAGTGGGGAACTAAATAAAAGTTTGAGAACCACTGGCTTAACAAGTTACCTGCAGTCCAGAACACAGAATCTGTTGCAATATTGTGATGATCGGCGATGATATCGGCAAATGTTTGTTTTCCAAAGCAAGAATTTCACTTCACCATGCACCTTCGACAATGAATAGCTCATTACACTTGTTAGGTACTGTTAAACGTAGGCCTACCTGGTATCATTACAAACATTATTCTGTGTCCTAAAACTGGCATATTTTATGGCATTGTGTCATGTAAGTTCGTTGCAAAAATCTAGAGAAATGTGTGAGGTGGTCAGCTGGGACAATTGAGACACACATTGGATTGTGTTATTACTTGAACATTCCACACTATCCACAGCTGTGGTAGGCCTATCAGGGGCAGGAGGATTACTGTTAGCGCAGGCTTTATATGAAATTCTTCAACAGAAGCCCTCGAATGTTGTCTTGTTTGTGGAGCGCTTTGCTTCGCTTCTGTAATCTCGGCTTCATTGAAAATGAGGGCTTCCCTCAATGACCCTCCGAGAATAAATAAACGTTGAATGAATGAATGAATGAATGAATGAATGCCCAAAATAAAGGCCTGTGGTTTGTGCAGCCTACAGTAAATAACAGACCCGCCAGAATGTGCGTTATGATGCTTTTTTACGAGCAAAATGTTTTTGGTACCCTACGCACACTGCATGTTCTTAAATAACAATGATCATCAGTAATATTCGACCATTAATTTGGGTAAATGGGCAAGCGTGACCACCTTGATTGGCTGATGATTGTAACGGGCATGATTCCAAACACCTCCCTTACGATGATGAGTGACAGGTGACAGGTCTCAGAATGCGTGCGCTACACAAGGACGGAAGATGATGAATAACTGGGGCCATAGGCTATTCACAAAGGCTTTTATCTTACTACTAGGAGTAGGCTACTCCTAAATCGCACTTAAATATTTTAGCTTGGAGTTTTCTCTTAAAAGTTATTCACAAAGCCTTTCAGACAACTCCTAAACTAGGAGTGAGTCTTCGTGGCTATGGATGACGCCATTACTCATGCACAAGCTTGACTGAAGTGACCACCTTGATTGGCTGACGATTGTAACTCGGGAATTCCAAACACCTCTCTTCCGATGATGAGTGACAGATGACAGGTCGGAGAATGCGTGCGCTACACAAGTAGTGCGAAGGACGGAAGATGATTAATAACTGAATAAAAAGGCCTAGCCTAAATGAATAAAGAGTAAGGCAAAACAAATAGCCTAGTAGCCTAATGAAACATAGGCCTATGGATTGATGCAGTAGCCTACCTTTGCAACATTATTAAATTAATCTGTCACCATAGGGTACGTTTGCAAATAGGAGAACATTTTAATTTGATTCACAATGAAACGTTACATTTCATTTACATGTTAACAATGAGTAGTTTTGGTGGTTGTTGGTGGCGTTATTGCATCCCTTTTATGAATGCAAAATTGTTCCCTCGCGTTAGGAAGCTCTTGTTGCGCATAGGCTACGCATTTCAAAACATTGCAACGTAAAATGCCACAAAAAAGCTGTTTATGAATAGGTCTTAGTGAGTTAGGAGTCCTCTCGACTTAAGCTGTCCCAGACTTAGGTGCTACTTTTAGGTCTAAAATGCTTCGTGAATTAATTTTTTGTGAAAAAAATTAGGAGTCCCTAAAGTTAGGAGTGACACGCCCATTATTTTTAGGAGTTGCTCCTAAATTCGCCAGTTAGGAGCTACTTTTAGCCTTAAAATTCTTTGTGAATACGGCCCCTGAAAAACACAGAACCCGCTTCTCTCCTAGAATAAATGCATGGGGAAAAACACTTCCCCATGACAAAGACATCGTAAAACACTGAAAGTTAATATTTTGTCACTAGCAACATACATCTGTCCTTTGTCAAATGTATTATGTTCCAAGTAGCCTATGCGTAATTCTGCTTCATAAAGTTGAACAAATACATTTGCTTATTTCACAGAAAAATATAAATAGCCAGTTAGGGTCTACAGTGCAGAGTTGGTAAGTTATGGTAGGCCAACTTGCAGTGAACATACAAACAGGGGAAATTCTTTCTCTTGTAGCTGAGTAGCCTCAGGTGCGACGAGACATAAGGCCGAACATGCAAGTGCCAATGAATCGCGGCTCTCACGACAATCACGCCGTTAAACTTAAATAGGTTAACATCACTCTAAATTCACCTTCAAGCAAGGAAAACGATGATTTGAAGACATCTGTTTCGTTGGAAGGGCAAGGGGTAGCAACAGGGCAACACAGAGACAGGCCCGATGGCAGGGCTGTTATGAGAGTATTACAATATGGGATATTCTACGGGAAAACATTAAAACTGCAAGACAGCGGGGAAAGTTAAAATACGTGATAAACACGGAAAAAAATGGCATGCATTGTTTCGGTCCCCGTGCACAGGGATTATTTGTCATATTATTAATCACATATGATTATTTGTGAAATTGTGCAAACAGGTGCAACACATTTGAAAAGGAAGGACTGGTAGCATGCAAGCTCACGGGAAAGATGGATTTAAGAACGTTATCACAGTGTGTGGCTGTGGCACGGGCGGAAGACAGCGACAATTGGCAGGGGAGGCATGGGCGTCAGAGGCATTCTGAAAGTGGGTGGGACATTTCAGCGGGGGTATGGGGGTCCTCCCCCACAAATTTTTTTTTGGACTAGATGCAATTTCCTGAATTCTGGTACATTTTAACAGGTTATTTAGATACTTCTATATAACAAAATAAAGCTATTAATTCAATGACTAATTCGGAACCAGCTTTATTAACCTCATGGTATAGTTAACCATGCAGTTGCAATATCTGTTAAATTAAGTTATTTAATGCTTTGAATGCAACCCCGGAGTGGCTATCGGGAGCTTCGGGAGGATTCCCGGTGGGCCGTTAACTTTTTATGCCAGTCTGAATGTCGTGAGCTTAAATATATTGTTTCTGAAGTTCATTTGCTGCACCCTCGCGGCACTTCAGAAGCCTACATGTAGAATGGTCGCAGCCCCTTACTCGCAGTTTCCCCAAATACTAACAAAGTGGCACTCAGTTCGGAAGTATGCTTATAAAAACAAAATACCACTTAATTTCGGGTTAAAATGCATTAACGCGTGTTACTGAAGTTTGTCCCGACTCCCGAGTAAAATATGTACCATTTTTTTTGTAATGCCTTACATTAGCCTACCACGTTACAGCAAATTAGGCCCATTAGGCCTACATTATGCCATTTTTAGAACGTGTTAATCCCAACACTGTATAGGCACAACAAAACACTAAGCGGGTAATTAACCCAAGTGCGTGCGTAAAGTAAAAAAACGCGTAACTACGGATATTTCACCCAGCCAGAATTCTCCCGTGTCATTTACGCACGATAGAGGGAGTTACGCGTTTTGGCACCCCCAAACTCTGGGTGTTTCTTATGTATACAACTCTTGCGTGCATTCGGCCACTGACTTTCCAGCTGGGTCTCCAACATGTCGCTCTCAATCGCTTACCGCCTTGCCAGAGCTTGCCAGAGGCTGAAACACGCTACTACATTTAAACACAATTGTTGCCGCGACTCGAGGCATTCCAGCCTACGAAATTAATACAAAGTAAATTATGCATAATTTAAAAATAACTCAATAGGCTACTTGGCTACGTAATAAGGTTTCCATTACAGCACCGTGGACGTTCAATGAACGCATGAAAGCGGATGGTTTGTTTGAAATCCCGACACTCTTTCAACTACATGGAACGTAATAGTGATCATCAAATACCTCCCCAGATTTCAGTGCCCATCAGTCCCAACATTTAACAATATAATGAAACAGTCCAAAAGTAAATAATATCAAACTAAACCGAAAATGTCATGCTTTTGAAGGCCTACCAGTATGCCCTCCAAGAAACGCATGTCTCAAAATAAAACTCGCATAAGAAATAAAGGGCTGTCTCGAATACAATCCTGCCCCTAAAGGCCTGTACTTTATCTTAAGACCCCGGCCATAATTTGACGATTTACAGTATCTAAGTAGACAAACTGGCTTCAGATATCCAAAAGAGTGAATACGAGATTGTGCAGTCTTAGCTGTGGTTAGTGACGTGATGCTGTTAATGGGGGAGTTTTACATAGCCTAGCGTAAATAGGAAACGGGTTAACCAAATATTTCTTTATTAGGGCAGGGCAGGCATATTTCTGGTTATTAAATTATTTCTAAACCAGTCTGCTAAAGTCTGTAGTTAAGTCTGTGTAGGGTTTTCCAGGCTCCATTTATTTTTACGAGACACCCTGCTCACTTGAGCCATCTACCGGTTGTTTGGGTTGTTGCAGCGTCTCACTGGAAAAATACAAATTAAAGTCGCGTGACACGCGCGGACCGCGAGTGAAGCTGGCCAAGTCGAAGCACTGCCCACTGTACCCTATCCCATCCATAGTGTCTATTAATTTACAAATGTACATACTTTAATTACACTTATACATAGCCATATTATACTGCTCTACATCCTGCACATATACTTATTCTTAATACTATTATAATGTTACTGTCTCTGCACTACAATGGTACTGTTACCACTGCACATAGCTGTACACACTGTACATATCTGTTTATATGGTTCATTCTAAATATCCATATTTATTCAGTTTTTCTGTAATATATTCTGTTAATACATTGCATTTATAAATATTGTTTTTACTACTACTATAATGATACTGCCACTCAGTGCTCAAATTACGTGGGAGCCAGAGGGAGTCGAGCTCCCATAGAGTGAGGACTGGCTGTCATGAAAGAAACAAAGTCAAAAATCTGAGGGGGTCTATCATATCTGAAGGTGTCTGGCATTGTAATTTAATCTTAAACAACCACTCATCATCCATCCCTGTGCGATCTCTTACCATTAACTCATTGAGTGCCAAAAACGTAATATTACGTTTTTCCTTCCCATGCGTGAAGTGCCAAAAACATAATTTTACGTGTTTAGCTTTTTTTTTAATTACGAAACTAGACACTCTAACACACCGTATATGTGATTTTGGGAACTCTGTGATGAATGGAAATGAAATATATGACGATCGAAAACTCATGAAACACACAATCTGGACATTTTATCTGGACATTTTATCATAACTCGGTTGCCGCTTTGGGTCGAATCAGTGACGCATGCACGTCAGCTCAAAACCAGGCCATTTTCGTGGGTCTATCACTAGGTGGCAGTCTCCCCAGGTCTCGCTGATCACTTCCCGGGAAGTTTACAGGCAACAAGTAGGAATTTAGTAATCTAGTATTTTTTTTTTTCTAGAAAAAAACAGCGATTTTGATGAAAACTAGCCACTGTTTAGCTTGAGATTTCTCAGGAACCGAGGCGTGTAGAAATACACGGTTTGCACCCACTGAGAGCTTAAAGTCTCACCTTTTAAACGAGCCATTGTATGTGTTCATAGCTACAACACAGAATATGCTGTGGCTGTACAAAAATCCTCTTTGTCTGTCTATTAATTGTTTGTCTATTAATTTTCCACGGTTTAACACACGAGACGACTGAACACCCGGGTGTTGTCATATGTGTGCATTAGCCTATAGGCCTACTACATAGCTTGGCTTTATTAATTTCTGCCAGTTAGTGCATTTTCCCTGTGTATAAGTTACACTACATGCCTTGTGTTTGACACTGAGGATAGCCTATATCTGAGACGGTCTGGTGTGAATGAGTTACATTGTGAAAATTGAGAATGGCACAGACTAAATCGTTTAGTCTATTCTTTGTATTCTGAAATAGAAATGAAATATGGACTATTACAATCAATAATATATTGAAATTAATTCAAAGGAATCAATTTATATGAAAAAATCTCTGTCTGTTGTGTGCGTGTGTAAAGCCTACAGTAGGCCTACTGTGCGCATATACTGCGCAAAAACGCCACTTGCGCCTAGGCTATCTAATTGAATTGCCTTGTTAGGTATGTGCGGGGTGTGCCAACTTTCTATGAGATAGAGAGACCCAAAGACAAAAAGATAATTCGAGCCCTGCTGCCACTACATTGCACATATCTGTACATGTTGTTCATACGTTGTTCATATTACATAGCCATATATATTTTATAAGTTACTGCTAATACACTGCACATACTTATATTTAATTGATTCTACTCTAAACCACCTTCTGAAAACAAATACTAATAGATAGATAGATAGATAGATACTTTATTGATCCCTAGGGGAAATTCAAGGTCACAGTAGCATACAGACAACATACACACACACACACATTCACTAACAGCAGAAAAAGTCATTAAAAGTATATAATATAAAAAAAAACTCAACTAAGCAATAAGGACTGTAGATAATCTAAATCAATTCTAAAAAACAGTATCCACATAGTGGGTGATTAATCAATCAGGTGCGCTTGCAATGACTGAAGCAGGGACTGAGCCTGTGGTCCTCTATGCATAAGGTAAGGTAAGGTGCTCTTTGTGAATGAGTGTCATGGTGATGGTGCAAATGAGTAAGTCAAACAGTGCAACAGTGCAAGAATAAAATCTATATATCTATGTATAAATAACTATATTAAGAAAGGTATAAGTGTGGTCACAGTTCGGCTGTGGCATGGATGGAGGGGTTGTGCATATGTGCTAATAAAGCACGCAAACAGTGAGGCAGAAGACAATGGTAAAGTGGCTAGTGGACAGACAGTTCAAGACATGGAGGTGGTGAAGAGGCAGACAGACTATGCGGGATACGTCTATTTCTCCTCTTCCCTTAAGTGATGCATTGAACAGTTTAATGGCCCTGGGGATGAATGACTTCCTCAGTCTGACTGTTGTGCAAGGCAGTGAGCGAAGTCTCCAGCTGATCAGGCTCTTCTGCTTAACAATAGTGCTGTGGAGTGGATGACACTTATTGTCCAAGATGTTGATCAGTTTGTTCAGGGTCCTTTTGTCAGATATTAAAGTGATGCACTCCAGTTCAGCTCCCACTACAGGAGCCAGCTTTCCTTACCAGCCTGTCAAGTCGCCCCGCATCCTTCTTCTTTGTGCTTCCTCCCCAACATACGACTGCATAGAAGAGGACGCTGGCAACAACAGACTGGTAGAACATCCTGAGGAGCTTGCTGCACACATTGAAGGAGCGCAGCCTCCTCAGGAAGTACAGCCTGCTCTGCCCTTTCTTGTAGAGTGTGTCAGTGTTGGCTGACCAGTCCAGTTTATTGTCCAGGTGGAGACCCAGGTACTTGTAGGTGCTTCCCACCTCGACATTGACCCCATCAATGGAGACTGGTAGCAGAGTGGGCTTAGACCTGCGGAAATCCACCACCATCTCCTTGGTCTTTGAAGTGTTGAGTTAGAGATGATTGAGTTTGCACCAATGCACAAAGTCATCCACCAGGCTCCTATACTCCTCCTCCTGCCCGTTCCTGATAAACCCCACAATTGCAGTATCGTCAGAAAACTTCTGCATGTGGCATGTAGCAGAAGTCAGATGTGTACAAGGTGAACAGGACTGGAGAGAGCACAGTTCCCTGTGGCGCTCCGGTGCTGCTGATCACAGTGTCAGAGAGACAGTTCTTCAGTCTGACGAACTGTGGTCGCTCCGTCAGGTAATCTGTGATCCAGGTTACCAGGTGAGCGTCTCGCACATCTGCAAGAGCTTGTCTCCCAGTCTGAGGGGTTGGATGGTGTTAAAAGCACTTGAGAAATCAAAGAACATGATTCTCACAGCACTTTTCCCCTTGTCCAGGTGAGAATGTGTCCTGTGTAGAAAATAAGTGATGGCATCGTCCACGCCCACTTTCTCCTGGTATGCAAACTGTAACGGGTCTAGTGCATGGCGCATCTGGGGTCTGAGCATACCTAAGATGAGTCGCTCCATTGTCTTCATCACATGTGATGTTAGAGCGACAGGTCTGTAGTCATTAAGCTCACTAGGATGTGGCTTTTTAGGGACAGGGGTGAGACATGATGTCTTCCACAGTGTTGGAACTTGTCCAAGGAGTAGACTTAGATTGAAGGTGTGCTTCAGTGGCTCCCCCAGCTCAGCAGCACAGGCCTTGAGTAGCCTTGGACACAGTCTGTCAGGCCCTGCTGACTAATGTCTACACTGCACTATATCTTTTGTCCTGTCTATGCACCACCTACTTTGTATATCACATTGCACTGCATTTCATTATGACCGCCAAGCAAGCTTGGCGGGCGGTCATATAGGTTTAGTCAGATTTTTTTTTTTTTTTTTTTTCTTTTCGCATGCCCAAATTTCCGTCAATGATTCCCGGACACTGAAAGACCGGGTACACGAAACTTGGTGGGCATGTAACCCCACATGGATAGCATGGAACCATCGTTTTTCGTTTTGATCTGTAGCCCCCGCTGGACTGGACCCCGAAAGGAGGGTAGGGCAGACACAGTTTTCTGTGAATATCTCAAAACCCGTAGGGTTTAGGAGGACCATTTTTTTGTATGTTGATCTCAAGGGGCCATGTCAACCCATTCCATAACCACTCATTTCATGTATAGCGCCACCTAGTTAAACACAAAAAAAGTAAAAATGAGGTGTTGTAATTGAAGGTATCTGTGACCTAACATAGTCAAAACTGCACGAAATTGGAAGTGTAGGATCATTATGACACCCTCTGTATGCACACCAAGTTTTGTGGAATTCCGTTCATGGGGCGCCACACAATAAATTAATTTATGTTACTATACACCAACTGGCCTGTAGGTGGCCGGAGACAGTTTTCTGTGAATATCTCGAGAACCGTAGGGCCTAGGAGGTCCACCTTTTTATGTATGTTGGTCTTAAGGGGGCATGTCAACCCATCCCATTACCACTTATTTCATGTATAGCGCCACCTAGTTAAAAATTAAAAAGCAAAAAATTAGGTGTTTTCATCACAATATCTCTGGCTGACAAGGTCAAAACTGCACGAAATTAAAAGTGTAGGATCATTATGACACCCTCTGTATGCACGCCAAGTTTTGTGGAATTCCGTTCATGGGGGCACCACACAATAAATTAATTTATGTTACTATACACCAACTGGCCTGTAGGTGGCCGGAGACAGTTTTCTGTGAATATCTCGAGAACCGTAGGGCCTAGGAGGTCCACCTTTTTTATGTATGTTGGTCTTAAGGGGGCATGTCAACCCATCCCATTACCACTTATTTCATGTATAGCGCCACCTAGTTAAAAATTAAAAAGCAAAAATTAGGTGTTTTCATCACAATATCTCTGGCTGACAAGGTCAAAACTGCACGAAATTAAAAGTGTAGGATCATTATGACACCCTCTGTATGCACGCCAAGTTTTGTGGAATTCCGTTCATGGGGCGCCACACAATAAATTAATTTATGTTACTATACACCAACTGGCCTGTAGGTGGCCAGAGACAGTTTTCTGTGAATATCTCGAGAACCGTAGGGCCTAGGAGGTCCACCTTTTTTATGTATGTTGGTCTTAAGGGTGTGGGATCATTATGACATCCTCCGAATGCATGCCAAGTTTTGTGTACTTTCGTTCATGGGGGGCCTTACAATAAAATAATTTATGTGTACATTTAGTGACGTCCACCAACAAGGATTCCCGGGACACTGAAAGACCGGGGTACACAAAACTTGGTGGGCATGTACCCCCACATGGATAGCATGGAACCGTCATTCTTCATTTTGATCTGTAGCCCCCTCCCGCTGGACTGGACCCCCCGAAAGGAGGGTAGGGCAGACACAGTTCTCTGTGAATATCTTGAGAACTGTAGGGCCTAGGATGACCAATTTTTTCCGTATGTTTGCCTCCAGGGGTCATGTTAACCCATTCCATGTGCACACATGTGCATAAACAGATACACACGCACACACATACATTTTACAGTAATCATAATGTATGACACATACTCACACAGTAGACATATGTACGCATGCATGCACATGCACAAACACACATACGCAGGCAAACACACAAAGCACGCATACACACACACCCACACACATAAACATAAATTTGTACACGCACACATGCACACAATTCAAGAATTTTTCCCGTCATCTACTCCCTGAATTTTTGGTCATTGATACCCGGGACACCGAACCACCGGGGTACATGAAATTTGGTGGGTATGTAGCCCCACTAGACTTTTACGGAAAAATTTCATTTCGTCCCCGTAGAATTTCATCCATGGGGGGGTCTAAAAAAATTAGGTTATGTGTACATTTAGTGACTGTACACTCATTGGCCTGTAAATGGCGGTGCACACACACATGCACACACACAGGCACCCACATACTATCGGTATTAGAACGGCCGATACATAATTACAAATTCAGTAGGATTAAAAGAAAGCCAAAATAAATATTCATCATCATCATCATGGCTGCATTTTCAGTATTGGCGATAAGTAGTCGCTTTGTCCACTAGATGGCGATCGTTGCAGTGAGACGTAATTTTGTTGGAAGTTAAAAGTGGGTTGGAAAAACAATGGACGCTTCCTACAAGGACTGTAATTTATCGCAGCGAACATCTAATAAGGATAGGACGATGTTCACATGAAGTGTAATTCCCATTTCTTCTTGAAGCCTAAATAAATCTGAGGATGTTTATCGACATGCTTGGTTTTACTGCAGGTACGCTTAATCTTGTAATATCAATAAGGACCTAGGTAATGTTACCGTTAAGCGTTGATTGAGTGATGGAGGCATTTGATTGATTGCATTTGTAGAAAACTATAAATGCGGTTATACCAAAGCAAATTGATAGCAGCACTGTTTCTATCTTTCGACTGTCATTTATTGCACGCGGCTACAAAAATCATTCTGTGCAATGGAAGATTTACCAACGTTACACCGGTCTGATACAGTTTTGCCTATACATGAGTGAGACTGAGACGCCTGTTAATTTTGTTTTAAGTGCGTGCAGGGTGTGAGAGGGGAATCGATGTGCTTTGATTACAGCTTGGTAGTTGTAGTCTGTGAAATTAAAAGCACGCGTGTGTGAAGTATCCAAACAATGACACCTTCATTTCATTATGGCTGCTTTAGCAACACACCTTAAGCTACTGTGTAGTGGGTCCCATTTAGAAGTGGCTACTTCATTCAAGGCTTTCCTTGACTCATGGAGCTGCGTGAATGTTATTACAACTTTTCGCCACGCGATATGACAGTTTAAGTTAAGCGCTTGATACTGTAAGGCGAAACCATTGGTTTCAAAGGAGATTTTATTTGTGTCGCCAGCATAGCCTATTGACAATTTATGTTGTAAATAGGCCTACCTTATAATCCTACCTGTAGCTTAGGGAAGCTAACAGCTTTCTATTAGGATCTAGTTTGTTAGTTACCGTTTTGTCATAACTCCCTGATGCATTTTGCATTTAGAATAGCCAGAGCGTGTATATCTCAATCGAAAATTAAACAATATCGGGTGCCTATGGACTAGGCTGGGTGAACCCAGCCTGATCTGCCCGCCATTTGTTTTTGATTTCTTAAAAGATTGAGCTTGGTCTGATGAAAGCCAGACTAGCCATGGACCTCAGTTACACAATGCAAGGGAACATGAATCAGCCTATATTTGCAACGAACAATAACGGACAAAAGCTCTTCAACTTTGGCCCGTTAAAATGTGTATGAACAGTCTAGCTTAATGATTTCATCAAGGCCCATTTGGACATGTCAGTTATTTGCACCACTGGTTAGATGTAAAACAGCATTTCGTTTCAGACTAGGCTACTGTTACTTAATTTGTGCATTAACAATAACGTTTCAGACTACTGTTACTTAATTTGTGCATTGACAATAAAGTATTACATGAACTAAAGATGACTAAAATCTTATGTAGAAGAAGAAACATTCACAAAAAATCCATCCATCCAAAAATGACCTTTGTTTTTGATAGCTGTTGAAAATGGAATGGCATGGAACTGACAGAGATGTTTTTGTTTATAAATACATAAAAATACATAAATAAATAAATAAATAACATCATGCTGATACCTTTTGCTTTTCCCAAATACAATGTAGCCTACAGGTGTAAGTGACCTTTCATCAATCCAGTTGCAATGGATGAACTGTGATGAACTGCCCTACTTGTGATTGTTTAGAGATTTTAAAGGTTTTATAACAATGCTACATCTTCTTTGGCTATTCTACAATCTATTCACCTTTTCAGCACCAGTAGGCTACTTTCTGTGCAGCCGCACACACACACTCAGGCATGCCAAACAAGCATACACAAAAGTTTCAAGAGTGGGGGATGGAGACAAATTGAAGTGTGATTTATTTTCGCGGAACGGATGTACAGGACTGAGCGGCGGTCATATTTTGTACCGCTATGCGGTACATCTAGTTGTCTCTGTACTTGTACTCTGCATAATGACAATAAAGTTGAATTTAATCTAATCTAATCTAATCTAATGTGTGATGTATGTTCATGTACTAAGGAGCTTTCCTTTTTTTATCTCAACTGCAACTGGAGCTGTTGTATTTCTTACTCCTCGATTTCATTGTGTATGTTTTGTGCTAACTGTTTGTGATCAAAAAACAGTAAGTAAACCAAAAAAAGTATTTTCTACAGGACGTGATAATATATTAACTCACATGTTATAGCATAACCTGAGCAACTCTTGGTAATAATTACTTTACCCCACCTCCCTACTAATCACATCCTTAAAAGGCTTTAACCATATTGGGTCAAAACAATCACCTCTGTGTGTATCCAGAACTGGTAGAGGAGGTTGAACTGCACATGAACAGCAAACACAGATGGGGGAATGACCAGAGCCATGGGAAGATAAAAAACCTGAGGGCAGAAACAGCCAACATTGTTAATAATATTCATAATGCATAAATACATGGCAAATGATATAGCTGCAAGCAACAGTGATGGTGCTAAGCAGTGTAGAAAAGCAGATTCCCCATGGAAACATGATGTCACTACACTGCAAAAACTGCTTATCTAACAAAATCTAACCAAGTGTTATTAATCTTATATCAAGATAAAAAAAACTAATTGGTATTGTTTTCAGTATAAAGAGACTTACCTAGCGCTTTCTTGTGAAATCATTTGACTTAATTTCAAAAAATATTTGACTTATTTTAAGACATCTCATCTTGAAAACAAGCAAATTTGTCTGCCAGTGCGTTGAGCAAATTTGTCTTGATAAGACTCCTTAAAATAAGTTAAAGTCTTCTTAAATTAAGTCAAAATGATCTTTTGAGAGGGCGCTAGGTACGTCTTTTTATACTAAAAACAATACCAAATAGATTTTTTAATCTTAATATAAGATCAATAACACTTGGTTAGAATTCATTTTTTTGCAGTGAATGTGACAAATGGTTGTTAATAGTCCTGTAAAATAACCAAAGATTGACTGACATGAGATAAGATAAGACTTTATTATGACCACTGTGCAGCGAAGCGATATTTTTCTTCAGTAATTTTGTGTCAACGATTCCCGGGTGTCACGCATTAACTATTTTGGCTAGATGTCTAGATGTCGCCAAAAACTTCTGTTCTGTCCCTAGCTAGTCACTTGTTACCCAATCCTCTTGTTATCCAATTAACCTGTTCCTCATTGTCTCTGGTCACATGTCTCATTTCCTCATTGTGTCAGTGTATTTAAACCCTGCTCTTTGTCTGTGTCTTTGCTAAGTCTTCGTGATTACCCTGTGTGTCTCAAGCTCTAAGCCTTTGTGGAAATTTGTGGGCGTTTTTTGCCCTGTGGATTCTTTTTTTTACCTCTGTGTTGACCTCGACTGTTTACGGTATCTCCTTTGGATTCCCCTATTGGATTTGTTTGCCTTTCCTTCCTCGGACTGAACTCTGTTATCTGAACCCTGGCTTGGCTCTTGGACTTTGATTTTCTGGATTACGCCTTGGATTGAGGTTTTGGATTTAACTTTTTGGACTGTTTTTGACTTTTTCGGATCTTCTGAGCTTTTGTGTCTAAAACCTGAAATAAACTCAGTTAATCTTACTTTGTCTGCTCTGCACTTGAGTCATTAGTCTCAGTGGCCTAGTGGGTTAAAAGTCAGTTTGCCACTCCGGCAGCCCGGGTTCTAGACCCGACCGTGACAGAAGACTTAGCCATGACTGACTCAGCAGAAGCATCAAGTTCCCTTAACGTTGTTCCCACTGAGTTTGAAAAAATAATGGCTGCCTTGAATAGCTTTGGTGCAACAATGGACACTCATGGGCAAGCATTGGCAAATCAACATAATGTTTTAAGTCGCCATGACCAAATTCTAAGGCAACTCTATGAAACAGTTCAGAGCTTGACTCAACTACAACCATCAGCTCCTCCTACTGCTCCACCTGCTGGTCCACAACCTCTGGTTCCCCCACCTGCTCCTGCTCCAGGTCCACCTCCGGGTTCTGAACCTCGGCTTCCTACACCTCGGAGGTATGACGGTGCTCTGGGCCAATGCCGGGGGTTCCTGACCCAGGGCCAATTGACTTTTGAATTGCAACCTTCTATGTATCCTACGGATAGGGCTAAAATTGCTTATGTGGTTACTCTCCTGACTGATAAGGCCTGTGCCTGGGCTACAGCCATCTGGCAGAAACAAGGCCCTGAGTGCTCGAATTTCAAAACATTCTCTGATGGCATGCTGCGTGTTTTTGATCGATCTGCCACAGGTCAGGGGTCTGCAAGACAACTCTTAAATCTCCGTCAAGGGAGGAACAGTGTAGCTGATTATGCCATCACTTTTCGAACCCTAGCAGCTGTCAGTGGCTGGAATGAGCCAGCACTTGTGTCAGCTTTTATGAATGGGCTATCTGAAGCTTTGAAAGATGGCCTGGCGTCAATTGACTGTCCCAACAACCTTGAGTCCCTGATTGCCCACGCAATACGTTTAGACAATCGGCTCCGGGAACGTAACCGGAACCGTACCAGTTATCCAGTTACATCCGAGGGGCCACCTCCTCTCTGGCAACAGTCTGCAATCCCCACAGATGATCCTGAGCCTATGCAAATTGGACGTGCTCGCTTGTCTCAGGCTGAGAAGGATCGGCGCAGAAGGGAGAGATGCTGCATTTACTGTGGCAAGCCTGGTCACTTCAGAGCTTCCTGCCCAGATCTCTTGGGAAAAGACCTGTCCCGTCCAGCAGAGGGAGGGCTGTGACGGGAGCCACCTTTTCTCCCGAATTACCCGGTGCTGGTGTCTACCTTCCCATCAAAATCTCTTGGGCAGAAGAAGTGTACTCTTGCCATGCCTTGGTAGATTCTGGGGCTGCTGGAAACTTTATTGATGCCAGCCTTGTTAACAGACTCAACGTTCCTCAAGCCCCTCTTGATGTCCCTCTCTCTGTCACCGCCTTAGATGGCCACCCTCTTGGTCCAGGGGTGGTGACTTCTGTTACATCCTCTGTGTTTCTCATGATTGAGAATCACCAAGAAGAGATAGCGTTGCATCTAATAAGCTCCCCTGAATTCCCAGTGGTATTAGGTTTCCCTTGGTTAAACCGCCACAATCCTCACATAGATTGGAGTCGAGGTGTTATCCTTGAATGGGGTCCTACGTGTCACGCTACATGCCTCTTTGCAAGCCCTTCCTTTCAGCCAGAGTCTATAGATCCCTCCGAGTTATCCCATGTCCCCGCTGAGTATCTGGACTTGAAGGAGGTGTTCAGCAAGAAAAGAGCATCTACTCTTCCACTCCATAGGCCTTATGACTGCGCCATTGAACTCCTGCCTGGCACCGCTCCTCCACGCGGCCGTATCTTCTCTCTTTCATTACCTGAGCGTAAGGCAATGGATGACTACATCAAGGATGCCCTGGCCTCTGGTTTTATTCGTCCCTCTACTTCTCCAGCAGGGGCAGGGTTCTTCTTTGTGGGTAAAAAAGATGGAGGTTTACGCCCATGTATTGACTACCGGGGTCTCAACAAGATCACCGTTCGTAATCGCTACCCTCTGCCTCTGATGTCTACTGCTTTTGACCTACTTCAGGGAGCCACCATCTTCTCAAAACTGGATCTCCGCAACGCGTATCATCATCTTGTCAGAATCCGCCAAGGAGACGAATGGAAGACTGCGTTTAACACCCCATCTGGTCATTATGAGTATCAAGTGATGCCCTTTGGGCTAACCAACGCCCCTGCAGTCTTCCAGGCCCTAATCAATGATGTTCTCAGGGACATGATTAACCAATTTGTGTTTGTGTACCTGGATGATATTTTAATATTCTCGAAGTCCCTACACGAGCATCACCATCATGTGCGTCAGGTTCTCCAGAGGTTGCTCAAGAATTCTCTCTTTGTTAAACCAGAGAAGTGTGAATTCCACACCACTGAGGTCTCCTTCCTCGGGTTCATCATCAGGGAAGGCAGTGTTGAAATGGATTCTAAGAAGACACGAGCAGTGCGTAACTGGGCTACTCCTAGGTCTGTCAAGGAGATCCAAATATTTCTGGGGTTTGCAAATTTCTATCGCAAATTTGTCAGAAATTTCAGTTCTGTGGCTGCTCCCATTACCAGGCTGACTAAGAAAAGTAATGTGCCCTTCGTTTGGACTCAGGAGGCAGATAAGGCATTCAAGAAGCTGAAGCAAAGCTTTTCCTCTGCCCCCATTCTGACGCTGCCCGATCCAACATTGCCATTCATTGTTGAGGTGGTCGGGATAGGTGCTGTCCTGTCTCAACGCTCATCGGATGGAAAGCTGCATCCTTGTGCTTTCATGTCCCACCGTTTGACTAATACCGAGACCAGGTATGATGTTGGAGATAGAGAGCTATTGGCAGTTAAAAGCGTGCCCTAGAAGAATGGAGACACTGGCTGGGGGGGCCCAGCATCCATTCTTGGTATGGACTGACCACAAGAACCTGGAATACCTCCAACAAGCCAAACGCCTGAACCCCCACAAGCCGGTGGGCACTGTTCTTCACTGCTTTTGATTTCACGCCTCATACCCCTGGAACCAAGAACAAGAAGCCAGATGCACTCTCTAGGCAATTCCTTCCCTCAAGTCGGGAAGATGATGAGGCGAGAACCATAATTGCTGCTAAACTAATAGTGGCACCTATCCCTGGGGGAGGCAATTGTGAAGAAGGCACTTCTGAAACACCCAGATCCTGGAACTGGTCCAAGAGGACTGCTGTATGTGCCCCGGATTGTAAGGTCCCAGGTTCTTCAATGGGGCCATTCATCCCACCTCACTGCCCATCCTGGGTCCCAGAGGACCTGTGAGTTTCTCCAGAGACGTTTCTGGTGGCCTGATATGTTAAAAGACATCAAGGCCTTTGTGGCCAGCTGCTCTGTGTGCGTCCAGAGTAAGAACCAACATCAACGTCCACAAGGTCTTCTGCATCCCTCCCCATCCCTCATCGCCCTTGGTCTCATCTGTCCATGGACTTTGTCACCGGCTTACCAGTTTCTGAAGGTAACAGTGTTATTCTGGTTATTGTTGATAGATTTTCTAAAGCCTGCCGTTTCATACCTTTGCCCAAGCTGCCTACAGCATTTGAGACTGCTAAGCTTGTTTTTCTCCATGTTTTTCGAGTTTTTGGCCTCCCCCAGGACATCGTCTCGGACAGGGGCCCCCAGTTCTCCTCCTGTGTGTGGCGGGCCTTTTGTAAGCTGATTGGAGCCACAGCCAGCCTCTCATCTGGGTATCATCCTCAGTCTAATGGCCAGACTGAACGGGTCAACCAGCAGCTGGAGACTACTTTGAGAAGTCTGGTGTCCGACAACCCCACTTCCTGGAGCTCTCAACTGTTGTGGGCAGAATACGCTCATAATACCCTCCAGTCTTCAGCCACAGGGATGTCGCCTTTTCAAACCCAGTTTGGGTATCAGCCGCCACTGTTCCCTGAACAAGAGGGGGAGGTCAGTGTTCCCTCTGTCTTGCACTTCGTCCGGCGTTGCAAGAGGACCTGGCAGCGAGCTCGACGGTCACTGCAGCAGACATCCAAGAGGAACCAGCGTCAGGCCAATCGCCGTCGGAGGCCTGCACTGCAGTTCCGACCTGGACAGCAGGTTTGGCTGTCCTCTAAAGACATCCCGCGGGGGTGGAATCCCAAAACTGGCCCCTCGCTTTATCGGTCCCTTCAAGGTTACCCACAGAGTTAACCCAGTCACCTACCGTCTCCAGTTGCCCCGGTCCCTGAAGATCAATCCCACTTTCCATGTGTCCCAGTTACGCCCAGTCCTGTTTTCCCCCTTTGCCCCTGTCCCCAAGGCCCCACCCCTGCCTCGGATCATTGATGGTCAGCTCACTTACACTATTCGCCGGTTGCTGGACTCCCGCCGGGTTCGTGGCGGGATCCAGTACCTGGTGGACTGGGAGGGCTATGGACCAGAAGAGCGCTCCTGGGTCCCAGCACGAGATGTCCTGGACAAAGATCTCAAAAAGAACTTTCATCTCCAACATCCTGATTGTCCAGGGAACGCCAGAGACGCTCTAGAGAGGGGGTCCTGTCACGCATTAACTATTTTGGCCACTAGATGTCGCCAAAAACTTCTGTTCTGTCCCTAGCTAGTCACTTGTTACCCAATCCTCTTGTTATCCAATTAACCTGTTCCTCATTGTCTCTGGTCACATGTCTCATTTCCTCATTGTGTCAGTGTATTTAAACCCTGCTCTTTGTCTGTGTCTTTGCTAAGTCTTCGTGATTACCCTGTGTGTCTCAAGCTCTAAGCCTTTGTGGAAATTTGTGGACGTTTTTGCCCTGTGGATTCTTTTTGTACCTCTGTGTTGACCCGACTGTTTACGTATCTCCTTTGGATTCCCCTATTGGATTTGTTTGCCTTTCCTTCCTCGGACTGAACTCTGTTATCTGAACCCTGGCTTGGCTCTTGGACTTTGATTTTCTGGATTACGCCTTGGATTGAGGTTTTGGATTTAACTTTTTGGACTGTTTTTGACTTTTTCGGATCTTCTGAGCTTTTGTGTCTAAAACCTGAAATAAACTCAGTTAATCTTACTTTGTCTGCTCTGCACTTGAGTCATTAGTCTCAGTGGCCTAGTGGGTTAAAAGTCAGTTTGCCACTCCGGCAGCCCGGGTTCTAGACCCGACCGTGACACCGGGACACTGAAAGACCGGGGTACATGAAACTTGGTGGGCATGTAGCTCCAAGGATGACACGGAGCAATTGTTTTTCATTTTGATCCGTCACCCCACACCTGACTGGCCTCCCCGAAAGGAGGGTAGGGCAGACACAGTTTTCTGTGAATATCTTGAGAACCGTAGTTGCTAGGAGGACAACATTTTTTGTATGTTGGTCTTTAAGGGCCCATGTCAACCCATCCCATAACCACTTATTTGATGTATAGTGCCACCTAGTTACAAATGAAAAAGCAAAAATGAGGTGTTGTAATATGCAAGAAAGGGATCATATGAGACCCTCTGAATGCATGCCAAGTTTCGTGGAATTCCGTTCATGGGGGTCACACAATAAATTAATTTATGTGTACATTTAGTGACTGTACACTATGCACACACACACACTCATGAACACAGGCAAACACACACAAAGATACATGCACACACATGCGCACACACACAGGTACGCACAGACTCAGACACACGCACGCACATACACATGCACACAAACACACACTCCCCCACGGACACACGGACACACACAAATCCAGGCAAGTAGGCAAACACACACAAATACACCCCCCCCACACACACACACACTCACAAGCGAACATACACACAAACACACACATAAAGCACACACACACATATGCAGGCAAGCAGACACACACACCATTCCAAGGTCTACTGGGATCAGTGGGATTAATTGCCTAAAGAATACAGGCTTAGCATCCAAGTTTTACTTTAGCCTTCTACTTGATATGAAGCATATTCAAATTGCTCACGTTTTTCTTTTCCCTCCATAGCACACTCTCATGTTTCCGTGAAATGTGTCTTCTTAGATTCCAAAATGAATCATTACTCACTGAAACAGTGTCATCACATTGTTCTTGCTCTACATTGTTACTATATACTATAGGCCCTAGGCCTACTATAGGCTATATCTAGTTGTTTTGTTTATCTTTCTAAAATATTTAGCAAACTCCATCACCATCAACAAACTTACTATGGCCAATATCTTTGAAATTTAATGGTCTTGGTTTTATTACGAAGACATGAATTCTGGGTGGATTTGGGCATGCCTCAGACTCGTGGTGTGAGTGGTATCGGAGCGAAATTGGAGTGAAAAAGGGCGGCCACTCCGGCCTCTAAATTAAAAAGCGCTCCGTGCTCCAACAAAATTCCATCCGCTCCGCTCACTAGCTCTGAGTGCTAATAATAAACTTAAGCAACGGAGACGTATAATGCTTTGGGTCATGTAGGCTACTTTTAGAGGGGAGATGGAATCGTCCTTTAGTGAGCGTAACACAGCTCGGGTCTTAACCTGCATTATCCAGAGGGAGACATTTTTGGATGCAGTGACAAAAAGCCTATCATGGACCTGGCTGGGAAATGTGACAGTTGTGGAGTCGGCATTCGCAGCCTGTCGTTGCAAAACAGTAGCCCACATCTCCAAACTCAAAAACAGTAGACTAACAGTCAATAAAAGTGGACTGTCAGAGCAGCACCAAATACTAAAAGCCAGGCTGAGTGCCCTGTTCGCTCTTAAACTTTTCATCACATTTGGTGCATCTACCTAGTCACTTCATAAATGTGTTAGAATACGTTCTGTACTTTAAAAAAATAATTTTGAGCAATCACACAGCCTACATGCAATGTTGTGATATTATCAGTATGTGCAATTTGCTGTTGGGCAGCATCTTATGTAACCCAGTGGGTTTTACAAATTGTAATCATTTGTAAAAATATTACAATATGTGTAATATATTGTAGAATATTCATTTTTCTTAAAATATAAACAGAACTTGAAAGATGTTGATTGCTCAGTCAAAACTACTACAAAATAGGATTCTAAAACGCTGAACCTTGGTGAGTTAACATCGTCACCTCAAACCTTTGTCAACAGATCAGTTATTTAAGTCTGTAATTTAAGATTTAGGCATTAAGAGTAGGCTAGCTTACTTGTACATGTAGCCTTCCGACATGTAGGGTAGACTGAGTACAGGTGAGACACTTTTTGCCCACACAAAATAAAACAAAAAATAGATACTGAAAAGAAGTAATTTTCCACACGACATTCCACATGCCATTTACTTAGCTTATAGACTAAAATATTATCAATCAATAATACCCATAAGTAGTTTATATTTTCCACAATAAGCTCATAAACTTAAGGTGCAGTTTTGTCTTGACTGTGTCTCAACTGTACCCTATAGAGTACAGTTGAGACACCTACCTGGTACAGTTGAGACACCAATTTTTAATGATGTATAGTTATCTGTTTGTTGGAAAGTTGAATAAATAAAAACATAGCAATTGCAAAGTGTTTGTAGTTCAAATTCATTCATTTCATTTAAATTAGCGTTGGTTAAAAGGAATACATCATGAACAAAATGTGACACAGGAACAGATATGGCGAACAGTAGCCTACAAATGGAATGTTCAAGTAATAACACAATCCAATGTGTCTCAACTGTCCCCCGCTGACCACCTCACACATTTCTCTAGATTTTGCAACGACCTTACACGACCTTTTACGTCATGAAATGTGCCAGTTTTTAGGACACAAAATAATGTTTGTAATGATACCAGTTACGTTTAACAGTAACATAAGTGTAATGAGCTATTTATTGTCGAAGGTGCATGGTGAAGTGAAATTCTTACTTTTGGAAAACAAACATTTGCTGATATCCTTGGATGGGAGATACTTGTGTTGTTCAAATTTTCCATGATCAAAGAGGGCACTAATACGCATGTGCACTTGGGCTTGCTGTGCAAGCAAGATATTTAAGGTGTCTCAACTGTACACATGTCTCAACTGTAGTCAGTCTACCCTACTGACCTACTTTGTTGCTATACTACTGCAACCCAACGTTAATGGGGACGAATATTGCCATTTTCCCGTATTTTGGGTAAGAAACCCGGGAAATCTCCCTTATTTTCAATGTTCAATGTTGACAGCTATGGAACCAGGGCTTGAATTAACTTTTTGTCTTTAGGGAGGTCTCTCTATCTCATAGAAAGTTGGCACACACACCGCACATAGCCGCGCCATAAAAAGGCTATACAATTAGATAACCTACATAGGCGCAAGTGGCGCTTTTGCGCAGTATATGCGCACAGTAGGCCTACTGTAGGCTTTACACACGCACACAACAGAGATTTTTTCATATAAATTGATTCCTTTTAATTAATTTCAACATATTATTGATTGTAATAGTCCATATTTCATTTCAATTTCACAACACAAAGAATAGACTAAACAATTAAGTCTGTGCCATTCTCAATTTCACAACGTAACTCATTTGAACCAGACCGTCTCAGATATAGGCTATCCTCAGTGTCAAACACAATAATGCATGTAGTATAACTTATACACAGGGAAAAGGCACTAACTGGCAGAAATGAATAAAGTCATTGCAGCCAAACTATGTAGTAGGCCTATAGGCTATAGGTTGTAATACAGGTTTGGGTTAAAGGCTGGTCTCCAGTAGAGGCCTGGTCTGTTTTTTAGTTTCGGGTTGTATTTAATCTTCTAAAACCCGTCAGATCGTCTGTTTAAAGATTCGCAATGACAGGAAACCGTTACAGAAAGGAGGTTACAGCAGTGTGAATTAGATGTTGCACGCCGTTACAAGCCGCCGCAAAAGCATTCACATGTCTGGTCACAGTTGCAAGGTTTTAGAATGTTGCATCAAGTTGCTGCTCATGTGGTTCGGATCTTGGGTGTGATTTGGGCTTAAGTATGGGGCGCAGACCGCCGCGACGTTATGATTAGATGGCATTAAAAGACTGCGGTGGGGAAAAGCTAGAGTTCCAAATTGTATAACTTTTTTTCCAATATGAACTATGCCTATATGTCCCACTTCGTCATCGTTCAATTCATCCCTTGTGTTTAAAATTTGCGGATAGGCCGATGGTAAGCTTGTTTTTATGCTGGCAACAAAACCAGAACGGTTCTTGAACGTTATTCTTTATTCTAAATGCCATGGCGATAAAGAGAAAGAAGTCAGAAAAGGAATTTACCTTAGACTAGGCTATATCAGAGCCCGTCTACGGACATTCTCTGGCTATATAACCTACTGATATAGGGTAATGATGTAAAGTCAAGTGCGCTTCTATGGGACTGGTGTGTGCGCGCACAGTTTTTATTGATGAGTCAGAGTGGCAAGTGCTGCTCATAGTTGCAGTGGAATGTGGCTGCCCAGGGCATTATAAAACTTTTCACTCTTAGACCTACTCATACACGGCGGTGAAATGGCGTATTTAGGTGTCTAAATTCCAGACATCCCAACTTGCAAAAAGTCATTTCAGGGAGGCATCCGCGGCCCCCCAAGATTTTGGTAGTTTGGTCTTTTCATGTAGCCTTGGCAACTAGCCATCTAGTAGGCTATAGGCCTGAATAATATGCACATGAATTGACACTTGTTAAACTCACCTCAACATGTCTTTTGCAATCATTTAACCCGCTGTGGGCAATGCTAAAGTCACTGTTTACAAACAGTGCAGCGTGCAAGACTAGGTCCATCATTATGTTTTACTCTTATGAGACAAGAGTAGCCTACACTTTGAAATGGGTCTTACATTTTCCTTTTTTGAGGCACTGACTCTACCATGACGCCTCCTGTTTCTACTGAACTGATTAATTAAGTTCGAGAAAAGACATAAAAAAGCCGCCTACACTGAAAACTGATTGGTTGATTTAGCCCGAAACAGGCCAATCAGGATGCTCTCTGTCTTTGATGCGCTCAGACACACACGCACCACCTCTCTCTCTCCCCCCTGGTGTGCGCACTACACTCAGATGCACACGCAGCGGTCTCGCATGTCGCTCTTGATCGCTCACTCTAGATTCGGAGATTTTATCTAATTTAAGGGCGTCAGGGAGCCGCTATCAATATGCGGGAGACTCCCGGAACTTCCGGGAGACTTGGGATGTCTGAAATTCGAATCATATGCTGGGGGAGAAATCGTCGGACATCCATGATTATTTTACTATTCAGCACCCCTGGTCAAAATATGTTCCCGCGAGCCTGGAAGTAGGCTATGATTTGAATGTAGACTGTTGTCAAATTTGGCAAATACAAAACGGGAGAAACAATATGGTTCATGCTCTCTCATGCTGTTTCATTCGTGCCGAAAAGGAAGGAGAATGAAACATTAAGCACGTTCCACTTTTGCATAAATAATTCCTGAACGGTTTTGGTCAGGGCTGATAATGCAACTGTATTTGACAAAGGACCGATATAGGCTATTTGCTAGTGACAAAATATGAGTTTTCAGTGTGATACGATCTCTTTGTAGATTAAGTTTAATTAAAACGTGTTTCATCTGTTCTGGCTATTCCCGCTATTTGGATCTTACTGTATCTCACTCAATGAACAACATCTCATCACTAAATGAATGATGATCCGTAATTGTCATCAGATAGCCTAGTCATATAGGTAGACATTCAGTGTGTTTGAAATAATTAATTCGATAATATTTTCCATCTTTGCAGAGGAAAAGTTTTGTGGAAAGGGAATTAAAGGCCTGTCTCATATAGACACCTGTAATACTAGCCGGTGCAGTTTGGGCCTGGGCTTTTATTTGGAGTTTTACGGTATAACAACACCCGGGTGTTCAGTCATCTCGTGTGTTGAGCCGTGGAAAATTAATAGACAAACAATTTTGGAATTTGCACTGAGATGTTGTCGGGGAGCCATTGAATATTCCGCCATCAGAGATTGCTAACAGGTGTTTCAAAATATCTGGGAACTTTCCGGAGCTCTGAATGGCAGAGGATAGATACAGATCAGTTCACACAATCATTGAAGTAGGCTGCATTATAGGCCATAATTTATGGCTTTGTCAATCAACATAGAAGAGGTGAAGCGCAAGTTCACCAGCAAACAGGACTTTTCAGCACGTATCAAATCATGTAGTCAGTTGCCTAGTGACGGGGACGCTGGCCAGATGTGCCGCTCCGTATGGCTATACTTTCTTTGATTTATGCTCATTATTTTCGTTACTCAGTGTTGTAGTGTTAATTTTGTCACCTATTTTTAATTTAGTCTTAGTCTTGTGACGAAATGTCCTTTTTAGTCTTTGTCATATTTAGTCATTCAAATATCATTTTTGTTAGTCAAGTTTTTAGTCGACTAAAAGTCCTAGATCATTTTAGTCTAGTTTTAGTCGAAAAGAAAACTAAAGGTATCTTAGTCTTAGTCAGTTTTAGTCAACACATTTTAGTCTTTTTTTTTATAACAAATTATTTCTGATTACCATTTGAGTCAAATAGTGTTTCACACATCTCAATTTTCTAACAATAGTTAGTGTGTGTCCACAGGGCTACTCGTCTGTTATAATTACTCATTCTGATTTTTTGTCAGTCAGTATGTTTACATGCACAGGTAAGTCGAGCTACAGTTATAGCTCGGCTGGGATTTGACCATAGACAGTAAAAGATTTGACTGGACCACTGTCATATTCGTAGACCAGTGTTTCTCAAAGTGTGGTCCGGGGATCACTGGTGGTCCGCAAGCTATCCCAAGTAGTTGTCGTGACTTTTATTGAAATATATCCTTTAGTTTATATATCTTTTATGTAGTATCTTTATTCTGTGTAATATCATTGTTTTGTGAAACTGAAGTCTGTAGTATGTTCAGTGTGGGAAAGGAAGACTGGTTTAAGTGAAAGAGCAGGCCTGGCAGAAAATGGCATAGATAAGGTTTGGTGCCAGGAAATGTAAGCAAAACCTAAAGAATGGCAAAACCTAAAGAATGTATGAATAACAGGATGAGAGGGCAAAGGTGGAGTACCATATATTACTTGGTCAGTTATCTGTAAACATAGAGTGTCTTGTCTGGGATGACTTGAAGGGGTATAAAGGCTGGACAACAGCCAGAGGATGTTATCTTACTTTGCTTTCACTTACTTGCTTGCTTCACTAATGCTCCGGAGTGCATTAAAGCCATCATCTGCAGTATACATCCACAGTGTGCGGACCTCTTTTGATGTTGTATTATTTAATTTGGATTTGACACCACATAGTCCGCGAGCAGACGTGGTAAAATATAATATAGATGAGTTGTTTGCAATATTGAACCAACTTGTATGTAAAAACAGTTCTGCAACACTGTCTATGTAAGATATGCCAGTTTAAATCATACAGTATGAATCCACACAATAAGCAAAGTGCAAAGACAATAAGCAAGGTGGTTCAGTGAGTAGGCCTATTGTGTAGACTAATTATAGGCTACTGTTGAAGTAGGTCTAATCTTTTTTTTTTTTAGCTAGGGTTAGTTAAGTGGTCCTGAAACTGAAAAGTTTGAGAAACACTGTCATAGGCCAAAGTATTAATGTTTTTTTCCTCCGCCTAAGCTAGATGGCGATATCTTAAACACAACACATTCCCCAAACAGACTCTCCATCTTAGCCATAGCTAACTTGCTAGCGAACTTTCCATATTAAACACTTGCTAGCAAACTTTGCATCATCAGTCTAACTAGTTAAATAGTTGACATTACATGATGAACATTTTTCGTATGGACATTCTGGGGGAATTTGTATGAGAGAAGCTTCAACTTCTGGGTATGTAGCATTGTGGCATAAAGCTTAGGTAGTTAGCTTGCTAACTCTGGCAGAAATCTCCAGTGTTCTTGTTCCATGTAGTTTAGGTGTTGCAGCCACAGGGTTGCAGCAACAGCACGTAGACTAGCCTACAGGAAAGCTGTTAGCGTATGAACTCATTCGAATATTTTGAAAAGCGTAACAGCTAGATATTCTGTCTTCTCATTTTGTAGACGAAAATGAACAGAGATTTTATCTTAGTTTTTATTTCATGCAAAACATTTTAGTCTCTTTTTTTTTCGTCAACAATAATGCATCTTAAGATAGTCTTAGTCAGTGTTTCAGGACATTACTGCCCGTCTCATCGCCGTCTGCTCTTAGTCATGAAAAAAAAGGTATGTTGACGAACATATTTCCTCTCGTCTCGTCTGACGAAATTAACACTACCACAGGTCTAAGCCCGCTCTGCTACCAGTCTCCATTGATGGGCTCAATGTGGAGGTGGTAAGCACCTACAAGTATCTGGGTCTCCACCTGGACAATAAACTGGACTGGTCAGCCAACACTGATGCACTCTACAAGAAAGGACAGAGCAGGCTGTACTTCCTGAGGAGGCTGCGGTCCTTCAATGTGTGCAGCAAGCTCCTCAGGATGTTCTACCAGTCTGTTGTAGCTAGCGTCCTCTTCCATGCAGTGGTATGCTGGGGAGGAAGCACAAAGAAGAAGGATGCTGGGCGACTTGACAGGCTGGTAAGGAAGGCTGGCTCTGTAGTGGCAGCTGAACTGGAGTGCATCACTTCAATATCTGACAAAAGGACCCTGAACAAACTGATCAACATCTTGGACAATGAATGTCATCCACTCTACAGCACTATTAAAAAGCAAAAGAGCTTGATCAGCTGGAGACTTCGCTCACTGCCATGCACACCTGAAAGGCTGAGGAAGTCATTTGTCCCCGAGGCCATTGAACTGTTCAATGCCTCACTAAAGGGAAGAGGAGAGATATACTTCTTGGCGTAGTCTGTCTGCCTCTCCACCCTCTCCATGTTTGAATACTGACTGTCCACTACTGCTTTACTACTGTTTTACTAATGTCCACAGCCTAATGTTTTCACTACTGTTTTACTGCTACACTGTTTTTCATGCTATATTAGCACACATGATCAATGGCTGCGGTCAGGCTTCTGCTACAATACTGAATGAGTGAATGGCTATAACCCTATTACCTCAACCTGTTCTTGCACTGACATAGTTTTTTTTATAGTTTTTTATATTACCTTGTCTACATTATACTTTACTCTCCTATTTGTCCATATTATTAATGCTGGTCTCTAGACCTTATTCTTGCACTGTTGGACTAATGTTGAACTACTTTTTGCACCTTCACCATGACACTCACTCTCTTGAGCACCTTGCCATGCACACATAACTAAAGGACTATGGTTGGACTACTTTTTGCACCTTCACCATGAGACTCACTCCCTTGAGCACCCTTACCAGTCCCGGCCCTGTTACTACAAGCGTCTTATGCTTGATCACCCTCAAGCACATTGGACTTTTTAAATTTAATTTATATAGTGTATTTAGTTTTGTTAGTTTTCTTATCTTCTACTGTCTTTATTGTACAGTGGAGTTTAGTTATATGTTTATACTTATACTTATGTTTACCATTTCTGCTGTAAGTGCATGTTGTGTGTGATGTCTGTATGCTACTGAGACCCTTGAATTTCCCCTTGGGGATCAATAAAGTATTTATCTATCTATCTATCTATCTATCTATCTATCTATCTTTCTATCAGAGAATGAGATTTTAGACATCTTCCAGTCTGGATTCCAACCTAAACACAGCAATTAAAGTCACTAACGACTTGTTACTATCTGTGGATGCAAAGAACTGTGCATTACTTATGCTGCTAGATCTTAGCGCCGCCTTTGACACTGTAGATCACTGCATTCTTTTAGAGCGCCTTGAGCACTGGGTTGAAATTTCAGGTACTGCACTGAAATGGTTTGCCTCCTTCTCAGAGGGAAGAACCTTTTCAGTTTCTTTCAATTATACTTCATCTTCATCTGCCCCCTTATCTTAACCAACACTGCATCACTGGCGAAGAAAGCTCAGCGTCGCCTCTACTACCTGCTGAAACTCAGGCGAGCAAGTGCTCCACCAGCCATCATGACCACATTCTACCGAGGCACCATTGAGAGCATCCTCTCCAGCTGTATCGCTGTGTGGGGCGGAAGCTGCACTGAATACAACAGGAAAGCCCTGCAGCGCATAGTGAATACAGCTGGAAGGATTATTGGTGCTTCACTCCCGTCCCTGAAGGACATTTACACCACCCACCTCACCCGCAAGGCGACCACAATTGTGAGTGATGCATGTCACTGGGAAGAGGTACAGAAGCCTGCGCCCCCGCACCACCAGACTCACCAACAGCTTCATACACCAGGCTGTTAGGATGATGAACTCTCTCCCCCCTCTCCCCCCTCCACCCTCAGCTACATAACATCCTGGACTTTGGACCCACAATGGCTGCCTTGCACTACTCCACTTGCACTACTCCACTTGTACACTTGCACACTTTGCAACTTGTTGTTGTTGTCCTGTTGTCCTGAAAACACTTCTGAACACACTTCTGCTGCTCTTACATAACTTGCACCACTATGCCACTTGCATACTTAGGTCAAACAGAACTACCTCAGCCATCTATTGGCCTGACTTTTGCACTATTATATTGACTGTCTATGCACAATTGCACAATTTCAACCCATTTTTGCTGCTCTTATTTCTTCATTGTATGTGCCTTCTTATTTACTTTTTATTGTTTACTTGAATTTTATGTTTGTCTGTTCACTTAATTGGTAAAATATGTCATGTCTCCACCGTGGGATAGTGGGAAACGTAATTTCGATCTCTTTGTATGTCTTGACATGTGAAGAAATTGACAATAAAGCAGACTTTGACTCTGATCTTACGCTGTTCCACAGGGATCAGTGCTTAGTTGTATTTTATCCTCACTGTACATGTTGCCACTCAGTCAAATTATGAAAAAGCATGGTATATCCTATCATTGCTATGCGGATGATACACAACTGTATCTCCCATTTAAATGTGGTTCCTCTGGTGCTCTAAACCCATTGCTTGATTGCCTAAAAGAGATTAACCCTTAAAGGTGTAGGTTTTTGAACGTTCTAAGTTCCGCAACAATTTGTGGACAATAAAGTTGTGAAGTTTTAATTACTTCTGGGGGCATTTCCGGAGCAACGTTGTAATGACATGCGCAGCCTGTAGCTACATGCTAAGCGGCAGCACTAGCTAGCATAACAACAACACTAAAGAATCAAGATGACGTAGGGAGATGAACGCGATAGATGGGTAATTAAAAACGCACCCAAAGCTTGGAAAGCGGACATCTGGGCACATTTCGGATTCTACGAAGTTAATGGGAAACTAGTCAAGACGTACGCAGTGTGTAAAACTTGCCACACTAAAATCAAGCATGTTGGCAATACAACTAACTTCACGAACCATGTCGATCGTTGGCATCCTGAGTTGGCTTCGTTACTGTTGGTGCACTGTGCAGTATGTGCAGGGTAGGAATTTCACGATGGTCATGGCCATCGTTGCCCCTTGAGGTGGCCGTGATGCCCCTTTGAGAATCAGAGGTTTACAGGCCACGGTAGCCTTGGTGTCCCCTTCTTTCGATATTCTGTTTTGCGTCCGACTAATAACGATTTTTATTTAGCCTATGGCCTGTCAAAATAAGCATTCACAGGCAAAATTAATTTAGTCTTTTACGCGGTGGAGAAAGTGACAGCGCCGCGAAGAAAGAAAGTGCATCCAAATTCACCCATTTTTCTCAGTTAAACTACTCGCGAATGAGCCTACTCATCACACAGACATCACAAGTAGCCTATCATATCACATGAAAGAGCTTTTTCTCAGCTTTTAAACAATGTTAGCCGTTAATTGCTGTGGTGAACGGTTCATGAGAAAAGTAAATAATATAATTCAATTTAATCATAAATTCTACTGAAGGTTCTGCACCCATCTCCCTACCCATTCATCGGTGGGATACTTCACAAACTCTTCGTTCAACACATAACAAACCATATATCAGAATAAACAGCTGATCTTACCGAACAGAAAGGTGTAAAGCAGTCCCCTGTACAGTTAGCCGTTCCAGAGTAATCCAGTTTTGAATTTGCAGCAAATTTCGACATGCATGGATGTTTCCAAATTTGGGCTTTAAGTTTTACAATGTGTTTAAATTATTAAAATGCCATATCCAATACCCTGTACCATTCAATTTTATTTTATTTAATGATATTTATGTCAACGTTCCAGGAGAGTGATAATACACACATAGCAGCCAATAACATCTGTTGTTCAATATCTGACTGCTTGTATTGCCTCATGACCTCAAAATTTGCCTTGTTGTGTGCAGTAGAATTTTGATGCATCGCAATGCATCGTAGAATCGAATTGAATCGAATCGTTACCTGGTGAATCGTAATCTAATCGAATTGTGAGGGCAGTGCCAATGTACACCCCAAATATTTATCCAGTTTTGAAATCTCTGCAATGGTTACCTACGACGGAGTATTAGGGCCACACATGAAGAGAAAAAATATTTTTGCCATGGCGAGATTAAACTTCGACATGTTGACTTTAAAAAGTCGACATGTATGACATTAAACTCGACATTTTAGAGAATAAAGTTGAAATTTAATGTCGACTTTAATCTCGACATGTCGACTTTTAAAGTCGACATGCTGACATTAAACTTCATAATCGCCCTACTGCCTACACAGTTTAAGCTATGTAGCCTACACTAATACACAATATGTTACATGAAAAATGGGCTTCAAATAGGTGTTATTTCAGATAGATTGCAGATATTCAGATAGATTGCGTCTTGTCTGTTAACTACCATTGCCGTCATCATGAAGTGCTGTCTCGCGGTTATGGAAACTATGCCGTTTAGGCTAAAGAGCTAGAAAACTATATGTATCCAATGATGTTTCTATACAAAATGTTATTTCACTCTGTTTTACGTGGTTAAGGCCACTGCACATCCAAATAACTTATAAATTACATAATATTTGCACCTTCCTTACATTAGTATTTGTCAGTTCCGCGGCTGGCCATTGTTTTTTTTTTTTGTGCCCCCCCCCCCCCCCCCAAAAAAAAAAAAAAAACTTCTATCTTTTATTCCTCTGCCATTGAAGTCTATGGCAGCCCATAGAACCGTCTGGTGAAAAGTTGTGAAATTTGGCACACTAATTAGGCTGAGTCCCATGATTAATGTCACCAAGTTTCATGTCGGCAACTTAAGCGCTCTAGCGCCACCAACAGGCCAAAGTTGGATGTGCGTTCACGCACGTAACTTTTGACCCGTAAAGCCGCCAAACAGGAAGTGAGCTCATATCTCAGCAACACATTCATCTATCATAACCAAACTTAGTCCATGGACTAAGGACCCAATCAGGGGGACGCTCAAGAAATCTGGTGACCTTTGACCTCTAGGGGGCGCTGTAATTAAGAAACATGCCTTCTGGCCTGTAGCTGCTGTTAAGCTTAGGATAAAAACGCTCTAGAGGTGTCTGGTAATACTGTTGGAGGATGTCTTCAGGATATTCTCCAACACACATCCTCTACATACTTACAGCACACTGCCCCCACCTACCCACACGCACACTACACACACACACACACAGTCACTGCTCCACTCCCCTCCCGCCCACACACACATCTTCACTGTCATCACTCACATACATCATACATTCAGTACTCTGCTTGCAATAGTAAGTCCCTTCACCATACTTGCAGTACACTGCCCCCCCCCCCCTTCTCCCCTACATACACAGCACATTATTTCATCAGGAAGCTTCTCCAACACACATCCTCTACATACTTACAGCACACTGCCCCCACCTACCCACCACACACACACACACACACAGTCACTGCTCCACTCCCCTCCCGCCCACACACACATCTTCACTGTCATCACTCACATACATCATACATACAGTACTCTGCTTGCAATAGTAAGTCCCTTCACCATACTTGCAGTACACTGCCCCCCCCCCTCTCCCCTACATACACAGCACATTATTTCATCAGGAAGCTTCTCCAACACACATCCCCAACATACTTACAGCACACTGCCCCCAATACACAGCACATTGTCTCATGAGGAAGCTTCTCCAACACACATATTGCACACTGCCCTCTCCCCACATACACAGCACACTATCCCATCTCCCCTGTCATCCCCCCAACACACACACCAAGACCCCTGGCAGTTGGGTTAGCCCCTTGAGCCGTGGATCTGCCCAAGGTTTCTTCCTTGGTAAGGGAGTTTTTCCTTGCCCCTGTTGCTCTTGGGTGCTCCTTGCTCTTGGGTGCTCCTTGTTGGTGCGCCCCCACCCCCCAATTCCAATCCTCCCACACCTTTCTTATGCAGCCCTTGCCACTTAATCTACTAAACCCCTCTTCTACTGCAGTTTTACCCCCCCCCCCCCACTTTGCACAAATAGGCTGACACCAGACATAATTTCACTGCATTTCTTACTTCCAGTAACTATATGCATGTGACAATAAACTTCCTTGTATCCTTGGAGGTCCTTAGGCCGACCCAGGCCAGCATGCGATGTCATCGTAATTGATGTGGCCGCCATATTGGATTTAATCAAAAACACATACAAGTTTTCGCAGGTCACAAATTTCAGCTGATCCTCACCAAAATTGGCAGAGACCAATCGAAATTTGCGGCGAAGCCGCCAAACAACCCTTGCATGTATCAAAGCCAAACTTGGTGCATGGACTCAGGACCCAATCAGGGGGACGCTCAAGAAATTCGGTGACCTTTGACCTCTAGGGGGCGTTGTAATTAAGAAACATGCCTTTTGGCCTGTAGCTGCTGTTGTGTTTAGAATTAAAACCCACTAGTGGTGTCTGGTAATACTGTTGGAGGTCCTTCGGTTGACCCATGTCAACTTGTGATGTCATCGTAATTGATTCGGCCGCCATATTGGATTTAATCAAAAACATGTACAAGTTTTCGCAGGTCACAAATTTCAGCGGATCCTCACCAAAATTGCCAGAGACCATCTTCAGAACATGCCTTATCAGTGCATTGCTATCTGGAACAATTGACAGAAGCATTCGGCTGTAACAGCCAATCGAAATTTGCGGCGAAGCCGCCAAACAGGAAGTGAGCTCATATCTCAGCAACCCTGCCATATATCATAACCAAACTTACAACATAGATTCATGACCCCATTAGGAGGACGCTTAAAAAAATGTGGTGACCTTTGACCTGTAGGGGGTGCTGCAATTAGCAATATTGCATTTTGATCTGTATTTACTGATGACTTTTATGAATCTTTTATTTTTTGATGTGAAACTGATGACAACATGTTCCATCCAGTTAATTCTAATGTGTGCGTGCAAGGGCAGGGCAGGGTAGGACGGGGTGGGACGGGCAGGGGTGATTAGTTGGGGGGTTGGCTGGCTGGCGGAGACGGTGGCAATACTCAGCCCTGTTGATCCCGGGTGTCTACTGAGTTCTATCTTGTCACCGTGGCTACTCCGGCCTATACTGCTTGGCCCCCTCATTGCTGCTTGCAGCTATATTATTTAAATTATAATAATGACAAAGTAATTTTGATTTAAAATGCGATTTGTGCAATAATGCAGTTTAACTCATTTATAAACACACAGTGGTGCACTGTCACTTTAAGAGTAGCCTATTGTGTCTACACGACTCTCCTAATGATTGTTTTGCCTGTGGCCAATCCACAACCTCTAACATTGTTTGTGCCACGTTTAGCACAATGTTAATAATAAGCATGCTATTAAGTTGGCATAAACAGCCTTTGGAAATAGAAGCATATAATGGCATGATGCTAGCTAGACATTTTCTGTTTGCAATTAAAAGTGATATATGAGCCTGGTAGCGACCTAGCTATCTGAGTGGAATGTGTTTTAATCGGCATATCTTGTGCTTCATGTAAATGCTTAGTTTAAGGGAAACAATTTATTGAAGACCTCAAGACTCACCAGTCTTCTCCAGCCTCGTCTTTGTTGCCTTGTGATTTCCTTTTAAAAGTTTCTTATATTAAAAAGTAGCTATCAATTATAAACAATGACAAGCCAGCCAGAGCCTGCCACCCTTTCACTCCCTCTCATGCGCTCAGACGTGTTCCCAATTAAAGGGAGTAGCATAACATTCAAGTTAGATCTTAATGGAGATTGAGAGAGAACCCGAAAAGTATCATTCTTATGTAGCATGCTGTTGGTACATATTGCCATTGTAAACATTGTCTAAGAAGATTAAAAATCAGTTCACAGTAAAAATATGTATTGGCTAAATGTTGGTGCCGCGTCTGTCTCTTGGTGCCTTACGCACAGTGCGTAATGCGGGTGGTGGTAGCAGTGGCACTGGTACTTGTGAAGCTCACATTTCTATACCATAATTCTAATGATTTCACTGTATTTAGATGTGAAATGTAATACAACGTTGCCACCTAGCGTTCAGATGCATTAACATTAAGTGTGAGGTGAAATCTTTCTACCAATTTGTAATGATGTACATGCCACGTCTTTGGGCATTTTATAAATCACCAGAATCATGTCTAATAAAGCCAAATAATATCACGTACATATGATAACACAGGACAGATGTAAATGTGGCTACATTTTTGAGAGGGCATCATCATTCCATGAATTATAGAAGTAAATGAGTGCTGGGGCAAAATACGATGCTTTGAGGAAAACATCCTTTTTATCGATAGTTCCCTCTTCAGTGAGCGATTACCAGATCGTTCTTGTAACAGAGATGGCTGTTTACAGAAACACCTATTCATATTAACGCTGCCGACCACTGCTTGTCTATTACATGGCCCAGAATGCCTTGCATGTCTTTACAACAAAACAATACAATAAGCCCTTTCACGCTGCCAAAATCCCCGCGATTTTATGTACCAGAATCACGGAACGACTGTCCCTTTCACATAGACTGAGGCGGGACAAAGTGTCTCCCCAAATTTACTACCAAGCACCCTAGACATTTTGCCGAGAAAATTCGTTCCGGCACCAGTGTGAATGCGTTAAGGCCGAAAGGGGAATCTGGGCGGGTATTTTGATGCTATGTCCAGCCCACCAAGGATACAAGGATACAAGGAAGTTTATTGTCACATGCATATAGTTACTGGAAGTAAGAAATGCAGTGAAATTATGTCTGGTGTCAGCCTATTTGTGCATTCACCACCGGAGACTGCAAATAAATCTAACTGATCAAAAGCAGCAGAGACAGAACATTATAACAATCTTTAAATTCACAAAGTCTCCGGTCATTTAACGTCTGCTAGAGTTGACTTTAGCTCGGAATGCAATCGGTTGCCATAATAGGCTATCCTAAAATCCAGCGATAAAACAAAGCATGAACTCATGAGCGTCTGTCTGCCCTATATGTATCTCTGATTTTAAAGTTTACAGATATCTAGGTGATATTTGTAACATTTATTTTGTATTTAGCCTGTTATAAAATCATGTAGGGCCTATTGAACAATTTAAACACATTGTGACCCCCAAAGTTGAAGACTTGCATATAGACATTGATGCAAATTGTGCACTGTCACTTTCTCCACTACATAAAAGACTAAATTAATTTGTGCTGTTTCAAGCTTTTTCAAAGTTCTGGGATGAGGGAGATTTCACCCCCGGGATTTTTAAAAAAAATTCTGGTTGCTAAACACACTATTTTAACGAAATTTGGCTGGGACAGAAATACCTTTACAGAGCAAGCAGCTCTGGCCATATTGGTTCTAGCTCACATGATGTACATTGCTTTAAATGCATTATCGCTTCACTACCCAACTCGCGAACAAGAAAGAAAAGAAAAAAGAAACCAATGAGCTTATGTCGCGATTTCCAATAGGCCTAGGCCTAGAGAAAAGACAGCTAAGGTAACCTAACAATTAGGATTTGCTTACACTGCTGTTTGGTTGTCCCAAACTTTGACGATCCATACTCGCATTAACTGAATCTTATCAACCCGAACTGCGATGTTCCAAACAGAGTGACTGTAGGATGCATTGCCTAATCTCACTGCTAACAGTGCGCCTATTACTGTTAAACACCTGAAAAATATTAAGCTGCTGTTTTCTTTTTATAACGAGCACTACGCTTGATTGATTTATGACTGAATGGAACGTTGCATTGTAAGCGCCAGAACTGCTTATCACGTCGTGACAAAGTTTACACCAATCATCATCTTTTAATGTATCCTTATGTTGAGATGTCCATTCTCTTTGCCCTAGGCTATCATTTGTGCGCAAAGCATGTTTCAATTAAGACAGTATACAAGCTATTTTTATTGTTGTAATATTGAATGATTTCATGAATAAAGCGAAAAATTGTACACACAGTGTGTACAGGATTACGGCTGGCGGCGCCACTGACCAAAGCCACAGTAGCCTGTGAACCTCTGATTTTCAAAGAGGAATCACGGCCAACGCAGGGGGCAACTCTTTTCTTTAATTTCCCTACCAAATTACTTTTTATTGTCTGAAGACATCAATCGCAAGAATCTAACATTCTTATCTTTCTAAGCATTCTAAGCATTCTGACCTCTGTGTGAAAAGGCCTAATAATACATAATTTTCCATAAACGTATGAATTGGCATACTTGTAACATTTTTAATAATACTCTCCCATCATGACATTTAACAATAATTAAAATTTAGATTTGAACACCATGAATGTGAAAATAACTGTACTATGTCAGCTATATATAGCAGGCTTGTGCAAAATTCCGAATTTTAGAATGGATCTCCATTTAACTCATGAATTGGAATTTGAATTGAATTGGCTCCGCCCCACATGAAGTTGAATTTGAATTGGAATTGGAATGACAGGAAGTGGAATTAAATTCATGGCAATTCAATGCAATTCCACAGTCAAACAACAGGAAGAATGTGTTGAATCTCACATGCATTCAGTTTTGGGAAAGTTACTTTGGATTGTAAAATTGAATAGCTATTCTTACTTAAAATGCTTAGTTAGTATAACTCAGTTTTTGTCTTTTGTTGATTATGTTGATTTTGCTTTTTGATAACTTGGCTAAAAGGAGTAATTTAAGTGAACATGATCATTTAAATCGAGTAAACTATACTTGAATTGCTTAAGTTTTGATACACTGTGAAGTTAGTTAGTTAGTTAACCTTAGTTAACCTGTAAAACATGCAAACCGATTGCCTTGAAATTACAGACTAATCTGAGATAGGAATTCCAAGTTTTCTTACTTAAAATGTTTAGTTAGTATAACTCAGTTTTTGTCTTTTGTTGATTATGTTGATTTTGCTTTTTGATAACTTGGCTAAAAGGAGTAATTTAAGTGAACATGATCATTTAAATCGAGTAAACTATACTTGAATTGCTTAAGTTTTGCTACACTGTGAAGTTAGTTAGTTAGTTAACCTTAGTTAACCTGTAAAACATGCAAACCGATTGCCTTGAAATTACAGACTAATCTGAGATAGGAATTCCAAGTTGTGCAAACAAATGCTTACTTTGTGTAGTACACTACTACTGATTCTGCACTTCCAGAATGCCACTGCCCTGGCCCACATATTTGTAAAGATATAACATATTAATCCTTACTGAAATTCAATCTTAAATTACAAGTGACAAATATACAAATATATACTGTTGATGGTAATTTATCTGGATGACTTGGAAAACACTCTAATGTTGTGGGTAGAACTTCAGCAACATGTTACATTGGTATTTTGTTTTACTACTCTCTGAAAGTACTGCACAATGAAGGGGAGACCTCACTATGTACCACCAATATGTGGCACACACCTGGGTTTGGCCAGCGGTTCAGGGAACCCCCTAATCTTTGATGTCCACAGTGAGTCAGGACTTTGTTTTACCACTTCATTCAAAGGCCTGATTTTGGCATTTCAGTAACTGTCAGCACTAGTTCTACTCACAGGTTTGGTCTGTTTTGGATAGTCATTGATGGGGTGATGTATCAATATAAATCACATATCAATTACACAACACTATATATAGCCTTTAGTGTCACTGTCACTTTGTTATTGTAACTTAAGATTGAATTTCAGGAAAGATTAATATGTGATCCCTTAAACAATATGTAGGCCGGGTCTGTGGTATTCTGGAAATGCATTTTTGTCATATCAGTTAGCTGAACTGTGACATTAGTTAGCACAACTTCAATACACCTTTTGTGTTAAATAAACATACAGTATACTTTACTTGTAATGACCAAGTTAGTTGTAATAGCAATCCTGTGTACTGTACTGTAAGTCTACACTAAGTGAGCATTCGTTTGCACAACTTGACATTACAGACAAATCTGGAATGGGAATTGCATTGACAATCAGTTTGCATGCTTTTCTTAACAGGTTAACTAAGATTATAAACTAATTTTACAGTGTAGCACAAACTTCAGCAATTCAAGTATAGTTTACTTGACTGTTTACTTTTCTACCTCAAAATGAAGTAACACTCATTTTACGCAAGTAATCTCAACAAAAGACAATTTCAAAAAGAATTTTACTTACTATAACATTTTAAGTAAGTAAAACTATTATGTTTTACAATGTGGAAATATAATTTGTTACTGTTTAAGTTACAAGTTGACTGTGAGGGTTCTTTGTAAAACACTACCCTTAAATTATGTATATGAATTTCTTCTAATTTCATGGAATTTCAATTCTACTTCCTTTAATTCAAAAAATAAAATTGTAATTCTACATCCTGTTTTTGACCTTAATTCAAATTCAAGAATTGAATTGGAATTTAGGAGTCATTCTCAATTCAATTCTGAATTGTGCACAAGCCTGATATATAGCTAATGTTCTCCTTGCAACTTCAGTTTGTAAGTCCATAAACACCCATGGCAGAGCATTGAATTGATGAGCGTGGCAAGGCTGTGTACACTTAAGGCACTGTGGCAGAATTACAGCAGCAAAGGTGAAGATGATGGTGATACCAAATAGCTGGTGGGGGTTTGCCAAATGATGTAAAATTTTGGAATGTTTTCTTTTTTTTATCTTGTGCATCCTCACATTGGAGTCTCGAGGTAATGTACAACGTTTTGTTTTGATACGTGACAGCGTTCCTGAGATAATACCTAACTTCCTGTTTCGCGGCTAAGCTGCCGATTTCGTTTGGTTGTGACAGGCAAACGCTTCCGAAAATCAAAAATCCTTCCAGTAACTTTTGTGAGGCTTGGTCCAGGGATCACATATGTCAAGTTTCGTGAAGTTCAGACCAAATTTGTGACCTGTGAAAATTCAGATTTGCTTTCTGTTCAATCCAATATGGCGGACGAACAATGTAGATCCGTCATGTCATCTCCGCGAGCAACTTACACCGGTACTGACAGGACGTTTTAAAGTTGGAACGGTGTCCCTGTCTCAAAGGGCCTAGGCGCAGGAGCTGGCCAGAAATTAGGGAGACGGAAATAAGAAAACTTAAGAAGAACAATAAGTGTGCTTGAAGAACAATAAGTGTGCTGCTTTCAGCAAGCACACTTAATTATTTACTCTTAAAAGTTCATTTTATTTTATGTTATTTTTAGGAGTCTTGTCAAGACATGGTGACAAACAAGTCAAACTCTTATTAAATATAGTCAAATTATTTTACGAGAAAGTGCTAGGTAAATATCTTTATACTGAAAATAATACCAACTAGATGTGTTGATCTTGATAAAAGATTAATAACACTTGGTTAGATTAGATTTTTTTGCAGTGTAAAATGTTGTTAAAATGAGTTGAAGAATCACATTGGTAAACATGCCCCTATCCCAACTTTTTTGAGATGTGTTGCTGGCATCAAATTCAAGATTAAAGCTGCAGTTGGCAAGATTTTTTTGATCATATTCACTGAAACCGACAGTATGCTCACACAGAACAACATAAATCAGCCGGTTTTAGAAAAAAAAAACACACTTCTACCTCCACCTAGAGCCTGTTATTTGTTTTGCAAAAATCCACAGCTCCCGGTTCTTCTGGTCCAATCAGAGCAGGGCTGTGTGAGATCTGACTGTCAATCAGTCTGGTCACAAACTCGATGAGAGGGTGCTCAGTGGTAGTGGAGGGGCATGAGAGTTGTAAACATTAAAGGGGTCATAGAATGCAAAACCGAGTTTACCTTGTCATAGATGAATAGCGATAGTTCAGTGGGTGAAATGGAGATACAGAGCACTTTAAAACCCCATCGACACCTCCTTCCTATGCAAATCTCATAATTCGAAACTCCCGCCATAAAACGGGCGAATCCCAACGAAGCTCCGAGTTTACGCAAACTCGCAGGTGGTACCTTATTTGGCACTGGCCTGTACATTTGTCACGCCTCAAAATTTACATACAGACCAGCCCACTGGTGCTCTGAGCCCAGGAACGTGAATGGAGAGCGAAGATGAGACAAACACTAGTTTAGCTGCATGCTCGTTTACTTCCACAGGAATTATAAAGCAGACAGTTCTTCAAGGATATCGAAAATGAGCCACGGTCGTTGTTTTTTTTTTTTTTTTTTTTTTAACGGGCGAATTTAAATTGTGAATTTCCAGAGCACACTTGGCAATAGACTCCTACGGACTTTCCCCTTAAGATGGCAGCAAAGATGGCAACATTCCTACCTCGGGATACTTCGGTTTGGCTTTAGGGACCCTCTACTCACTACCACGTAAGTGCAATGTTGTTTGGAACTGTAGAAGAGGTATAAAAATAGCGTTTTGTAGCGGCGAAATAATATGCCCTTCTCACTTCCACGCTAACGAGCTTTAACTAAAAACGGTAACATCGAACTTTCTCAAAACACATCCGAATGACATGATTTGGATGTCAACTCAACGTATGTACTCCCAATCATCCGTAAATCGATCTAAAGTGCATTTTACTCCGGATAATTCCTTTAAGTAAATGTCTCCAGTTTTAGTTACCAGAGTTGTAAGATCACATATTAGGCTACTACATGGAAAGAAGGTAATAATTTCAATCAGATGTCAGCAGGATAGTTACAAGATTACATTAGACCTACTGACTGTACCTACTGTATTTTAAACAGTGATATTTATAGGATTTTTTATTATTGTACTCTACTCCATGGTATGTAAATTGCCCCGTTGAGGATAAATAAAAGTGTTTTTGAATTGACACAAATGAGAGTAGGCCTAGTAATATTTTCGTTGACCTCGTTTCACTTCAGCCATAGGCTAAAAAATGCACAGAGCTCATGCCCAGCTAACTGGACGTCCCGTTGTAAGATCATACATTACTACATGGAAAGAAGGTAAAAATCTCGATAATCAGATGACTTAATCAGCAGGATAGTAGTTACACGAGTACATTAGACCTACTGAAACAAATTTAATATTTTCATTGACGCGAGCAGTAGGCTACTCGTTTCACTTCAGCCATATAGCCTACGAACTGCACAGAGCTCCTGCCCAGCTAACTGGACGTACTGTTGTAAGATCGCATATTCAAAGTCAAAGTCAAAGTCAAAGTCAGCTTTATTGTCAATTTCTTCACATGTTCCAGACATACAAAGAGATCGAAATTACGTTTCTCACTATCCCACGGTGAAGACAAGACATATTTTACCAATTTTAAGTCCACAGACAAACATAACATTCAAGTAAACAAAAAAGTAAGTAAATAAGTAAATAAGAGGGCACATATAATAATGAAAAAAAATAAGAGCAGCAAAATATTACTAGTGATGCACGATATATCGGCCACCGATATAATATCGGCCGATATGGTCATTTTTTTACACATCGGTATCGGTCCGATGTCAAAATAGGGCCGATGTGAACAGGCCGATAATTATTCCTGTGTATGTAGGCTTGTTGATGTGTGTAGGCGTTAGATGTGAGTGTGGGGGCGGGGGAGTTTGTTTTTGCACAAGCGCATAAATGTACACGTCACGTGAAGCAGGTGCTGAAGGCGGCAAAAAAGACAAAAATAATTTCAGTCAAAGTCGTGTCTCTGTTTCAGTTGAGCAGAGATGTCGTTGGTTTGGTCATTTTTTAAAGTCTCTGAAGAGGACCAACGCTATGCTGTATGCAATGACTGTGAAGGCCGGGTGATGCGAGGGGGAGCTCGTGTCAAATCGTTCAACACAACCAATTTGATCACCCACTTAAAAAACAAGCATCCCGAAGCCTACAAAGAATATGAAAAACTAGCTAATGCTAAGCAGCGAAGAAAGCTACTGCGGCAGCTGCACCAGTCGGTAGCCTCATAGAGCAAGCGCTGGATAAGACGAAGAAATTCCACAAGGACCACCGAAAGCAAAAGGCGTTGACTGTAGCAATAACTAAGATGATCGCTGTTGATGACCAACCGTTCTCAGTGGTGGAAGACGAAGGGTTCAGCGAGGTGCTTGAGGACGCTGAGCCCCGCTATAACAAGCCAAGCCGTCGTTACTTTGCGGATGTTGCCCTGCCTGCCTTACATGATAACGTAGCCACCCACGTCCACAAGTTACTCGACAGCAATGTCAATGACATCAGTTTCACAACGGATATATGGAGTTCCGACCTCAACCAAACAAGCATGTTGAGCCTCACGGCTCAGTGGATTGACGAACACTTCGAGATGAAGAGAGCCGTGTTACATGCCCAAGAATTCCCTGGCTCGCATACAGGTAAGCCTGCCTATTTTTTGGACAGATGCAAATTAAATAATAGTCAAGGCAAAAGGGAAAGTTGTGCATGATTGCTGGCTTGCATGTTCCTATAACACCTAGCACTACATATCTAATCTCGCGGTAGGCTAAATATAACTGTATCAGTAGTTATGGTCCTAATAGGGATTGCTAACAGTCGTCTTGCCAAACCAACTGAACAACAGAGAAAATCCGCACTGTATGTTTTTTTATTTTATTATTTTATTTACATAAGCCTACTAAGCAGACCACGAGATAGCTATGATATTTGGGCTGTGCTAATGAATGCAGGATTGTTTTGGGGTTTCTGTCTAGGCTAGCATCGCGTAGCATAACGATAATACAGAACGGCAGAAGTTGGTTGGGGGAAAAGGCATTATATCATGTGCCAGCTAGCTAACGTGTCTTTCATTAAATGTTTTTTTTTATCATTATTATTTTGTTCTAGGTACCGCCATAGCCAGTGCATTTGACTGCATGTTTACACAATGGAGAATCTGGAAAGAAAATGTGCACGTCGTGCTTCGAGACAACGCACGAAATATGGTGAAGGCGATGGAGGAGTGTGGTGTTAAAAGCCTGGGCTGTATGGCTCATCTGGGGCAGTTAGCTGTACACGATGCAGTACTAAGCCAGCGAAGCGTTGTTGACTCTTTGGCTATGGCCAGAAAAATAGTCGGACATTTTAAAAGCTCCCCTCTTGGTACCTCTCGGCTGAGAGACATCCAGAGAGAGATGGGAATGAAGATCAAAATGCTACAACAGGACGTCCCAACGCGCTGGAATAGTACATTCATGATGATGACAACTCTCCTGGAACAGAAGCGCGCACTGGTTATGTACGAGGCTTACCACGGACTGCCTGTATCTCTCAACGCAAATCAGTGGAGTCTCATTGAGAAAATGACAACACTCCTGGCACCTTTTGAAGAGTTGACGAGAGAGATCAGCTCGCATACAGCTACAGCTGCTGACGTGATCCCGTCTGTTGTGGCACTCAAGCGTTTTCTGAACAAGACAGCTGAAACCGACAGTGGGGTCAAAACAACCAAGTCTGCACTGCTTGAAGCTGTGAACAAGAGATTCGAAACCAGTTTCTCTGAGCAATTATACTACTTGGCAACAATCCTGGACCCCAGATATAAAGATCGCTACTTTGACGCAGACCTCAAGCTAGTGGCAAAAAACAAGCTAGAGAAAGAAGTGGACAAGATGACCGCCTCAGCGACGACCAGCGCCAGAGCCACAGTTGGGCCTACACCAGTCGCAGAAGAAGCTGAGCCAGAAGAAGGTGAACCACAAGAAAAGAGGATCGTCGCATGAAGTGAAGGGCATTAGTTCCTGGACATGTTCGATGAAATTCTGGAGGAAAAGGAGCAGGATGAACAGGCAACAGGTCCAACGAGGTGTGCAGGTAGGCTAGGTTTACTATACTATTTGAAGATGATCTTTTTAATAGTCTTTTATTCAAATAAAGTATTTCACATTTCTTTGTGTCCAAGTAATTTCTAATCTAGTCTAATTTCATGAAAAACTGTGATCTATAGTTATTATTGAACTTGTAGACTTAAGAGTTTGGCCTCACAAGAAAAAAAGTTAATTGAATTAACAATTATTTTATTTCGTTTGGCGCCATGAATACAAATGTTGAATAATAATTTCCTGATGATTTGCCAGAGATGTATATTTATACACTTCTCAATTTTTCTTTTAGGTGCATGGTTACCTGAGTGAGCCCACTATCCCCAGAAATGTGAGCCCACTGCAGTACTGGCAAAAGCAACATGACCCGCTTCCCTGCCCTCGCCCCCAGTGGCACGCAAGTACCTCTCAGCTCCATGTACCAGTGTGGACAGCGAACGTCTCTTCTCCGCAGCTTCAAATGTTGTCAGTGAAAAGAGAAATAGGATCGGTACAGAGAGAGCAGAAATGCTCCTGTTTGTTAAGCACAACATTCATCTGCTTCCAAAGCCCAGGAAGGTCAAGGGTTAGGCCTAGCCCTAACGTACTTGGCAGTTACAGTACTTAGTTACTATACTTACAATTCAAAAGACTGCAAAAGCCAGTGTTTGTTCATTCCAGTTGGTTCTGGCTCCGTTTTCTTTTGCTAAGTGGCTGTGGCCATTTTTAGGCCTACTAGTACTGTACCTTAAAAGTTTTCCAATGTTAAAAGAATACTGCATCAGTCATTTTATTTTGTTAAGTGGCTTTGGCCATTTTTAGGCCTTCTACTGTACCTTAAATATTTTTCAATGTTGTTAACAGAATACAGTATCAGTCATTTTATTTTGCTAAGTGGCTTTGGCCATTTTTAGGCCTTCTACTGTACCTTAAATATTTTTCAATGTTAACAGAATACAGTGTCAGTCATTTCTGAAAATAAAATGCAAAAGTAAAAGGAAAAAAATGATTTATTGATGATTAATTATATTGATTATCATAAAAATGTGTTTTATATATATATCGACATCGGTAAATATCGGTATCGGCCATAACAGCAAAATTAATATCGGTTATCGGTATCGGCCACAATTTTCACATCGGTGCATCACTACATATTACCACTACAATAATGTATGTAACTCCTAATCAGAGAATATACTTACTGACTAAAACGAGTAGCAGTTACTTTCCTTGCAAGCAGCACTCCTTTCACTACAGCATAGCCTGAACTGCCCACGACTGGCTACGAACTTTTCAGCTAGCTTCTAACTGGACATCTTGACAAAAATTGCACAAGGGTACAAGTTGTAAAACATTTGTTTGTGTGCAAATTAATAACTTCTGTTGCTTACAATGCTAAAAACGAACCTAATACAATGTTTAGCTTAGTCTACGACACTAACGTGCGAGTATTGCACTAGTATTACAGCTAGCTAACTGGGCTACGTGTGGCAAACTCAAGTAAATGACAAAACTTACCACTCTGAAGTAGTCATTTCCAATCTATGGGCGACTGGTTGCTATTCTATTTCAGATTCTTCCTCTGATTCAGGGTCAAATATGCTGTTCAACACCTATATCTCCACAGTATTTCCACCTTGGCTGTTTCAGTGAGTGCTGTCGGCCATGTTTGCGTCTTTGCTCCGGAGCTTTGCTCGTTGTAAACCAACCAATCAGCACGCAGTTCATCTAAATATTCATGAGCATACCATAAAAGGAAGAAAACCTCTCGTTTCATTCTAGGGCTTTTAACCAGGCTTGCATTAGGGCGCATAGAACAGCACATATGCCATTTTCAGCCCAACCAATGTTACACACCCTATTCAGAGACCTTAAGGACCAGCACAAAATACCCTATATCATCATTCTATCACCCTTTAAACATTTTGGCTAAGGAATTATTATTAAGGGACATCCCCTACCTCTAGGACAAGGAATTTCAAACATTTCCTGTGAACATTTGAAATGACAACATTTTTTAGTGGATATCAGAGACATAAATAGACAGGAAGTAATCTTACCCATGACGTACACTGTTGTGTAACTGACTGCCTTAAAGCAGTGGAGAGATTATAATACTCAGAACTGTGATGTACTTGATGTGCTGCCCACAGGATATTGAGTTCTGCAGAAGTACAAAAAAGACATGCACAATCCTGGTAACATTATCAACCATAATTGAGACATACTTTGATAGTCTTGCTCTTATTGAAAAACACAATAAATAATTGAAAAAGTACAAATAAGTTACTTTGACTCACCATGAGCAAACCGATGAACCCAATAGTAGCAGAAGTCAACACAAAGAAAGGCCAGCCACCATGTCCAGACAGAGTCCCAAGGTAACTCAATCATGCGGTAGTTATTCCAGAAGTAGACATAAGAGGACAGTTCCAAGCCTCTGAAAAAAAGGCTATAAAAAAACAGACAAAAATGTACACACTAGTGCTGTCACAGTTACACATTAACACAGTTGGCACAGCTGCCTGGGTTTTGTGTCCATAGGCCAACAGTTAAATGCAACCCAGTTTCCCAAAAAAGTTAAATCTCTGTGTAAAATGGAAATAAAAACAGAATGTGATTCTAGTAAGATAATTTTAACTTAGTTTCATAAGAGTTTGACTTATTTTAATAAATCTTATCAAGACAAAATTGCTTGTTTTTAAAACAAATTTGCTTAATGCACTGACAACTACATTTGCTTATTTTCTTGATACTATCCTTACATACATTTCAGGTTTCTGGTGAACAGTTTCTGCAAATGTGCGGCATGGTCATATTTTCACATGAAAATTAGGTTTCTGGTAAACAGTTGCTGTTAACTTTGCAATGTTGCAGCAAATGTGTAGCAATGTCATATGCAAACTAGAATTGCGGTTCCGAGGAACTGCAAGAGTGGGTTTGATCAGGGGCATGGAACTCGGCCTCATCCAAGGATTCCAACGGTACCTCATTTATGAAAATCGGACATACGGGTCAAAAGTTACATGTACACACCTTCATATACACAGACAGCCCAGCCCAGCCCATTAGAGCTCTGCCAGATGGCTTAGAACTCTGCCAGGTGCAAGCTTAACCCTTAAGAACGTAAGAACGTTAACTATCCGTAAAAGCGTACCGTCACACTTTTGTGTTTGGAATGTTGCTACATAAGTATTCTAATTGCTGCTTAACAATGGGCTACCACTGGTTGGCTAACATGGGCTGACATTGTACATTCTCAAAGTCAAAAATGGTCTCTCGCAAATCATGTCCACATTTTGCAGATCTAGTTTATATTATGATTGTGTGGTCGGGCTATACTGTACATGACAAAATACACGGAAGTGGCAAGTATTGGGAAGACGTTTATTTACAGGAGGCTACAAATGTTTCTAGCTTCACTGCCATTTATTGCCATATTTCTGAATGTCAGTCATTACACACCGCCGTCATGCTATCCGGCAAAAGATTCTTTGGACGCCGCCATTGGCCGAATACCGGCGCCCATTGACTTACATTGAACACATGTAAACAAAACGTCAATTATGTGCTCAAACTAATGCCGCTGACTTATGACAAAAACCATTCCACTTTTATACGAAACTACATTTTTGTACAACATTTATCCAGCAAAAATTACAGAATTTGGATTAAGTAATGTGGAGAAATATCGATATTAAGAAAATTGCCGCTGCGTGACGCCGAGTTAATGGCATTTCCCCTTGTCCATGAGTCACGTATAACAGGTCACGTCGGTGGCCGTTATCCCTCACATGTCAGAGTAATGACATTCAAAAACGTACCTTTATATTACATTAGAATTTATAAAGGAACGAAATGTCAAACGAATTAAGCAATATGTTTGCTGGATGACACGAATATTAGTAAGGAAAAACAAGATTTTTACCGTAATGTCCAGTGAAATTACATATGTTGTGGCGCTATTGCGCGGCACGGCCAGCAGATGATATCATTGCACTACAGCAACCAGGAACCAACAATAAACCTAGACACTCGAGATTTTAGGGCCGTTGTCAGCCACAACGCATCATCTGAAAATCTGAATTGTGAAGTAGACCTACTCCATAGTCACGTGTGCCTGTTCATTCATTCCATGTCAATAGAACAAACCAAATTAGAATAGGCTAGTAATGCAATACTACATACAATACAAATGTATGCATGGATATACTGTATGTGTGTGTGTATGTATGTATATATATATAAATGTATATATATATATATATATATATATATATATATATATATATATATATATATACATATACATACATATATACAGAGAGAGAGAGTATTTTCTGTTTTTGTTTTTTGTCCTATGGTCTTATGTTCTTGTTTGTTATGTTGTATGTAACAACAGCTTTGGCAACACTGTTCCCATGCAGTCATGCTAATAAAGCAACTTTGAATTTGAATTTGAATTTGAGAGAGAGAGAGAGCAATACAGAACAGGTTGTCGGTCTGAACTGAAGTTAGTGCTGCATGTAAACACACACTTGTCACGCTACATTTATGTGTATGTATGTAATGCGTGTGTGAGTGTGTGTATGTGTATGTATGTAATGTGTGTGTGTGTGTGTGTGTATATATATATATATATATACAGAGAGAGAGAGAGAGAGAGAAAGAGCAATACAGAACAGGTCGTCGGTTTTACTGAACTGAAGTTATTGCTTGTAAACAGCATGTAAACACACTTGTCACGCTACATTTATATGTGTATGTATGTAATGTGTGTGTATATATATATATACAAAGAGAGAGGGCAATACAATATATATATATATATATATATATATATATATAGGTAACACTTTATTTTAATGTGTCACAGTGTACCTACCTAATTAGGTACGGTGGTATAATCTGTGTAACAACATATACTATCAGGTACTATCATTGTACTTGCATTATGTATTTGTGGGTACCTACATATAAGCTTAGTTGTTACATTGTAATACTGAGTGCTTTTACAAAACTTTGCCAATTTGCCTAAATTTTCATCAGAGGCAAAGAGCTGACCTGAGACCTGCTGGATGGGGTAAATCTGGTCATGATAGATTTGATATACAAAGCATTCTTAGCTCCAGTCAAGGCCTCATTGTCTTCAGTGTACATGTAACAGCTGTGCTGCTACAACCTTGTTACTCTTTGATACAGTGGAATAAACCTATTAAGTGTACCAGTTAATTACTTACATGTACATATGACATGTATGTTGTGTCTTCAATGTCTTAGAACAGGTCTACTAATTCACTACATAGTACATATATCAACTGTGTTGGTACACACATATTGCTCTTTGATACAGTGGCATAAACCCATTAAAATGAAGTGTACCAGTTAAGTACTTACATGTATGTTGTGTCATTGGTGTCTTGGAACACGTCTGCCATTACCCTAAGTAGCACATGTATCAACTGTGTTGGTACACACTTATTACTCTTTGATAAACCCATTAAAATGAAGTGTACCAGTTAAGTACTTACATGTACATATTACATGAGTTGTGTCATTGGTGTCTTAGAACATGTCTGCCATTACCCTACATACTGTAGTACATGTATCAACTGTGTTGGTACACATTTATTACTCTTTGATACAGTGGAATAAACCCATTGAAATAAAGTGTACCAGTTAAGTACTTACATGTACATATTACATACTGTATATCCTGTCAATGATGTCATGCATCCCCTGTAGTTGATGTGTTGAAACATGTCTGCTGTTACACCACATAGTACATGTATCAACTGTGTTGGTACACACCTAATACTCTTTAATATTCAAAACAAACCCATTAAAATAAACCATACAAGTGAAGCATTTTCATGTATTACTTGAATGTCATGTTTTTAATGTCTTGGACCATCAGTGCTTTTACACCACAATCTAGTACCAGTACATGTGATAGAGACAGGAAATGAAACAGTAAGTTGTGTACTGGAAACTGGAAGAGTGCTGTAAATTCCAAGCTTTTCTATAAACATAAAGTATACCACGTTATTGAAAATGGTTTCATTTAAATCAAATAAAAAGCAAGTAAGTAAAAGCAAAACTCCAGGTCCTCCTAAACCAGGTCAGGTTGTATATATTTAAAGAACACTGCCCTAGAAACTTAAGTTCCTCATTCAAGAACAATTCACAAACATTTGTTTATACACAGTAAGTAAACACTAATGGGCAGAGGAAAACAAAAAGACAGAATGCACAAAATGCATTTATGAATATGAGAAATTTATGAGGAATTTAGGTTTAATCAACATTATTTCTGCAAGAGGTGCAGATAGCGCCATCGTGTTCCGGTCAATTCGTGTTTTTTGAAATGCTTTGGTCATGCTGCGGCAGCTTTTATAGGCCTTCAAGACGTTTATGTATCTTTGCAAGACATCATCTGGTGTCTGTGCTGTGAAAGACAGAAAGAAGAGGAAATTAGACAAAATTATTCTTGGGCGTTGCAACAACACATTTATAAGTGGACTTGTCATCACCCAATCCCCATGAAATGTAAAGCCGTAGGTTCTGCAGGTTAAATGCCTCATTAGGTCAGCTTCCCTGTCTATACCAAAATCTTGTGCCTAATTGACTTCTTTATTTTCTTTTCTTCAACTTGGTGAGCTCAAACAATAGGGCTTTAAGTTGAAACACCAGAATTCCCTGAATCATGATGCCTTGAAGTGTCAGTCTGTCTACTGATGTTAACTGTACTGAACACAAACTAAAATACTTTCTGACAAATGATTATAGTTGTATTTGGACTGTCACATATACAAAATGATTAATGATACAGTATCTTGCATGGAATTTCTGCATGTCTTCTGCACATGTTTGTTTAAACCTTTTCAGCACACAAGAAACAATTATAAAAGATCCAACCCCCAATTATGAAGATCCAACCTTTCAAAACCTTCTGAAACCAAATTACAATATCTCACAAAAGTGAGTACATCCCTCCCATTTCTGCAAATAATTTAATTTTGGATAGATTTTGCCTAGACATGACACCTTAATAACACATAATCTCGTCACTGTAGTGTACAGTTTGTACTATTTATGACATATGATTCAAAACACAATCAAGAACTGGCAACATAAGTGAGTACACCCCATAATGAATTTCTCCAAATTACGGTTTCAGTGTTAAATAATTTGTGTCAGCCATGATCATCTAGCACTGCCTTAACCCCTTTGCTGTTGTGGATTCACCAGAGCTCACAGGTTCCCTCCATTATTACATCACTAAATAGATGGGTGCTAGCTCAACCTTCTGCTTGAGGAGGCTCCAGAGTAGCAAGAGGCGTTTGGCCAGTCTATCATGGCTAAGCAATTGATCATCTGTGGAGCATCCTCAAGCAGATGGCTGAGCAGCACAAGGTGAATGGGAGTAACCTGGTTATCACGAGCATAGTCTAGGCATAGCATAGCATAGCATAGCATAGGCAGATGCCCAATGGGACTATTGTACTTGCCTGTATAGAACTTTGACTATATGTACCTAGGTTTTTAGATCTTTACCCTATGTGCTGCACATGGTTAGCTTTAGCACCAGGGTTACTAGTCGATTTAGTGTACACTGGATTACCCCTTTAAAGTGTCATGTATACAGAGTTATCCATTTCACTTTTGTGAAATGCTGTATAAGTTCTTCTATTTACTTATCACAACTGTTGGTACTAGCCTAATTAACAACCAGAAAACCTCTTGTCTTGGCGAGGGGATGATCCTCCTTCTTCTTTGTCTTCCTCTTTTTCTTCTTCTTCGGCTCATCATCGGAAGATGCAGATGATAAAATTGCACATGACGAAGATGATCCAATCTCAGAGTCAGAAGAACCAGATGATATTTCATCTTGCTTCTTCTTTGGTTGGCTTTTTCCTGTGCAAATGTAACAGAAGAAACTTATTCATCTAATTTTAAACATGATACATTGACTACAGTATGAATATTTAAGGAAGTACTCTTAAATTTAGTACTGGAACAATTTGGCCCAACCTAGACTGAGATATGGACAAAGAAGTTAGGCCAACCCAATTGTTTATAGAAACTGAAGGCTCCTAACATCAGCTGTACAGCTGCAGTTGCCTGCCACACAAGCAGGCTGGGAAATAGCATCTTTCCACAAGCCATCAGGCTTATCAACACACTAAAGAAAATTCAATGAACATTCCATGAATATGCTACTGACAAACTGTATACGATGCTCTCAGCACTCTTGCACTTTATATTTTGCACCTTACATATTGAACCTACACCTTACTGCACCTTACATATTGCACACCTCATTGCACTTTTCATACTACACATTACACTTCACCTTACCTCACCAGCTTCCAAGAAAGAGCTACCACAGTATTTCCTTTCTTGTTGTTTATCTGTATGTTTTATGTCCATTTATTATTGATGTTTGTATTTGATGGTGGTGTGTGTGTGTGTGTGTGTGTGTGTGTGTGTGTGCGTCGCGTTGAATTGAATTGCACATTTGGTGTCTGGTGAAGCGCAATTTCAATCCTCTCTGTAATCCTTGTTACATAGTGAATTGACAATAAAGTACACTTTGACTGTCCATATCACAAATTCACTCATCCTTTTTCCTTTGGACAGCACATGGTGACCTCAAATAAGAATACTATGGGTCAACAGAAAGTCAAAAGACAAAGCCGGTGTGAATCAATCAATATCCTGAATTCTAATCTAAGAGTTGCTGTTGAAATGAGTGATAATGTAAAAAAACCTTGATCATAGTCCGAATTAATGAAGCGGCAGCTCAACATTGAATGTAAGAACAGATGACCTACCAGTGGATGCCATGGCCGTGGTAAGGGTTGTCCGCAGAAAATCTCGTTCATTTTCTAACATGGCAACCTTCTCCTGTAGAGTTTTTATTTCTGACAACAGCCTCTTGTTCTGTTGTTTAACATTGCTGGCTGATGACTGGAAGTCTGGAACACAAACAATTAAACATGCACACACATTTACATCAGGCATACATCTGTTACATTTGACTGATGGCTATACATAATCCCATAACATTTGACATAAAAAACATTTTAGCATTGGAAGTGCTCAGCACAATACACCATTCTGGTCAAATACTGTAAAATGGGACATAAGAATAGCAACAACAACAACAAAACCTCACCGTCTGATGAATCACTACATGCCACATCTTTATCTTGCTCCTCCAGTTTTTCTTGTGTTGGTGGAGTGACATCTTCACACCTGGACACTTCACCAGCACTTGTGGATTCAATGGTGATGGTTTCAGGCATGGTACTAGTTTTGACATTTGCTGGTTTGGCTTTTTTTTTACGGCCAGCCATCCTGGAATATACAGTAAATAACTGACATTACAGAAGACTAGGAGGTCTAATGTAACCTAGGTTGCTGAAGCTAATCACTATCATACCCAGTGATGGAATGTAGTCCTCTCATAGCCTAATAAATAAAACACTCCCACTGTTGAGATCTTGCAATCACCCTGTCTGAATGACTGTTGCATTTTGATGTTTATAACAGTAGCCTAACAGTTTGGCAGTTTATTGGTTTACCTTGTAAACACACTTAATCCTGATTTCTTTAAAGGAGAAGTTCGGTGTGAAATGGACTTTGATTGTATTGAAAGATGTTATTTTTATTCCAATAACAAGGTTCAAAGCAACTCCACACTTCATATGGAGACTTCTGAGGGTCATTTAAATCGAGACACTAAGAAGTTTAAAAATGCACATGTAGTTTATTAAAAAGACCGTTTCTACAGACCAGTGTTGGGAAAGTTACTTTTTAAAAGTAATTAGTTACTTCTCTGAAAAAAAAAAACTCCGTTAGTAACTCCGTTACTGCATTGTAAAAGTAATGTAGTGAACTAAGCCTAGCTGGTTACGAATGTGAGCTCCCATGGTGCTGTGCAGTGTGTGTGAGTAATGTTGATGTTGGTTTTAGTGAGAGTAATTGCGTTTACCTTGTCATGTATGTGTTAGCTTGTATAGTCTTTCTTTATGTTGTACCTCATGTGTTTACCCCGTGTATTGTATGTGACTACCCTGTTTGTGTATCGTGCTTGTTTAATCGACCTCCCTTGTGTTGCCTGTGTAATGGGGTTCATGTGTTTTGGTATGAGACCAATAAAAACCATTCTGAGACAAATTTGCAGTTTGTTACAGTAATTTGAAATGTAATGTGAAATGGTCACAGACCTACAGCACATTGTTGTCTGGGCTGGCCATAGCCTAAAGTGTTGTATGCACGAGGGACAAGTTTGTATAGTCAGGTCACTGATGGCCTGCCTCTTGGAAGAGATTGGAGACTATTAGAAATGTGTATTTGTTGTAGTTGCAATTTGATTTCAACATCACCTTTGGAATAGCCTATATGGAGCAGGATCTCTGTTTTGATATGCAGTTTGCCATGTTTGAGTCGAGCTCGACAGGCTGTAGGCTATGTCAAAGCGAACCGTTTATCACAGCAACTAGTGAGAAGTGGTGTTGGAAAGCCCTGATCTTGCAGTTTCGTTTGATGTGCGTGATTTCTGTATTTCGTGAATAATGATTACAGAAAAGAATGCATGTAAAACGCACATTTGTGCCTGGTGTGTCGGCTTGTGTCTGGCGCATTATGTTAATTGTAGTAACGCAATGCATTAATTGACGGTAACGGTAACGGCGTTGTAATGATGGAAAGAGTAATTAATTAGATTTACTGAAAAAAAATATGCCGTTTACTTATAACGCCGACAGTACCTTCAGGGGATTTGGAGTCGGCGCCATTTTCAAAATAAGACGAGATAAGTGCTGTCTGTAACATTATGGTCTTTTTTTAATAAACTACCTGTGCACTTTCAAAGTTCTCAGTGTCTTGTTTTAAATGTCAGGGCCCTAGTAAGTCTAACAATGAATTGTGGAATTACTTTGAACGTTGTTAATGGTGTAAAAATAGCGATTTGCCTGCATATCCTATGCTTTGCCCCCAGCACTAGAGGAAGCTATAATGGCTAATAACGTGTAATTCGGAATGCTGCAGATGAACGAAGGTGAGCATTTGACATAAATTTGTACTCGGTAACATCTTTCAATACACTCCAGGTTCATTTCACACCAAACCTCTCCTGATTTATTTAACCTAACAGTTATTTCTAGATGCTATGTGTTATTTTATGAGAAATCCAAAAATATCTTTGGCCTAGAACTTCTGACTATGTGACTAGCTACAAATGTTAATGGCAACATGCACTCAAAAAGCAGTTTAAAAACTACGACAAATGTTACAAAATATGCCCTGACTCTAGCAGTTGAACGTTTAGAACTCACAGCTCAAAAAAATCTTACCTCTATTCCTTGTTCAACGCGCAAATGATCTTGATATTGACGGTGTAAATTTGCAACCGAAGTCTCTGCGATCGACTGAACTTCCGTTGGCTTTCTTCCTTGCAGTGGAGTTGCCAGGTAATTCTTTTTATCAGCATAGTTGTGTTTGCCAGGTTAACCTGGACATTTTGCAAAAGAAAATGTAGATGGATTTTGCATTTGAAATGATAAACGAAAAATGATATACACTAATTACTTATTTTGGTGTGCTCTTAAACTTACGATTCTGAAAAAAGAGTAGAATCATGTTGAGATGTTTTTCTAAAAATCTGGCAACCATAATCTAAACGCTGGATGGAGGAAATTGGAGGGAGTTGGATTACATTGGAGGGAATTGAGAAGGCTACATTATCAGAAGTGGAACTGGTAGGCTGTGCAAAAAGATGACATTATTTTTTAGCAAAGGGCATAAAGAGTTTGGAGTCAGAGAAAAATATAAATTAGTAAAATGGATGCAACGGCACAAACTACTGGCACAAACACAAAAGTGCCAGAAATGCAACAAACAAATGACTATGGTCCGACATCTAGGAAAAGATGGATATATATGGTGAGTAAACACTTCTTATGGATTTTGGGACAGAGTGGCCAACATCCCCATAGCAAAATCATTATGGGTCTAATTTGGCCCAAAACTGGCTTTTCTTTGGAAAGTTTTTGGATTGATGTATGGCCCAATTAAGGGGTGGCAAAATAAAAACAAAAGAAAGTCAAACCCCACCCAAAGCTCTCCCCAAAAGAATTCAAAATCCCCACATACCAGCCAAATAGTTGTTAAGCCAAATGTTTAACCTGTGGTAAACCACAACCATGCCATAGTTAAACAAAATATCTACTTTTATGCCAAAATGAAGCCAAAAATGCCAAATGTATGCCAGACTATAGACAAAATCTTTGCCATCTGCGTTGTAATACATTCTTCATCTTGGCCCATAATGATGACTGATTAATGACTCTAAAAGTCTATGACAGAGCTATATATTAATGTAGCCTGTTTGACATTGATTGATGTGAACTGATGTTTCAGGCAATGTCGACGAACCAAATACCACCAAAGGGTATGCAAAAAGTCCATAAGATATAGATCCATGTTCTTCAGATCACACAAGGAATTGCATAATTGGATGATGTTTATCTACAGGTAGGCCAATACTATTATTAGGCCTGTATTGTGTCAACAGCCAAATGTTTCTACAAGACTATCAAAGCTGGTTTTATCCTCATTTGTGAACTCATTTATCCATTCACAAGATTTTGCCGGGGTCTTCGACTGCGTCAGATTGATCTGATGGCTGATGGTGTTGCACACAGTTCGGCTACTCTTTCCAAAATGGCAAAGAAGATTAGAAAGGTTTGGCACTATTGCTATTAGTATTGGACAAGTTGCCTCTGAAATAGAATCCATATTATGGTGCACTACATCATGCGGAAGCAATAGCCCATCAAATAGTTGTGAGCTGTTTCACTGTTTATAAATTGGGGCTAACCTAATAGGTGACTTTTAAATTAACATGCTGCAATTTCAGGCAATGTTTATTATAACCTTGCACACTCTGAATTCTGTCTGTGTTTATGTGCCTTTGTTACTTTCAATCAAAATCAAGGTGTGCACAACATCTTTGAAAAGAATGAAGTTGAGAAAGACATTAAAAATTGGTGGACATTCAAACAATCGATTTGTGGTCATTGATGAGTCAAAATTCATCCATAAACGAAAGGTAGGCCTACTAATTTATCAGGTTTAATTATTTTCCACTTCATGCACGCACCATAAATAATCTTTGCATGTTTTACAGTACAACCGTGGAAGATTTGGGGGCACTTGGGCAAGGAAGGGCTGGGTGTTTGGAATGCTGGAAGTGCACCGACAGACCAGAAGACCAATTCTAAAGTTAGTGAAGACCCGCGCTCGAGCAACACTGATCCCCATCATAGAGAAGCATGTACGATGCAACTCAAATATATATAGTGATTCCTGGAGAGCTTATGTGAATGCACTCAATCCAAGAGGTTACCGCCATTTCCCAGTCAACCACCGGTACCATTTTGTTGACCCTTTGACAGGGAGTCACACTCAACACATTGAGCGATTCTGGAGGACTGTTAAGGAACAAATTTGGAGAGTGAGAGGAAACAGGAGTGAAAAGTTGTTAAAGACTCACTTGAAAGTGATTGAGTGGACTTACTGGTTAGGGAAAAGGAATGCAAAGGGTGTTTTTGCACAGATGGTTCACGATATTGCAAAAACGTACAAGGTTTAAGTACACAGGGACTCAGAAATGTGTGTGTTATATTCTCTGTTCTGTATGCTTTGTTAAATTAAATAAACCGTACATGTTGTTTGTTCCTAAATAGACATTTGTTGAAAAGATATCAAATATATTTTGATGAATACATTTTGTTTACTACTTTTGGAAATTTTCTTGGGTGACCAAAAACAATTATTTTCATATATGAAGGTCGCCTATACAGTTCTTATTTCATGAAGTAACACAGTTAGTCTGTTTATGCCTACCTGTATTAGCACATTTTAAGACTTGAGAATGAGGATATACATGTAATATGGATGTATACTTATCTGGTACACTTTATTTTAATGGATTTGTTCTACTGTATTAAAGAGTATTTAGTGTGTACCAACACAGTTGATACATGTACTGTGTGGTGTAACAGCAGACACGTTTCAACACATCAATTACAGGATGCATGACATCATTGACAGGATGTATATAATATGTACATGTAAGTACTTAACTGGTACACTTTACTTTAATGGGTTTATTGCACTGTATCAAAGAGTAATAAATGTGTACCAACACAGTTGATACATGTACTACAGTATGTAGGGTAATGGCAGACATGTTCCAAGACACCAATGACACAACACAATATTGTACATGTAAGTACTTAACTGGTACACTTCATTGTAATGGGTTTGTGCCACTGTATCAAAGAGTAATACATGTGTACCAACACAGTTGATACATGTGCTGCGTAGGGTAATGGCAGACATGTTCCAAGACACCAATGACACAACATACATGTAAGTACTTAACTGGTACACTTCATTTTAATGGGTTTATGCCACTGTATCAAAGAGCAATACGTTTGTACCAACACAGTTGATATATGTACTATGTAGTGAATTAGTAGACCTGTTCCAAGACATCGAAGACACAACATACATGTCGTACATGTAAGTAATTAACTGGTACACTTAATAGGTTTATTCCACTGTATCAAAGAGTAACAAGGTTGTAGCAGCACAGCTGTTACATGTACACTGAAGACAATGAGGCCTTGACTGGAGCTAAGAATGCTTTGTATATCAAATCTATCATGACCAGATTTACCCCATCCAGCAGGTCTCAGGTCAGCTCTTTGCCTCTGATGAAAATTTAGGCAAATTGGCAAAGTTTTGTAAAAGCACTCAGTATTACAATGTAACAACTATATGTAGGTACCCACAAATACATAATGCAAGTACAATGATAGTACCTGATAGTACATGTTATTACACAGGTTGTACCACTGTACCTAATTAGGTAGGTACACTGTAACAGCGACACATTAAAATAAAGTGTTACCAAGACGGTATAGCCTACACGTCACATGTAGCCTACTAGAAGTGATGTTTCAGCTAGAAGTGATGGTTCATAAATTAACCCTCCAACTTTGCTGATGCACAGAACAGGTGCGCTGAGCTTTGTTTTTGGCTCTTCAAAGTGTTGTAAGTAAGGTGGTGTAAGTAGCCTACAGTATACATGTAGGCAGGTGGTGAGACAGGTCAAGAAATATGGTGCAGTACTATACAGTTGATTTTCAGAAGGTGGTTTAGAGTAGTATAAATGAAATATAAATATGTGCACTGTATTACCTTATAAGAGCAGAATAAATATGGCTATGAATAACAATGTCAGTTGATATTATTTTAAATGTTGGTGACACTACATTAATAAGGAGAATAGCAATAATAAACAATAATGTGAATGCAATATCAATGGGCAATAAATGGAAATCAACAAATACTATAACATACAAACAATGACTCAGAACAGCGGTGCATGGTGCATGGTGAACAAATATGTCTTTACACCCCTGTAGACAGGTGCATGCAAAAACACAGAAAGCAGACAAGGATTTTGTTTTTATAACACATGCAATAAGCAATGAACATTTGAAGATGTATTGTTTTGTTCTTCTAACATCAATAGTAGTTGTGCAGAGGTTGTAACATAATGATAAATACATGCTGCCTGTCACATTATGAATATATACCCTGTCTTGTCTTGCACATCAGAAGCAGCAGCACTATGCTATTACATCGTTCACCGTAGGGACTAATATGAGGGAGACTGAGCTGCCAATCTCTCTTAACAGGTCCTGCACCATATCTACAAATATCTGTTCTGCTCTGCACAAACATAAGCAGGGTCTGATTTAGCGTGGCAGAGTGCTGATTGACAATAACATGGTTCCCTTCAGTGTTTGGTTGATTCCCATTGATGTTTGTGGGTTCTGTTTGACTGTACATTTTATGTGTGGCATCTCATTCCTCAGTTGTCTAACATGTTTTCTGACGGCCACTGATTGCATTAGCACCTGAAAGACCAACTTGTAACAAGGTCCCAATTGTGGATACACCCATTAACAGTCCTTGCGACCAATGACATCCGGATCAACTACAAACTTTTGATTGATTTTCAACAATGAACAGTTAGTTCAGTGTAATATGTCCAGCTCTCTCCCCCATCTTAATAAGTCAACATTATATGATATGACCCTATTTTTACATTATAGCCTACATATGTTATAGCCTAACCCTTATCTATAGGTGACTGATGAGATTCATGTTAGCATATATTTATTGGCGACACAATTAATATTGGAGCTATTTCACTGTCACAGACACAGACGTGCTTGGTAGCCTAGGCTACGTAGTCATAGGCCAACATGAGACTTAAGCCCTCGTGTCGTCATGACTTAGGTTAGCCTATGTTCTTACTGTTGTTATTATCTGTAGGACATATTGTCTGTGGAACACAATTGTAGGCTAGGCCTATATTTGATTTTCAGTAAGCTTATATATCAATGATAAAGCTTTTTTACTTTTTTGGTGTAATTATTTAGTTTTTTTTTATCTATGTAGGCTATTTCTTTAATGTTACATTATTATTTTGTTAATACATGGAATAAATCACCACAAACACACGCGACTGTAGCCTATGGGCTTCTCCTGTAGCCTACCAGGCTTGCGCAGCGTGGCTAACAACGCCCCTAAAACAAGTGTAACCGTCGGCTCCTCGAGGCTTATTACTTAAACGAAGTTACAGCAGCTATTAGGCCCGAGGTGCAGTGAAATGGCGTCATCTGGTGGTCATACAATTCCCCCGCTATTAGACCCGAAGTGCAGGAGAAGTGGATATTCAACCACGCCATCCTTCAGGTCGCAGCGACACGTAGGTGTACTTTATGTGCTGTGTCATGCTGCCATCTAGTGGTTGTGGAATATTTAACACCCATTATAGTTCTGGGAATGATGTGCCCTCGAATAAATGTTGTACTTTGTTACAAATTATTTGGGTAATCCATCTGATAAATTGTGTTTTTCTTTTTATACTTCGTACCTTTATAAATTAAAGTGTATCATTAAGGTACCTTTTTCAATGTCATTACTCTGACATTCGACATTAGTCGACCATAAATTTGGGCAATGGGCACATTGTTAGGGGTTGACACTTTGCATAAGATTTCTCCACATTACTTGATCCAAATTCTGTGATTTATGTTGTATAAATGTTGTACAATTATGTAGTTTCGTATCAAAGTGGAATGGTGGTTTTCATAAGTCAGCGGCGTTAGTTTGAGCACATAATTGACGTTTTGTTTACATGTGTTCAATGTAAGTCAATGGGAGCCGGAAATCCATAAATAGCGGCGTCCAAAGAATCTTTTGCCGGATAGCATGACGGCGGTTCATTACACCAAGCACAATAAAACAAGCAAAATTAGTGATTTTTCTAAATTAAATGATGATGTTATTCAGTGTTTAGTCAAATCTCATGGCCACTGATAAGATGAAAATCAAAATGACCGCGAAATGTACGGAATGCTGGAAACAAACATCGTTCATTCACAAGCTATGAAGCTTTCAGTAACGCACGGCTCAGGAAACCTAGTTTGCTACATTCATGACATTAAAACTCGCACAAGAAATGCGCATACATCTTTATCTTGTCCCATTATAATCACAGCTTTATTTGCGCAATAGCAGTGCATCCATCAAGTCCATCAATGCAAAACATTACAGCGACCGGCATCTCGAAGTTCATTCATTCAGAAAACAATCGTAGTATTTACAGACGCTATACAATTTCATCGATAATATTAGTCATGGCACATTTGAAAAGGCGTCAGCTTACTGATGAAGAGATCAGGGTTATTTTTACATCTAATGACGACTCTGATGTGGACATTGAACATCCGTCTGATGTAAGAGCAGAGATATTCGCGTGTCCTGTTATCCTCGTGACAATTGTAACACGTTGTCAGCGCGACTTCATTTGCGTAATCAGGTGCATGCATGCAACACATGTGATCACATGATAAAAGCATGTGTGTGTGTGTGGTACTTTGCAATATTCACGTGAAATAAAACAGACCAGGGGCCTCATGTACAAAGCTTGCATACGCACAAAAATGCTGCGTACGTCACTTCTCACGCTCACGTCCGGATGTACGAAGGCTGACTTGAACGTGAGAATGTGAGGTCCTCCACGCAAACTTCATGTCTGGCGTAGGCCTACGCACATTTCCAATGTGTATCATCAGTTGGCGACACTTAGAGGCAATGCAGCGCAACAACATTAGTTGATCGCGAGTCTAGGCCTTTATTTGCACAGTATATTGTGAAACGTGGGTTATTAAAAATGATAACACTTCGAAAGTAAGCTATTTCCCTTAGTGTGCATAGGATACTTTGACTTTCCTCGAGTAAGCATTCGCATTATTGTTGTCACACTTGTGTGCAAATATAGGGATATGATCCAGAAATCGTAATGTTGTGGCGATGTGGCCTGGATCGACTTCGTTTATTCCACCTCGAGTGCGCGATGCGTGGTAGCCTACTTGGACACGATTGATTTCATGTTTTTTTTTTTAATTAATGCAGTTGTGATGTAATGGTTCAAATGCATCAAACCCAGTTATGCGAACCCTGTTACCTACTTGCAGACAGACCAATAATTCTGCCACAGTCTCTGACCCTATAGCTGCCACTGCTAGTGCTACGCTCTGCCACTACTGTTTTTTGTTTGTTATTAATTACAGATGATAAAGACATAAGATTCTTGCCATTTCGTCAGATAAACAGTTCTATCTCGCATCCGCACTTTTTTTTTATTATTAATTTGATGATTTTAATTATTACACTTTGGAGCAGGTTCGATGTATGGATCCACAAATTAGTTTTCATTGTTATTAATATTGCGGGATAGGCCATTTTGTCTTTGCGGAGGTCTGCGCTCTCGAGTGGCCTTCTAGTTAGCATATTAAAATGAGTGTGATTGAGGGAGGAGAGAGGGTGGAGTGTAATGCTCGTGCATGTACGCTTCATTTCACGTTAATTGGGATGTACAAAGAAAAGCTGCGTGGAATGCTGCGTACGCACAGTTTCATACATCAGGATTTTGTTGTGCGTACGCTACTTTTCAGGTTTGCACGTACGCAATGTTTTAGTATGAAATCCACGCAAGTCTTTGTACATTAGGCCCCAGGCCATGCTAACACTGCATAGATTGTAGGCCACCTAATAATGACTATAGAATGTCAGTGTAGAACGCTAGTGACGCAGCCCAAAAAACTCACCCAGTGGAGTACGTTGGTTTAAATAAAACCTACGTTCTTAAGGGTTAAACAATTAGAGCTGTGATGTCATAATCGAAATTAGAATCTTGAAACATTCCGCCATTCATTTTTAATGGGCCCAAAAAACGCCGAAAAAAGGGAATAACGTGAAAACGACAAGGGCCAGCGACATGAAAGTAACAAGCTCCCTACACCTCCCAAAAGTTATCTGCATTAACGCAACATCCAATAAGCTAAAACGCATAAATATTGTGGTTGCTATGCTGGTTGCTAGGGCAATCATGCTGGTTGCTATGGTGGTCACTAGGTAAAAAGGCCTCCTGAGAGGCCTTAAGGGTCAGTTCTGAGGTTGTTGGCTGCTGGAACCGAAAAATGGACTGCATTTTCTTAACCCTTACAAGCCCGACCGTTCTAATTTCGTTAAAATTTTAACGATGACCAATCATCTAATATCTCAGCTGTCCAATGACTGATTTTATTTCTGAAATCTTCCTCGTAATGCTGACAACATAAGCTTCAATTTGATATGATTGGTTAAGGGGTTTATGGCGCGATATGTTTTGGATACTTGAAGATGAGTCGTGAAAACTTTTCACTTCAGTCGTACATTTTGACATGGACCGCCAGATGCCACCTGCACTTCGTTGGAGTTTACCTTGACTGGAAACCACACAGCTGGATAAACTGAGGTAATATATATTTTTACATCGTTTCTAGTTATGGTTAATCTTAATTTGTAGTCATAAAATCATGTTATTTGACAGTAATATGCTTTCTCATCAGCGTCAACATTATGGCATAGCGGGGGCTAAGTGCATCGTCATGTAACTTTAGCTAGCTGCATTACTCTGAACTGCTCTGCTAGCAAACATTAGAGCCATTCCAACTTTCAGTTATCGTCAAATATCTACCTATACACAGCCATTAAACTATTTGAATATCAACATTCATTCAACTTCCAGTCTGTCAACAACTTTTAAACTATTTACCTTCAACTTTTAAACGGTCTACTTTTAAACTATCATTAAACTATCTATTAAACTAGCTGTCTATCAACAACTTTTAAACTATCTACTGTCTATCAACAACTTTTAAACTATCTACATTCAGCTTTTAAACAGTCTACTTTTAAACTATGAACTTTTATTAAGCTATGCAACCACCATGTCTATCCTAGCATCACCGTAGTAACCATCTCTGTATTATCTGTTTTAACTATACATGATATTTCACATCACAACTTTAGCATTTTCATGCACTGGTCATTCCTTGGAATTGCATTTCTAGTTATTATTATTCCGCTTACCACTTTTTCCGTACGCAATTTCTCTTGAACAATTTAACTTAGAAACTTCATTCAAAATTTGTAACGTAGGTCTTCAAACAGATCGGGTTGGTATGACTTTTCAACTTTGAAACTTTTATACTTTTTAAACTATTAAAGAAAAACTTTTTAAAAATCCCCATAGACTTAACATTGCCGACAGACATCATAATACGGCCGTTAAGCAATTAGAATCCTATGGCAGGTGTTCAGGCCACCAGGATCAACTGCCAGTCTCAGGCTTTAAGCATACAAACTGGCCCTATTAAGACTACACATCCTATTCAACTGCTTCCTCTGCCAAAAACTGTTTCAAAATAAAAGTCCTCACTACAATATTTCACTATTAAACAATTTAACCCTTTAAACTACTGAACTTTTTAACTGTTCAGCCATTGTAACTATTACTTGTCATCAACTATGACTCCTACCCACTGTAGCTAGTTAGCATAGTTAGCATTGCTAACATGTTAGTTAGCATTTTTAGCAAAACTGCTAAAAATGATTAGCTAAGTTAGCTAAGTAACATGGTTAGCATAGTTAGCATGTTAGTTAGCATAGTTAGCATAACTACTAAAAATGATTAGCTAGGTTAGCTAAGTCACATAATAAGCATAGTTAGCATTTTAACATTGTTAACATGCTAGTTAGCATAACTATTAAAAATGATAAGCTAGGTTAGCTAAGTCACATGGTTAACATAGTTAGTATGTTAGCATTGCTAGCATAGTTAGCATGTTTATCAAAACTGCTAGAAAACGTTAGCTAAGTAACATGGTTAGCATATTAACATTGTTAGCACTACTATAAAACATTAGCTAAGTAACATGGTTAGCATAGTTAAAAATCTTAGCATAACTGCTAGCAAACATCAGAGCCATTCCAACTTTCAGTTATCGTCAAATATCTACCTATACACAGCTATTAAACTATTTGAATATCAACATTCATTAAACTTCCAGTCTGTCCTCAACTTTTAAACTATTTACATTCAACTTTTAAACAGTCTACTCTTAAACTATCATTAAACTATTTATCTATTAAATTAGCTGTCTATCAACAACTTTTAAACTATCTACATTCAACTTTTAAACAGTCTACTCTTAAACTATCATTAAACTATTTATCTATTAAATTAGCTGTCTATCAACAACTTTTAAACTATCTACATTCAACTTATAAATGGTCTACTTTTAAACTATCAACTTTTATTAAGCTATGCAACCACCATGTCTATCCTAGCATCACCGTAGTAACCATCTCTGTATTATCTATTTTAACTATACATGATATTTTACATCACAACTTTTGCATTTTCATGCACAGGTAATTCCTTGGAATTGCACTTCTAGTTATTATTATTCCGCTTACCAGTTTTTCCATACGCAATTTCTCTTGAACAGTTTAACAGTTTAATCAAAAGTAACAAGCCTCGGTGTCATCCTAGATGCAGAGTTAAGTTTTAAGCCCCATATCAGTAAAGTTACTCAGACAGCCTATTTCCACTTGAGAAACATTGCCAAAGTGCGGCCCTTCTTAACTCAACAAGATGCAGAAAAACTAATTCACGCCTTTATCACTAGCAGGTTAGACTACTGCAATGCACTTTTCACTGGTCTTCCCAAAAAACATCTAAAGAAATTGGCACTCATACAGAACTCTGCGGCTAGACTTTTAACTAAGACTAAGAAGAGAGAACACATCACCCCTGTGTTGGCTGAACTGCACTGGCTCCCTATTTCCTATAGAATTGATTTTAAGGTTATGTTAATTACTTACAAAGCTCTGAATGGCATAGCACCTTCATATATCTCTGAGCTTTTAATATCTTATCAACCACAAAGGAAACTTAGATCATCCAATTCTAATCTTTTAATCATTACCCAAAGTGCTCCACAAACAAAGTGGAGAAGCTGCGTTTATCCATTATGCCCCAAACTATGGAACACCCTGCCTCTGTACATCAAGCAGGCGAAGTTCAGTAAATATTTTTAAAAAGATCTGAAAACATACCTGTACAGGAAAAGCTTTTAGTTAACTCATTTTATCCTGTAGACTACATTTTCAGATTATTCTACATCTGCTACTATTGGGGCTTGCCAGCCAGAAGCAGATGGGCTCCCCCCCCATTAAGTCAGGTTCTGCTCAAGGTTTCTTCCTGGAATATGGGAGTTTTTTTCCTTGCCACAGCTGCCATATGGCGGCTTGTGGGGGTAAGAGGGTTAAGACTGCCAGTCTTATGACATGTCATTTTCTATATTTTGATATGTTGCTGAGTAGATCATAAACAGCAAAGAAAAGTGATTGATAATGACTGACTGACTATTATTGTGTTACATGCTTCAAATGTAAAGCACTTTGAGCTGCATTCTGTGTATGAAAGGTGCTATACAAATAAAGCTTATTATTATTATTATTATTATAACTTAGAAACTTCATTCAAACTTTGTAACGTAGGTCTTCAAACAGATTGGGTCGCTATGTCTTTTCAACTTTGAAACTTTTATACTTTTTAAACTATTAAAGAAAAACTTTTTCAAAATCCCCATAGACTTAACATTGCTGATTGTGACATCATAATACGGCCGTTAAGCAATTAGAATCCTATGGCAGGTGTTCAGGCCAGCTGGATCAACTGCTAGTCTCAGGCTTTAAGCATACAAACTGGCCTTATTACAGTGCATGAAAATGCACTGTACTGTTCTTCCTAGGCAACTTCTTATTATTATTACAGTGCATGAAAATGCACTGTACTGTTCTTCCTAGGCAACTTCTTATTATTATTATTCCGCTTACCACTTTTTCCGTACGCTATTTCTCTTGAACAGTTTAACTTAGAAACTTCATTCAAACTTTGTTACGTAGGTCTTCAAACAGATCGGGTTGGTATGACTTTTCAACTTTGAAACTTTTATACTTTTTAAACTACTAAAGAAAAACTTTTTTAAAATCCCCATAGACTTAACATTGCCGACAGACATCATAATACGTCAAGTTAAGCAATTAGAATCCTATGGCAGGTGTTCAGGCCACCTGCAGCCTCAGGCTTTAAGCATACAATCTGGGTCAATTAAGACTACACATCCTATTCAACTGTTTCCTCTGCCCAAAACTGTTTCAAAATAAAAGTCCTCACTACAATAATCCACTGTTAAACAATGTAACCCATTAAACTACTGAACTTTTTACATTCAACTTTTAAACGGTCTACTTTTAAACTATCATTAAACTATCTATCTATTAAACTAGCTGTCTATCAACAACTTTTAAACTATCTACATTCAACTTTTAAACTATATCCATTCACTAGCTGTCTATCAACAACTTTTAACTTGTCATCAACTATGTCAACACTTTTCATCAACTATGACTCCTACCCACTGTAGCTAGTTAGCATGGTTAGCAAGGTTAACATGTTAGCATCGCTAACATTGTTAACATTTTTAACAAAACTGCTAAAAATGATTAGCTAGGTTAGCTAAGTCACGTGGTTAACATAGTTAGCATGCTAGCATGCTAGTTAGCATTTTTAGTAAAACTGCTAAAAATGATTAGTTAGGTTAGCTAAAGTAACATGGTTAGCATAGTTAACATGCTAGTTAGCATAGTTAGCATAACTGCTAAAAATGATTAGCTAAGTTAGCTAAGTAACATGGTTAGCATAGTTAGCGTGTTAGCATGTTAGTTATCATTTTTAACAAAACTGCTAAAAATGATTAGCTAAGTTAGCTAAGTAACATGGTTAAAGATAGTTAAGATGTTAGTTAAGATTTTTAAAGAAAAATGCTAAAAAATATTAGCTAAGTTAGCTAAGTAACATGGTTAGCATAGTTAGCATGTTAGTTAGCATAACTACTAAAATTATAAGCTTGGTTAGCTAAGTAACATGGTTATCATAGTTAGCATGCTAGCATTGTTAGCATGTGAATTAGCATAGTTAGCATAACTACTAAAATGATAAGCTTGGTTAGCTAAGTCACATGGTTAACATAGTTAACATGTTAGCATTACTAACATAGTTAGCATGTTTAACAAAACTGCTAGAAAATGTTAGTTAAGTTAGCTAAGTAGCAAGATGGTTAAGATGTTAAGATTGCTAAGACTGCTATAAAACATTAGCTAAGTAGCATGGTTAGCAGAATTAAAAATCTTAGCATAACTGCTAGTAAACATTAGAGCCATTCCAACTTTCAGTTATCACCATTAAACTATTTGAATATCAGCATTCATTAAACTGCTAGAAAACGTTAGCTAAGTAGCATGGTTAGCATTGTAGGCACTGCTATAAAACATTAGCTAAGTAGCATGGTTAGCATAGTTAAAAATCTTAGCATAACTGCTAGCAAACATTAGAGCCATTCCAACTTTCAGTTATCGTCAAATATCTACCTATACAGCCATTAAACTATTTGAATATCAACATTCATTCAACTTCCAGTCTGTCAACAACTTTTAAACTATCTACTGTCTATCAACAACTTTTAAACTATCTACTTTCAGCTTTTAAACAGTCTACTTTTAAACTATCAACTTTTATTAAGCTATGCAACCACCATGTCTATCCTAGCATCACCGTAGTAACCATCTCTGTATTATCTGTTTTAACTATACATGATATTTTACATCACAACTTTAGCATTTTCATGCACTGGTAATTCCTTGGAATTGCATTTCTAGTTAAGACTACACATCCTGTTCAACTGCTTCCTCTGCCAAAAAAACTTTTTCAAAATAAAAGTCCTCACTACAATATTTCACTCTTAAACAATTTAACCCTTTAAACTACTGAACTTTTCAACTGTTTAGCCATTGTAACTGTTACTTGTCATCAACTATGACTCCTACCCACTGTAGCTAGTTAGCATGGTTAGTTAGCATGTTAGCATTGTTATGTTATGGCATAACTACTAAAAATAATTAGCTAGGTTAGCTAAGTCACATAATTAACATAGTTAGCATGTTTAACAAAACTGCTAGAAAACATTAGTTAAGTTAGCTAAGTAGCATTGCTAACATAGTTAGCATGTTTAGCAAAACTGTTAAAAATCTTAGCATAACTACTAGCAAACATTAGAGCCATTCCAACTTTCAGTTATCGTCAAATATCTACCTATACACAGCCATTAAACGATTTGAATATCAACATTCATTAAACTTCCAGTCTGTCAACAACTTTACCAACCTGTAGAGAGAGTCACAAGTTTTAAATACCTTGGTGTCCACATTACTGAAGACTTAACATGGACTGTTAACACTCAATATGTTCTGAAGAAGTCCAGACAACGACTCTACTTCCTTCTCACAGCTAAGGAAATTCAAAGTTTCTACATCCATCATGAAGGCCTTCTACACTTCAGCGGTTGAGAGTGTTCTAACTGGTAGCATCATCACCTGGTATGGGAACTCCACAGTTAGAGATTGTAGTACTCTGCAGAGAGTTGTGCGCTCAGCTGAACGTACTATAAGAACTCAACTCCCTGCTCTACAAGATATCTATTCCAGAAGAGTACTCCTAAGAGCCCAAAAGATTCTGAAGGACTCTTCTCATCCTAACAATGGATTATTCCTACCGCTGAAATCAAGAAGACGCCTATGTAGTCACAAAGCCAGAACTGAGAGACTCAGGAGAAGTTTTATCCCCAGGCCATCCAACTCTGAACTCACACTATACTGACTTTGCACACATTCACTCCTCAGCACTCTCAAACATTTCCCAACTCTGAACTCACACTATACTGACTTTGCACTCATTCACTCCTCAGCACTCATGACCCCCACACACACACACACACACACACCCACACACACCTACAAGACTTTTAGCACTTTTACATCCCTCTCCCTATGCTACAGACCTTTTATTTATTTTTCTTATTTCATCACACGCCAAAACACACACACACACACACACACACACACACATCTGACTTTCTCCAACTTTTGCACACTTTTTATTTATTATTTTTGATCACAAAAATACATCACTTCACATACATACAGCACACTGCTTGCTACAGTAAGCCTCCTCTACATACTTGCTGCACACTGCCCCCCCCCCCATACACAGCACATTGTCTTCAGGATCTTCTCCAACACACATCCTCTACATACTTACAGCACACTGCCCCCACCTACCCACACACACACTACACACACACACACACAGTCACTGCTCCACCTCCCCTCCCCATTACACACATCTTCACTGTCATCGCCACATACATTACATACAGTACTCTGCTTGCAATAGTAAGTCCCTGCCCCAACACACACACACTTACATCATCACTGTCATCACTTCACATACATACAGCACACTGCTTGCTACAGTAAGCCTCCTCTACATACTTGCTGCACACTGCCCCCCACAAACATACACAGCACATTGTCTTTGGGATCTTCTCCAACACACATCCTCTACATACTTACAGCACGCTGCCCCCACCTACCCACACTACACACACACACACACACACACAGTCACTGCTCCACTCCCCTCTCGCCCACACACACATCTTCACTGTCATCACTCACATAAATTACATACAGTACTCTGCTTGCAATAGTAAGTCCCTGCCCCCCCCCCTCTCCCCACATACACAGCACACTATCCCATCTCCCCTGTCATCCCCCAACACACACACCAAGACCCTGGCAGTTGGGTTAGCCCCTTGAGCGTGGATCTGCCCAAGGTTTCTTCCCTTGGTAAGGGAGTTTTTCCTGCCCCTGTTGCCTTTGGGTGCTCCTTGTTGGTGCCCCCACCCAATCCCAATCCTCCCCCACCTTTTTATGCAGCCCTTGCTACTTAATCTACTAAACCCCTCTTCTACTGCACTTTTTACCCCCCCAACTTTGCACAAATAGGCTGACACCAGACATAATTTCACTGCATTTCTTACTTCCAGTAACTATATGCATGTGACAATAAACTTCCTTGTACCTTGTACCTTGTACCTTGTACTTTTAAACTATTTACCTTCAACTTTTAAACGGTCTACTTTTAAACTATCATTAAACTATCTATTAAACTAGTTGTCTATCAACAACTTTTAAACTATCTACATTCAGCTTTTAAACAGTCTACTTTTAAACTATCAACTTTTATTAAGCTATGCAACCGCCATGTCTATCCTAGCATCACCGTAGTAACCATCTCTGTATTATCTGTTTTAACTATACATGATATTACATCACAACGTTTGCATTTTCATGCACTGGTAATTCCTTGCAATTGCATTTCTAGTTATTATTATTTTTCTTTTTACCTTTTTGTGCGCGCTATTCAGCTCAAACCGCTTAACGCATAAATTTGGTTGAAACACCGCTTCGTAGATCTTCCAAGGCTTTACCCGTCCCCATCCGCTTTTTCATTTTGAGAAGTTTATACTTTTTGAGATATTTGTAATTAAAAGTGTATTTTTCCCCATAGACTTGAATGGGGGCTATGATGTCATAATAGAGCCAGCTGCGCTCGTTAAGTAGTTCTCAGAGCAGTTCCCAGGCTAATCAGAACACTGGCACAGGTGTCACCTGTGAGGACTCCAACTGTCTCAGCTTCTAAGCATACAATCTAGCTCTACCTGAACTACACATCCTGTTAAAGTGTTTCCTGTGTGTCCCAGCCATATCTCATGCATTCAGCATTATATCTCCAGAACGGCTTGACGTACATGCTTCAAATTTGGTACGAGTGTTTTTATGGACTCAAAGATGAAGTGAGTTGATGTTGGAGGTTGAAGGTCAAATGTCAAGGTCAAAAACACCTTGAGTGTGATATCTCAAGAATGCCATGTCACACAAGTTTCAAATTTGGTTACTCCAAAAGCACCTTTGCAGGTATCACAATTACCCTACCAACCAGCTAGCATCAAGCTTAACAGCCCCACCAACACCCTAACCAGCAGATTGCATCCCCTCGTGTAATTCCTCGGAAATGCATTTCTAGTTTCACTCTGTTTTACGTGGGTAAGGCCACCGCCCATCCAAATAACTGCCCTTAATGACCCACAGGCCGTCACTCTCCAGGTTAACATGGCAAAACTCAGTTTTCTAAAACTGCTTTTCCATGTCTCACCTGCAATAAATATAGGAGGCTATAAATACAGATATGTATAAGTAGCCTATATATACGTGTGTGCATTTACTTATAATTTATGGGGTTGCCTGTCGGGAGGACAGCTTCATTCGTCCCTCCATAGACATTCAGCAATAGGCTGTTTTGCATCCATTACAAACAAACATGCAATGTGAAAGTCTGGGATTGGGGAGAGCACTTAGTATGCCTAGTCTAGTGCATAAGCATGAAGTTGAACCTTTAGATGAAAAACACTCTTTAATAATAGGCCTACAATAAATAAATAAACCGCTGACGTTTACTTTTGACCATCACATTTATCGCCAGTAACTCCGTGATAAAAGGACCTAACAGGAAAGTATTTGGCTGAGCAAGGTTAATATGTTCTATGTTTTGTCCACATGATGTAGGCAAAGCATGTTTATAATCCAACGCTATCATGTGTTTCTCTATGGCAAAGCCTGTTCATAAACCGGTTTTGAGATCCTAGCAAATTCCTGCATGGCATCCAATTCAAGGCTCACATTGCATCCCGATTTGTTCAACAAAGAAACCCCTTTTTTGCCTCTACTTTGTTCATGGCAATGCAGTAAAAAGTTGGGTAACGCTTTAGAATAACATGTGCTTATTAGGTATTAACAGTGCATAATAAGCAGTTAACGATTCATTACTAACAGTTAGTTAACTGTTGTTATCCTTTAATACTTACAAATAGGTAAGAAAGGTCTTATAAGGGTATTAGTTATCCACCTCTTTGTCTTATACACCATTAACAAGCATTAACAAGCTGCTTGTTAACACTTACAACTGTTAACAAATATGCTTGTAAGTAACTTAAAAGGCTCCTTATTAACACTTACAAGCTGCATGTTAACAGTTAGTTCATGTTATTAAAGGATAACATAAGTTAACTAACTGTTAGTAATGAATCGTTAACTGCTTATTATGCACTGTATACCTAATACCTAATAAGCACATGTTATTCTAAAGCGTTACCCAACTTTTTACTGCATTGCCATTGTCTACTGTTGGCACTGGGTGTCTTTCCCTGATAACTGCCCTATTTACTTCCCTGAGGTCCACACATAGCCTCACTTCTTTTGTGTCTTTCTTGGGTACAATCAGGATATTAGAACCCCATTCTGATCCTTCATTCACTACCCCAATTATGTCTTGTTCAAGCATCTTGTCCAGCTCCTGGTTTACAGCTTCTAACATGGGATAAGGGACTCTCCTCAAACCCTGTGCTACAGGCGGGACTTTTTCATTGACTGTAACATTATGTCTGTAACCTTTGATCTGACCTAGTCCTTTGAGAACTTGTGGAAACTCTTTAACAAGTTTGTTGAATCTCTCTGTCTGTCCAATTGCATTCACTTTTTCTCCTGTATCTTTAATTCAAAGCTTGTTTTTCTGCCTAGCAGTGCTTCTACATTTCCTTCAATCACATAAATGTTGTCTTTGACTTTGTTGTCTTTCCATGTAATTTCTGCCTCAAAGTAACCTACACATTTAAGTGGAGTAGTTTGAGCATAGGCATAAAATCTTTTCTTGGTTGGTTTCAGTTTTGTTCTAGCAGACATTGTTCTTTTAAACAGGTCTTCTCCTATGACATTTCAACCACTGCCTGTATCTATGACCATTTTTAGCCATTGTCCATTAATCTTGATTGTCTCAGTACCTTCAGCATCTACAGCATTGACAAAATTGCTTCTGAATCAGAAGTTTCCTGTACTACTGCTCTCTTGTGTTTTTCCTTATTTTTGTCTTGCTACTTTCACTGTTCTTGTCTGTTTGTTCTTTCTTTTTCTTCTTGAAGCACATTCGTGTGTAATGTCCTATTTTCTGGCAGAATAGACACTTTGCTGTCTTGGCTCCGCATTCATCTGCTGTGTGAGCGTCCATTCCACATCTGTAACACTGGTGTGTGCCGCTGTTGGCCTGCTCTTGGCTGCCTCTCCCTTGCAATGCTCCAGCTTTCCAGCGTCCGCTGGATCTCCACGCACACCCTTCTTTGTGAAATTAACCCGGTTGTCTCCGGCTTTGTGAGCACTTTCCGTGAAAAGTTTCGATTCAGCTTGTGCTGCTTCAAAGGCTCTGGCCGTCCTTTGTCTAAACTCCATCTTCCTGCAACAATTTGTCGCGCAGCTTTTTCATTGAAAATTTTTCCACAATCTGATCTCTTATCATATCGTTCTCAAGTGCACCAAAGTCACACGATTTCGCCATTTCTCTTAAAACATTCACAAAAGCATCCACCGTCTCGTCAGAACACTGAGCTCTCTGCCTAAACTTGTGCCTCTCTAGGACTACATTTCTTTGTGGAGTGAAATATGTGTCCAGAGCGGTAAGAGCCCGGTCATATGTATCTTTACGTCCTGGTAGATTAGCAAAAATCCTTTGTGTTGGCGCTCCAATGCAATGCAGCAAAGTAGCTCTCCTTACCAAATCTGGCGCATTTATAGTACCAATGGCAACTTCGTAAAAACTATTAAGAGTCTGTGTATAAATCAGTCGCCGTGAGGTTCAGTGGAACCGCCAGTGCTAAATGAGCATATCTAGGCTCAGGTGCAACAGCAGCAGCAGCATGTGCATTTCCTTCAGTATTCGACATTTCGTCTTACTTTCTTGGCATGGACGTAGAATCCTTGTCGTCCTGTCTGGCCTCTGGGTTTTTGGCATCTGTATCCTCGTCGCCAAAATGTTGTGTTGTCATCAATAATCAGTCCTTTAGTTCAACATTATGTTAACTTTATTAACACAAGTTCAATTCACAGTTCTCGCTGCCGGTCTGTCTCATTCCCGTTCTCATTCCCATCTATCTTCCAGGTGCTCTCGCGATAACCTACTAACATCCGCTACTACAATGAAGAGTCTTTGACAGATGTGGCTGCTTGCAGATTTGTCACTTTCTGATATAAACTAGAGACGAACACAAATATGCATGACATGTTTAAATGTCAAAATTGTCTGTAGGCCTAGTACAAGCACTGAACCATGAATATGCCACCCAAAAAACAAACACCTAAATAGCATAAATTAACTCCACATGGGTATCGAACCACAAATAATTTGAACTGCTAGCTTGATAATCAGACGTCTACCTACTTTTGCGCCATCGAAACCAGCTGACGGCACAGAAATTGACTTGAGTTGTAGGCTAAGATTAAAAGAAGTCAGCTAATGTTATTATCATTGTAACAAGTTAACATAGCTGATCATGTTATCTGGTTACCATGTTCTCTTGCTACCTTTGCCCAAGCCATTTAGTAGGCCTTCAAAGTGTTTAAGTTTTACAAGTGTTTCACTGAGGTTAGGCTGTGGCCACCCCTACCTGAAGTGTCTGTAGAGGCATGATCGCCAGCAAATAAATCAAATAAAAATGTGTTGCCTAGGCCAATTGGGTATACTTTTGTCCAGCCTATTCTTTTAAGAATTCAGTTAATGAAACACAGGCACTGAAACGCACACTGCAATGGACAGGAGAAGTCTAGGCTTTTTTGATACTTTATTTCTAAATTCTGCCAAAGGCTTCTTATTTAACTATGACGGTAATAATGTTGAAAGATGTCAGGCCTGGAAAATTGAAAAAATTGAAAATTGAAAAATTGACAGTGGCCTGGAAGTTAAGTTCGACATCGCAATAAAACTGAATCGAGACAAGGCTACGGAATGATTTGATAACGTGTTGGTCATTTGTGAAGAGACACATGGATTATGCTGATATTATTCATCTTAAATTAAAAAACTGCAGTGTTATTTATTCAATATTTATAATCTAGCCTTCCTCTCATCACATTCTTTCTTCTCAGATGCACGCGCTATGCGCAAATACCCGACATCTGAAATGCGAGTCATGCAACATTTGTTTGGCTGTTAAAAATAAATATAAAATAATAAACAGTAACAGAAAATAACAATAATAAACAGTCTCAAATTAACTCAAACTATGTTCAAGTTGCATGTTTAAGAAACTAACTTTTAAAATGTTCCCTGAACCCCCACTTATATAAGTAAGTATAAGTATATATACTCTTTTGATCCCGTGAGGGAAATTTGGTCTCTGCATTTATCCCAATCCATGAATTAGTGAAACACACTCAGCACACAGTGAACACACAGTGAGGTGAAGCACACACTAATCCCGACGCAGTGAGCTGCCTGCTACAACAGCGGCGCCTGGGGAGCAGTGAGGGGTTAGGTGCCTTGCTCAAGGGCACTTCAGCCGTGCCTTCTGGTCGGCGTTCAAACCAGCAACCCTCCTGAAGTCTGGGCCCAGTTTCCCGATAACGACGGAGACACGATCTTAAGAGGGTTGTCTACGATTCATCTTACAATCGTTCGTTTGGTTTTTCAGACTGTTTCCCGAACATGCTCGTAGCGTGAACACGCGTGCACTGCTCTTAAGATGCTCTTAAGGGGAGCTGTCCACGTTAATAGTTTTGAAATATGCACTGATTTGATGGTGATGTCAGGTGACTCCACGTCACAGGCCTACCGTTTAAACTTCGGATCTACACATTAATTCACATCAATACGAAAATAGAAACACTTTGACATCTGCATGTAAGCATCCCAAGTAGGTTATATAATACACACAGACATAAATAATTGTAATTATTTAAGATTAGATTGTTGCACCATGCAATAATTTGTCGCGGGTCACTTAAGAACACGTTTGAAGATAAGAAAGAAGTCGAGTAAGAAAGTGAGGAAATGTGTAGGCTTAGATTTTGATGCAGTACAGACTAAACCACATGTTCCTTTCTCTGCTTTTACCTCATAGGCCTAATAAAATATAGCCTTCACTTAGCAAAGATAATGGCAAACTATTCTGGCAACGTCTCGTTTCATAACTTGATTGGATTTTTGTCCGTTTTTTTATTATGACCAGTAAATGTAGGCTATGCTATTTTGCACGCTAAATTCTGATTGATCACATGTAAACACAATAAAGAATGGGGACGTCAGTTGGATTATGTATTCTAAGTTGTAATTCCTCTGTATGTCCTGTTAGTGACCTCAGTGAGAAGTACTGTTAAGACGCTCTTAGCCGGTAACGAGAACTCTGGAGCACTCATAGATTTACGAGTGTTTTCACGACACTCTTAAGCTATGATGGTTTCGAGAAACAGTCGGCAAATCTTAAGACGTTCGTAAGCGGGACTTTACGACGCTCTTAGGCTTAAGATGCTTTTTTGGGCCCTGAAGCGCTAACCAGTAGGCCATGGCTGCCCCGTAGGAGGTTTTACTTCTGGGCTAAAGCCACAAATGCTTTCAACTTCTAGCAATGCCTCTAATTATTATTATAAGGTGCTTAGAGCTGCACAGAGGTTGATCCGCCGAGCTTCAACAAGTGAGGTATGATTAATTAAATGCGTTGACGGTTCATTGCTCCTGCCAAATGGATCGCCGCAGCCACAGCCAGACCCGTATATGGCTCTCCATATACGGCTCTGGCCGCAGTGGATTAAGCTGCCACCTAGTGGCGACGGTTGTAATCCATTTCACGCAGCTGTGTGAAACACGGAGAGCATGAGTGAAACGATGATTTCGAAATAGCACCCACTGTAATCTGCCAACACCCGAAACATGAACACATGAAACATACTCAGCACACAGTGAACACAGAGTGAGGTGAAGCACACACTAATCCCGGCGCAGTGAGCTGCCTGCAACAACAGCGGCGCTCGGGGAGCAGTGAGGGGTTAAGGTGCCTTGCTCAAGGGAACTTCAGCCGTGCCTACTGGTCGGGTTCGAACCGGCAACCCCCGTCTAACCAGTAGGCCACAGCTGTCCTATTTCACTCAACTTAGGCAAAGTGTCCCCAAATAATTAGAATCAATAGGTGTTGGAAACAGTGACTCATGCACATTTTATTTATGCGCATTACCACGGACGTTCGTCACTAATTCGCATGAGTTGGATGGAAACATGCTTACAGAAAGAGTTGGCCTAGTTGAGCAGAAAGCAGTTAATACAGGTGCAATCAGTATAATTGGCTCTGTGAGTGGGTCTAGTTGAGCAGCTGGCAGTTGATACAGGTGCAAATCAGTTTGATTAGCCCATTGTGATGGCATAGTGCCAATGCAAAGTCTATGGGGAAAATAAGCTTGATTTATGGTAATCTCAAAAAGTTTACAAAAACGAAAAATAAAGTGTCCTTTTCAAGACCTACGTTACAAAGTTAGTACGAAGTTTCTATGTTAAACTGTTGAAGCTGAATTAGACGCAGAAATTTGGTGGGAATAAGAAGAAGAAGAAGTCGACTTCGGATAACAGAACAGTGCATTTTCATGCACTGTAACCATTAAAAAAGACATGGAATTTAGTCTGCATGGTTTGTAGATGATACATTTCTGTGACAATCGGATGAATAACCTCAAACAAATTCATGTTACTTTCACTTTTATTCTTAATATTTTGGTTACACTTTACTTGACAGTATCAACATGAGTGACATGATAAATGTTTATGACATAACGCTTCTGTTAAGTATCATTCTGTTTTGTCATAACAAATTAGGGTTAGGATTAGGATTAGGGTTAGAGGTTAGGGTTAGGGTTACAGAGTTCATGTGTCATGACAGTGTCGTGTCACTCTTATGTCGGTAACTGTCAAGTAAAGTGTTACCGATATTTTTTTGTTTGTTTTTTAATGAGGGTTACTGAAACATGGTATGTCAGTAGATATCAATTAGTAAAAATGCAGAGGACTCCAGAGATTATGACAACAAATTGATTTTTACTGTGGATCAAGCTCTTTTGTGTCTTTTGAGATAACTGTAAAAAAAATCAATTTGATTAACAGCACTACTTTGGGGCCAGTGTATGCCATTCCATGCCATTCCAAGTAGCATGTGAGGTTCCCAACCTGTATTTTGGCCTGACAGTTCTTGCTGCCTTTTAGCCTTTTCTAACTGATTAAAACAAAAACAATAGGGTTACATTAGGATACCCCTAATGAGTAAAATGTTGGCCAGGAACCTGGGACCTCCGGGAAATCATGGAGCAGTGCTAACCAATGGAGAATCCTTGGTTTCATCAGCAAAGTTCAGCTACTAAACAGTTTTACAATTACAAAAATTAAGAAATTCTAATGTTTGATCAATTTACTTGAAATTTTCTAAAATTTGGTATGTTTCCGAAGAATATTGTGATATTTTTTATAACAACATCCCATTTTTAAAAAACTCACAGTCACTGGAGGTTTTCTACAGGAATTGACATAGTTGTGTCTGGGAAAGCACTTGTGTCATTAATTTAATTAGTGTTTACATTAGTAAAATAAAACATACTTTGGCAAACGTGACATCATGCCAGCAGAGAGTGAGGTGACTTCATCATTCAGGCTGAAGATAAGACCTCCTGTCTTGAGCCAGCCCATCAGTAGTTCAAGCAACATCAGGCTAATGAAAAATGGGGTTGCCTGGAAGACAGATGAAGAGACAGATTTAACAAGTTAAAAGAGAAATCTGGCAATTTTTCATCTCCGTTTTTGGGCTATTTATTATAGGTTTGGTTGGTTCCTTGTTTAGATTGTAATATGAATATAATTTTGAATAATGAATAATGAATATTGTTAGCTCTGAATGAAGAAATAAAGCCATTGAAAAATGTCTTTACAAAAAGCACAGTAAATGTTATTATGACCGCCGCGCAGCGAAGCGGCGGTCATATAGGCTTAGTCAGATTGTTTTTTTTTTCTTTTTCGCATGGCAACATTTCCGTCAAGGATTCCCGGGACACTGAAAGACCGGGGTACACGAAACTTGGTGGGCATGTAACCCCACATGGATAGCATGCAACCATCGTTTTTCGTTTTGATCTGTAGCCCCCCCGCTGGACTGGACCCCCCGAAAGGAGGGTAGGGCAGACACAGTTTTCTGTGAATATCTCGAGAACCGTAGGGTTTAGGAGGACCACCTTTTTTTTGTATGTTGATCTCAAGGGGCCATGTCAACCCATTCCATAACCACTCATTTCATGTATAGCGCCACCTAGTTAAACACAAAAAAGTAAAAATGAGGTGTTGTAATCGCAGGTATCTGTGACCTAACATTGTCAAAACTGCACGAAATTGAAAGTGTAGGATCATTATGACACCCTCTGAATGCACGCCAAGTTTCGTGGAATTCCGTTCATGGGGGGCCACACAATAAATTAATTTATGTTACTATACGCCAACTGGCCTGTAGGTTGCCAGGTACAGTTTTCTGTGAATATCTCGAGAACCGTAGGGCCTAGGAGGACCACCTTTTTTTGTATGTTGGTCTTAAGGGGCCATGTCAACCCATCCCATTACCACTTATTTCATGTATAGCGCCACCTAGTTAAAAATTAAAAAGCAAAAAATTAGGTGTTTTCATCACAATATCTCTGGCTGACAAGGTCAAAACTGCACAAGAGAGTTTTCTGTGAATATCTTGAGAACCGTAGGGCCTAGGATGACCAATTTTTTGCGTATGTTTGCCTCCAGGGGTCATGTTAACCCATTTCATATGCACACATGTGCATAAACAGATACACACGCACACACATACATTCACAGTAATCATACGTATGACACATACTCACACAGTAGACATATGTATGCATGCATGCACATGCAGACACACAGGCACATATGCAGGCACACACACAAGCACACACACACACACATAAACATAAACGTGTGCATGCACACATGCACACAATTCAAGAATTTCTCAGAATTATGAACAGGCAAGATGGGGGTGGGGTTGTATAAAATGAATTTTACATGTGAAATCTATGAACTAATCATGTTTTGGTACTTGTTGTCTAGCAGATACCAGTGAGAATTGGGTGTGCATAGTGAGACAGTTAGAATCATATATCCTTTCAGCGTGATTTATTTTTGTGGAAAAAATGTGCTGGACTGGGCAGCGGTCATATTTTATACCGCTCTGCGGTACATCTAGTTTTTAATGTGTCTGTCCTCCCACACTCCTCACACTCTCTATCCCTTTCTCCACTCAAGCAGCCTGCATTTTTTTGGGAAGTTCTTGTTTTGTTATCAAATTTTTCATCAGACTTTGTTTTACTGGTGAACATTTTCATTAATTAATTAATTAATTCATTCATTCATTCATTCATTCATTCATTCATTCATTCATTCATTTATCTCATTCTTTATTTATTCTCGGAGGTTCATTGAGGGAAGTTCATTTTCAGTGAAGTCGAGATTGCATTAATTAACAATGAAAAAATATAATAATTGTGGCTTTAGCCTATAAATAAAATAAAATAAATAATAAGAACCTACATAACATTGTAGAGGAGGGAGGAGGGAAAGTAAAAATACAGAAATAATAATATAATAATAATAATAATAATATCTAGACTGCATTTCCGGCGGGAACTGCGAAAGTGTGCTTGCCCTGGTCCGGTCACCAACGTGAGCAGACAGTGGCATACGCTATGCTGAACCTGGCTCTATCCAGGCATTGTAACAGTGCCTTTCAGTGTTGGAGCAGTGGCAATATCTCAAAAGCTCTAGGAGAGGGCTATTCAACTATTGACATGCGGGGTGAATGCGGTTTGTTGGATTTTACCTGTGGCCTGCCTTCGAATTTAGCTTCTATGACTAAGATCAAATCAGTAAAATAGAACGACAGCAGTGATTGGCTGCAAAAATAAATAATGCCACATGTCTTGCGCCTCTAAAACAGGTAACCTACAGAAGAATTGAAATTATGAAATATGACCAAGGCATTAAAATGCTGCTTGTTTGTCAGGTTACTTTTTCACTGATTTATTTAAAAAAAAATATGAGCTATGAGTGTGAATGTTATATATTCCATCCCCTAATTATGTTTTACTGGTTTATTTGACAAATAATCTATATTGATTTGCTCTATAAAGACCTTATGTCTGTTTGGGATTATTTTGAGAGCCTGGGATTGTTTAGAGAGTATCTGTATCTCAGATGTATCTCAGAATAAAGGAATAAAGGAATACTTCATATTACTCTAAACCACCTTCTGTAAATCAACTGTATACTACTGTCTACATTCCACTATATTTCTTGTCTCTGTATATTTCTATACTTTGCATCACATTACATGTATACATGCATCACAGTTGAGATCTTTGGTTGCTATGAAGGCCAGTCGTTCTAAATGGATGGTTGCTATGGCCAAACGCCAGTTCTATCTCTGCCGTTGTCAAGCGGGCATATCCTAGAATTCTGATTAAGTTATTTTATTTGAAACATCTCTATTTTACTTAGCCTACTTCCATACAGTGAGTCCCATTAAGAAGTGGCCACTTCATTCAAGGCTTACCGTGATTCACGCAAGCAACATTATTAAATTAATCTGTCACCATATGCCTACGTTTGCAAAGAGGAGAACATTTTAATTTGATTCACAATGAAACGTTACATTTAATGTACATGTTGACAATGAGTAGGCTAGTTTTGGTTGTTGTTGGTGGTGTTACTGCATCCCTTAGTTATGCCTACAATGCAACATTGTTCCCTCGCGATTGGAAGCTCCTGTAGACGCATTTCAAAACATCGCGACGTGAAATGCCACCACAAAAAATTGTTTGTGAATCGGTCTTAGTGAGTTAGGAGTCCTTGCTGTCACAGACTCAGGTGCTACTTTTAGGGCTAAAATTCTTCCTGAATTACTCTTAGTAAAACAAATAGGAGTCCTAAAGTTACGAGCAGGGTATCTGCACATTTTCCAAGTGCAAATTTAAAGACTTTTAAGACCTTTTCAAGACATCTAAATGAAAAAAGTAAGACTATACCACGGCAAAAAGATCCATACGACAACTTAAAACTATTTTATGCAATAGTTTTTTTTTTCTACTAATTTTAACCCCCACCTCATTTTGGATGTCTACAGAAGTTACCAAATATATTTTGGCGGAAAAAAAAAATTGTGTGTGAATTACCTTCACAGCTATAAATGCCCAATTTTAGGGTCTGGGCTGCTTACATTTTGCATACCAGTTGTATCTAAACCAATCAAAGCTTGACTGAAACATTGTAAAACCATTGACTTGTTTTAAATTAAGAGGTCCTCCTGGCATGATCCTGCTGAAAACTGCTGGTTTCATCTCAAACACGCACGTATTATGAACGCATGTTTTTTTCATTCAAAAAATATGCTGTTATATTTCACAACTTTTGCAAAGTAGGCTAGGCCTACTGGGAAACGCTGGCAAGAAAGCTGCTGACAGATATTACAGGTATTATAACTTAGACAGATATTTTCTTCCCTAGGCTAGGCCAGCAACACACGCTGGAAAGATCAACTTAACATGTACATTTCCTCCTGACTGCGAAAACGTTTGTCTTCTTTTTATGTCAGTCCGTGGTTCCTTCATAAATTGCGTAGCAAATTATCAGACGAGTGACAGGAGCACTGTGCATAATTTGACCAGCAGTCTTCGCGTCCATAGTTTGTGAAACGTTGCTGCATCCGAGCAAAGATTCTAGATGCCCAGCGCAACTCCAAAAAGGAGGACAAATGAGTGTCCGGCTTGAGGCTGCGCCGGACGCCGGACAGGGCTTTTAAAATCCATATGTCCGGCCTAAATTCAAACGTAATGGCCAACCTATCGCTAACTGACTTACCAACTCTTTCTCCCGCTCACGTAGGCTACCTGCGTATCTCAGGCCTCTGCACGAAAACGTCAGGCATATTCATAGCCTACTGTATTATTACCGTTTTCACACCTTTAACCACACCCGTGAAAAACATCTTCACTCTGCAACCACTACACTTTTTCCCGTAGCCTCATAGTCACTTATACAATTACTTTTTTCACTCGCTTTTCACTCGCTCTCTTGCACTCGCTGGCGGTCCCATACGCAATTTTAATACCTCCCTTTCGAAAATTCAAGACATCCCAGACAATTTAAGACTTTTTTTTAGGCCTTAAAAACCGAAAGTTGTATTTAAGACTTTTTAAGGATCCGGGAACCCTGTACGAGTGACGAAGTTACGAGTACAAGCATCTCATATCAAACTAGAAAAGCATTTCCTGAAGGAAATACAGTGCATGAAAATCATCATACAGAGTAAAAACAAACTATATTGGTTGCTAGGTAGATAAGGTTTAATATAGTTGGAATGATTGAACGGTTAAATAAGTGGATAGTTTAAATGGTTAAATTATTTAGGTAGATAGTTGACGATAACTGACACTTGGAATTGCTCTAATGTTTGCTAGCAGTTACGCTAACTATGTTAACAAAGATAATAATGTTAACCAAGTTACTATGCTAACTAGCATGCTAACAATGTTAAAATGCTAAGTATGCTAACCATGTGACTTAGCTAACTTAGCTAATTATTTTTAGCAGTTATGCTAACTATGCTGACTAGCATGCTAACATGCTAACTATGCTAACCATGTTACTTAGCTGACTTAGCTAATTATTTTAAGCAGTTTTGCTAAAAATGCTAATTAGCATGCTAACATGCTAACGATGCTAACCATGTTACTTAGCTAACTTAGCTAATCATTTTAAGCAGTTTTGCTAAAAATGCTAACTAGCATGCTAGCTATGCATTCAATAGTTTATGCGAATGAAATTCAATTTTAACGAATTTCGGTATACATTTGGAGAGGATTTTCAAAGACTGTTCATTACTATATCAACATTACCATATGTATTTTACATCATTTGATAGAACTGACCCTTCTGATTACAATGGTATGTATATCCCATTGATGGTATGTATTATACTCAAGAAATAAGGTTTTTTGTGTAAGGAGGTCATCCAGCACCAAAAATGGAATGTTCGGCACGGGCACGAAAGGGTTAAAGCCTGAGACTGGCAGTTGGTCCAGGTGGCCTGAACACCTGCCATAGGATTCTAATTGCTGTGATGTCATAAAGGCCCAATGTTAAGTCAATGGGGAAATCTCTTAAAAAGTATAAAAGTTACAAAGCTGAAAAATACATAGCACCCATGTCCCAAGTAAGACCTACGTAACATAGTTTGAATGAAGTTTCTACGTTAAACGGTTGAAGCTGCATTAAATGCGTTAGCGGAAGAATAAGAAGCCTAGGAGAACAGTACAGTGCATTTTCATGCACTGTAATAATGTTAACCAAGTTACTATGCTAACTAGCATGCTAACAATGTTAAAATGCTAAGTATGCTAACCATGTGACTTAGCTAACTTAGCTAATCATTTTTAGCAGTTATGCTAACTAGCATGCTAATATGCTAACTATGCTAACCATGTTACTTAGCTAACTTAGTTAATCATTTTTAGCAGTTATGCTAACTATGCTAACTAACATACTAACTATGCTAACCATGTTACTTAGCTGACTTAGCTAATCATTTTTAGCAGTTTTGCTAAAAATGCTAACTAACATGCTAGCATGCTAACTATGCTAACCATGTTACTTAGCTAACTAGCTACAGTGGGTAGGAGTCATAGTTGATGGCAAGTAACAGTTACAATGGCTGAACAGTTAAAAAGTTCAGTAGTTTAAAGGGTTAAATTGTTTAACAGTAAAATATTATAGTGAGGACTTTTATTTTGAAACAGTTTTTGGCAGAGGAAGCAGTTGAACAGGATGTGTAGTCTTAATAGGGCCAGTTTGTATGCTTAAAGCCTGAGACTGGCAGTTGGTCCAGGTGGCCCGAACACCTGCCATAGGATTCTAATTGCTTAATGGCCGTATTGTGATGTCATAATCATAATGTTAAGTCAATGGGGAAATTTTGATTAGTTTTTAATTAATAGTTTAAAAAGTATAAAAGTTACAAAGCTGAAAAATACGTAGCACCCATGTCCCAAGTAAGACCTACGTAACATAGTTTGAATGAAGTTTCTACGTTAAACGGTTGAAGCTGCATTAAATGCATTAGCGGAAGAATAAGAATAAGAACTAGAAAAGCATTTCCTGAAGGAAATACAGTGCATGAAAATGCAAAACATATGATGTAAAATATCATACAGAGTGAAAACAAACTATATTGGTTGCTAGGTAGATGAGGTTTAATATAGTTGGAATGATTGAACGGTTAAATAGGTGGATAATTTAAATGGTTAAATTTTTTAGGTAGATAATTGACGATAACTGACAGTTGGAATGGCTCTAATGTTTGCTAGCAGTTATAATAAGATAATAATGTTAACCAAGTTACTTAACTTAGTTAACTTAGCTAATGTTTTCATATTTAGTAGTTATGCTAATTAGCATGCTAACATGTTAAGTATGCTAACCATATTACTTAGCTAACTTAGCTAATCATTTTTAGTGGTTATGCTAACTATGCTAACTAGCATGCTAACACTCTAACTATGCTAACCATGTTACTTAGCTAATTTAGCTAATCATTTTTAGCTGTTTTGCTAACTATGCTAACTAGCATGCTAACTATGTTAACCATGTTACTTAGCTAACTTAGCTAATCATTTTTAGCAGTTTTGCTAAAAATGCTAAAAATCTTTAGCTAACATCTTAACATCTTAACTATCTTAACCATGTTACTTAGCTAACTTAGCTAATTATTTTTAGCAGTTTTGTTAAAATGCTAACTAGCATGCTAACATGCTAGCCTGCTAATTATGCTAAACATGCTACTTAGCTAACTTAGCTAACTAGCTACAGTGGGTAGGAGTCATAGTTGATGACAAGTAACAGTTACAATGGATGAACAGTTAAAAAGTTCAGTAGTTTAAAGGGTTAAATTGTTTAACAGTAAAATATTATAGTGATGACTTTTATTTTTAAAAACTTTTTGGCAGAGGAAGCAGTTGAACAGGATGTGTAGTCTTAATAGGGCCAGTTTGTATGCTTAAAACCTGAGAATGGCAGTTGGGCCAGGTGGCCCGAACACCTGCCATAGGAAAAATACATAGCCCAAATGTCCTAAGTAAGACCTACGTAACAAAGTTTGAATGAAGTTTCTACGTTTAACGGTTGAAGCTGCATTAAACGCGTTAGAAGAAGAAAAATAAGAACTAGAAAAGCATTTCCTGAAGGAAATACAGTGCATGAAAATGCAAAAATATGATGTAAAATATCATACAGAGTAAAAACAAACTATATTGGTTGCTAAGTAGATGAGGTTTAATATAGTTGGAATGACTGAACAGTTAAATAGGTGGATAGTTTAAATGGTTAAATTATTTAGGTAGATAGTTGACGATAACTGACAGTTAGAATGGCTCTAATGTTTGCTAGCAGTTATGCTAACTATGTTAACAAAGATAATAATGTTAACAAAGTTACTATGCTAACTAGCATGCTAACTATGCTAACCACGTTACTTAGCTGACTTAGCTAATCGTTTTTAGCAGTTTTGCTAAAAATGCTAACTAGCATGCTAACATGCTAACTATGCTAACCACGTTACTTAGCTGACTTAGCTAATCGTTTTTAGCAGTTTTGCTAAAAATGCTAACTAACATGCTAACATACTAGCATGCTAACTATGCTAACCATGTGACTTAGCTAACTTAGCTAACTAGCTACAGTGGGTAGGAGTCATAGTTGATGACAAGTAACAGTTACAATGGCTGAACAGTTAAAAAGTTCAGTAGTTTAAAGGGTTAAATTGTTTAACAGTAAAATATTGTAGTGAGGACTTTTATTTTGAAACAGTTTTTGGCAGAGGAAGCAGTTGAACAGGATGTGTAGTCTTAATAGGGCCAGTTTGTATGCTTAAAACCTGAGAATGGCAGTTGGGCCAGGTGGCCCGAACACCTGCCATAGGAAAAATACATAGCCCAAATGTCCTAAGTAAGACCTACGTAACAAAGTTTGAATGAAGTTTCTACGTTTAACGGTTGAAGCTGCATTAAACGCGTTAGAAGAAGAAAAATAAGAACTAGAAAAGCATTTCCTGAAGGAAATACAGTGCATGAAAATGCAAAAATATGATGTAAAATATCATACAGAGTAAAAACAAACTATATTGGTTGCTAAGTAGATGAGGTTTAATATAGTTGGAATGACTGAACAGTTAAATAGGTGGATAGTTTAAATGGTTAAATTATTTAGGTAGATAGTTGACGATAACTGACAGTTAGAATGGCTCTAATGTTTGCTAGCAGTTATGCTAACTATGTTAACAAAGATAATAATGTTAACAAAGTTACTATGCTAACTAGCATGCTAACTATGCTAACCACGTTACTTAGCTGACTTAGCTAATCGTTTTTAGCAGTTTTGCTAAAAATGCTAACTAGCATGCTAACATGCTAACTATGCTAACCACGTTACTTAGCTGACTTAGCTAATCGTTTTTAGCAGTTTTGCTAAAAATGCTAACTAACATGCTAACATACTAGCATGCTAACTATGCTAACCATGTGACTTAGCTAACTTAGCTAACTAGCTACAGTGGGTAGGAGTCATAGTTGATGACAAGTAACAGTTACAATGGCTGAACAGTTAAAAAGTTCAGTAGTTTAAAGGGTTAAATTGTTTAACAGTGAAATATTGTAGTGAGGACTTTTATTTTGAAACAGTTTTTGGCAGAGGAAGCAGTTGAACAGGATGTGTAGTCTTAATAGGGCCAGTTTGTATGCTTAAAGCCTGAGACTGGCAGTTGATCCAGGTGGCCCGAACACCTGCCATAGGATTCTAATTGCTTAACGGCCGTATTGTGATGTTATAATCATAATGTTAAGTCAATGGGGAAATTTTGATTAGTTTTTAATTAATAGTTTAAAAAGTATAAAAGTTACAAAGCTGAAAAATACATAGCACCCATGTCCTAAGTAAGACCTACGTAACATAATTTGAATGAAGTTCCTACGTTAAACGGTTGAAGCTGCATTAAGTGCGTTAGAAGAAGAAGAAGAATAAGAACTAGAAAAGCATTTCCTGAAGGAAATACAGTGCATGAAAATGCAAAAATATGATGTAAAATATCATACAGAGTAAAAACAAACTATATTGGTTGCTAAGTAGATGAGGTTTAATATAGTTGGAATGACTGAACAGTTAAATAGGTGGATAGTTTATATAGTTAAATGATTTACTTGGTAGATAAGGTTTAATATAGTTGGAATGATTGAACGGTTAAATAGGTGGATAATTTAAATGGTTAAATTATTTAGGTAGATAATTGACGATAACTGACAGTTGAAATGGCTCTAATGTTTGCTAGCAGTTGTGCTAACTATGTTATCAAAGATAATAATGTTAACCAAGTTACTTAACTTAGTTAACTTAGCTAATGTTTTCATATTTAGTAGCTATGCTAACTAGCATGCTAACTATGCTAACCATGTTACTTAGCTAATCATTTTTAACAGTTTTGCTAAAATGCTAACTAGCATGCTAACTAGCTACAGTGGGTAGGAGTCATAGTTGATGACAAGTAGCAGTTACAATGGCTGAACAGTTAAAAAGTTCAGTAGTTTAAAGGGTTAAATTGTTTAACAGTGAAATATTGTAGTGAGGACTTTTATTTTGAAACAGTTTTTGGCAGAGGAAGCAGTTGAACAGGATGTGTAGTCTTAATAGGGCCAGTTTGTATGCTTAAAGCCTGAGAATGGCAGTTGGTCCAGGTGGCCCGAACACCTGCCATAGGATTCTAATTGCTTAACGGCCGTATTGTGATGTCATAATCATAATGTTAAGTCAATGGGGAAATTTTGATTAGTTTTTAATTAATAGTTTAAAAAGTATAAAAGTTACAAAGCTGAAAAATACATAGCACCCATGTCCTAAGTAAGACCTACGTAACATAATTTGAATGAAGTTCCTACGTTAAACGGTTGAAGCTGCATTAAGTGCGTTAGAAGAAGAAGAATAAGAAGAAGCCTAGGAAGAACAGTACAGTGCATTTTCATGCACTGTAATAAGAAGCCTAGGAAGAACAGTACAGTGCATTTTCATGCACTGTAATAAGAAATTTTGGAAGAACAGTATAGTGCATTTTCATGCACTATAATAAGAAGCCTAGGAAGAACAGTACAGTGCATTTTCATGCACTGTAATAAGCAGAAGAAGAAGAAGAAGCCTAGGAAGAACAGTACAAGTTAAGGCTGCCAGTCTTATGACGTCATTTTCTATATTTTTGATATGTTGCTGAGTATAACATAAACAGCAAAGAAAAGTGATTGATAATGACTGACTGACTATTATTGTGTTACATGCTTCAAATGTAAAGCACTTTGAGCTGCATTCTGTGTATGAAAGGTGCTATACAAATAAAGCTTTATTATTATTATAGTACAGTGCATTTTCATGCACTGTAAAAAGCCTTGGAATAACAGTACAGTGCATTTTCATGCACTGTAATGACCATGGCATTACACTAAGCAACATAAATCCCATATAGCAACATCTCTTTCCTATGACATAGCTAGCTAACTTCTAGCCACACAAGAAATGAATGATGTTGAATCTCTGCTTAGCATTCTAATAACAGAAGGGGCACATTTATGTTGACCACTATAACATGACTCATTATGTCTGTAACTCTATAAAACACTTACTTTCATAAAGGACGCACACCATCCAGCACATACACATGGAAACCGATATTTTAGGTACTTGGCCACGAACTCAAAACGTGTCTCTCTGAAGCTCTGTTCTAGAATCTTTGCTCTGAAGTCCGTTCGCAGCGTTGCTAGGCAACATCAAATAAACGAAATGAGCGTCTTCCAGGTATTAAAAGTGTACGGGTGATTACGAATGGATGTGTGTGGTTTGCAATTAGAATAAACAAGAAATAACATTTCCAAAAATTTTCCATGATAAATTACATAATATTTGCACCTTCCTTACTTGTGAAGCTCACACTAATTCCCGCATTTAGTGAAATGTAATACAACTTTGCCACCTAGCGCTATTTAACATTAACGTGACATTTCCTGCTTATTCTTTCGTCAACTCCATGCTTTTAGGAAAACAATCTTTTTATCATAGTTCCCTCTTCAATGAGCAATTAACAGCTCGTTTTTGTAACAGAGATAGCTGTTTATTGTCCCTAGGTTTACAGAAACACCTATTCATATTAATACGTATGGAGTGCTGCCGACCACTGTTCGAAGAACAATTGTGCTGCTTTTACATAATAATCATCATACTCACAATAATAATCATAAAATAACATTTAAAAAAAGGTACAGTTTGACATAGGAAGGTTTGTGATTACAGATCTGAATTGATTATAGGAAAATAGAGAGTTTTTTTCTGCAGAGTTCCCCCTACAGCAGAGCATTTTACAACAATCCTCGCTTGGTCAATATGCCGTTTCCTCTTTTCCTGTTCCTCCGCCAATGATTTACTCGCTTTCTGCTTCTTTTCACTGGCGAATGTCTGCGAAAACTTCATTTCTACCTTGTTCTAGCCGGTGCCTGATGTGTATGTGTGTAGTGCCGTAAAACAAGTTACTTTGCAAGACCACAAGACTCTGACGTTGAGGCTGGCAGCCTGCCAGACCAAAGTTGCAAGGCTGGTTCTGTGCTTAAATTGTTCAACAATACATGATTTCATAACAGGCCAAATAGAAAATAAATGTTAACCATAGCCTAGATATCTGTAAATATTAAAATCAGTTTACAGTTTTATGTAATATGTCATGTTTCATGTTCTGTTTCATACCTTGATGCAGGTCTACTGCTGTGCATAGGCTAAATATGCTTGTAAGTTACTTAAAAGGCTGCTTATTAACACTTACAAGCTGCATGTTAACAGTTAGTTAATGTTATTAAAGGATAACAACAGTTAACTAACGTAATGAATTGTTAACTGCTTATTATGCACTGTTAATACCTAATCAGCACATATTCTAAAGCGTTACTGTAACTTTTACTGTTTTCTCCTTCCTTGTTTAATTTTACTGTGATTTACATTTTTTATTCATACCACCAGGGTTGGAATTTCACGGTGGCCACGACGGCCATGGCCGTTATTGGCCTTTGCATTGGCCATGATGCCCCTTTGAAAATCGGAGGTTCACAGGTCAATGTGGCCTTGGTGCCCCCTTCTTTCAATATTCTGCTTTGCATCCGATTAATAGCTAAAAGACTCATTCTTATTTAGCCTATGGCCTGTCAAAATAATCTTAGCATTCGCAGTGCAAATTAATTTAGTCTTTTACGCAGTGGAGAAAGTGACAGTGCACGGCAAGAAAGAAAGTGCGTCCAAATTCACCCATTCTTCTCTGTTGAACTACTCACGAAGTAGCCTACTCATCACACAGACATTACTGCTGTAGTAAACGGTTCCGCGAAAAGTAACTTTAATTTAATCATATTATTTAACATACAGTTCTGCGCCCATCTCCCTACCCATTCATCTCGGTGGAATACTTCCCCCAACACATGACAAAACCATATATCAGAATAAACAGCAGACGTTACCGAACTCAAAGGTGTAAAGCATTCCTCTGTACAGTTTAGCCATTCCAAAGTAATCCATTTTTTAATTTGCAGCAAATTTCTATGCATGTCTCCAACTTTGGGCTTTAAATTTCACAATGTGTTTAAATTGTTCAATACATGATACATAATTGTTAAATTGTTCAATACATTCCATAACAGGCCAAATACAAAACAAATGTTACAAATTTCGCCTAGATAGTATCTGTAAATATTAAAATCAGAGGTTATACAGCTGACTAAGAGTTTGTCAAAGTAGCCAATGTTTACAAAATGTTAAGCATGCATGTAGGCTATTCGAGTTTCTTAAATCTGAGCTGTGCTTAAATTGTTCATTACATGATTTCATAACAGGCCAAATAGAAAATAAATGTTAAATATAGCTTAGATATCTGTAAATATTAAAATCAGATGATTCTGATCATATTCTATGTAATATGTGATGTTTCATGTTTTTGTCATGTTTCATAGTGATGCAGGTCTACTGCTGTGAATAGGCTAAATAAAGCTTTGATCATTTTTATGTAGAATACTGTATAGTTAACTTTGGCCTTGGTGCCCTGATGTGTGGCCTTTGTGCCCCCGGCCAAATAAGCCTGCATACCACTCTCGTTTGATTGTTTTCCAGCTGCTTGTAAGACCTATTACGAGACAGTAGCCTATGCAGGAGCTTCAGGTAGCTTAAACAACCAGACCTTTGAAGGCGGAAGCAGTGAAGAGTTCAGCTCGGAGTCGATCGAGAAGAAAGAAGGCCAGATCCGTTTTTGGGGACTATTTTTCAGGTGCATTAGATGTTTTGTTTCCATAGCCTACACAGTGCATCGCGCAGTACTGATTGTCTTTATTGATTGTTTTTACAGATGCTGGAAGCGAGACAGACTCCGAAGTAGCCTAGCCTAGCCTAAAACGGACCGAATTCAGACAGAATAGAGCCAGCTACCTACTGCTCCAAGGCGGCAAACAGCCACTTCACGGTGCTGTAGGATTTTGGGCTTCTCGTGAGCTTCCCATTTGTTCAGTGGGCAGATTTCGCTTTGTAGTTGTGTGTCTGTGCTAATAAAGCTCTTTCATTGAATATACATGTTCAAATGAAACATGGCAAATTTTCCTTTCCTCAATAAATTAATTCATGTCCTTGATGGTAATAGTGCTTATAGTGTAGTAGCCTACATAGGATAATAATGACATGAATACATAATAGCATATCATAGGAATATGAATATATAACATACACGACGTTCGCAGACAACGCGACGTTCGCAGGCTGTAAATTGTCTTAAACTGCCGAAAATTAGGGAACTTTTTGGGCGTTTACGGGGACGAAAATCCCACTTTTCATGCAGTGTCAGTCTACAGTCTTTTAGCCCATCTTTACCATAAGAACCCTTCCAAGATAGAACCTTTCGACGCTCTACTATGAGACCAACCACCACTCATGCCATCGATGTTGAATTTTGGGCGTCTGACGGAAACTGATCAAGCTGACCAGCAATTAAAGGAGAATTCCGGTGTGATATTGACCTAAAGTGTATTGAAACATGATACCGAGTGTGAACGTATGTCTCATAGCCCATCTCGACTTGTCCCCTGCACTCCAAAATCTGGCGCTAGTTAGCCGATGCTACCAACAGCTTTTCAGTAGTGGTGCCCGCATCGGGCTAACCATGCAAATAAATCACTGTTTTACACCCATTTACGAGGCTCAATGTATCTCCACACTTCATTACACTACTCAATGTATCTCCACACTAGCAGCAACTGGAATCCATGCATTTCCACTGAATTATTTTTGGAATCTGATCCCTTATCATACCTGTTCATTCTTTCTCGTTGCTCGACTTATCGTGACTAAATTCAAGATGGCTGCAAACGCTGAACCGTGAAGATACTGTCTGTATAAATCGTCTTGTAAGTAAACTACCAGTGCTTTTTCAAAGTTCTCAATGTCTCGTTTTAAATGTCAGGGCCCTCGGAAGTCTACCAATGAAGTGTGGAGATACATTGAGCCTCGTAAATGGGTGTAAAACAGTTATTTATTTGCATGGCTAGCCCGATGCCGAAGCACCACTATTGAAAAAGCTGTTGGTAGCATCGGCTAACTAGCGCCAGATTTTGGAGTGCAGGGGACAAGCCGAGATGGGCTATGAGACATACGTTCACACTCGGTATCATGTTTCAATACACTTTAGGTCAATATCACACCGGAATTCTCCTTTAATGTCGATTTGACACTCTTTTGCTGTCCGGGTTTGCAAATCATTAATTTAGAAAAAGTTATTTGTTATTATAATCACAGCATGGCCTTACTATGTTATCATTACCATATCATTACATAATTGCAATTAATAAGTCATCATAATCATCATCGTCAGCATGGCATGTCATACATAGCATACCTGCTCCACCACTGAGTTCTTATCATGTACAACGAACTTCAACATGCTGCTGACATATGCTAGCCTACTTGCAATATTGAATTTTGCAAGCTTTTACATTGGTGTTATTTTTGCACAATTGTCACTACCGGCACCCGTCGCAATTTTGTGTAGGCTACTTCGATTAACTTTTGCTCACAGAATCCTGGCTCTAAGCCAAAATGGGAGGGGTGGGGCCTGACGTGAGATGTTCAGTCCAGTGTCAATATGGAAATGTAACCAATGGGCCGCTGATTGTCCTTCCTTTGGGCCGATCGCTGGCCAAAATATGACTATATAGCCTATTCTATCGGCCCAAAAGGTGTGTCGGCCCACCGGGAAAATGCCCGGTATGCCAGATGGCCAGTCCGCTCCTGCTAGGGGGAAGTGAGACGTCCATCATTCAACCCCCAAAAAGTAGCTAAATCAAGCTAGATAGATAGATACAGTAGATATACAGTGGGCATCGCTTTCAAATGACCACTTCAGTCGCGCATTACGAGGCGTGAAGCTGCGTGAAGCTTTAGTACCACTTTCAGCCACTGTGCGTCCCTCTGCCACTGTACATCGCTCTGCCTGCCGCCCCTACTGAATAAGCAGGAGACTTGCCGAGAGTAATCCCAGCCTACGAATTCAATAACAAAATAAATCATGCATAATTAAACATTACCTCGATTTAGGCTACTTGGGTATGTCTTAAGGCTTGACTACACGGTGGTAACGAAAATCGAAATTTGCTGTCTAGATTATTGTCAGTGTTGGGGGTAACGCAGCTCACATAAAATCAAAACAGTGGTGTGATAATTGAGCCAGTAGAGAAATAACTGTTCAGAATTAATCTGTAGCCTTGGGTAAGCTTCTGCAGAAAACAATGTTGTTGCCGATGTAATACTATCTGGCGACGTTTTTAACAGGCTACGCAATAGAGGCTTAGGCAACTATGACCCACGTTTTGGTTTCGTAATTTAATTTGCCCTACTTCTTGACTGCAATGTAGTCAATTGACTGCTTGACATGTCATTGTTATTTTTCTGTACAATAAAAAAATACATCTGCTTTATGCCGCAGAATTACATTCATATTTGGCTGACTTCTGCAGACGCGCAAAAAAACACTGCCAGGCCATCCTTAAAAATATTTTTAGTTTGCGTAACCCGACCGACCCTGTCAATTTAGAACCGACCCAAATATTTATTTTTTTCCCCTTTTAGTCCGACCGACTTGCCGGTTGTAAACTTGCGTTAAGACCGACAGATTTTTTTTTTACTCTAAACAACCAATACAAATAAAATACTATTTATTTTAGTAGGCCTAAGTATTGTGAATATAAATTGCCTACATACAAACGTAGGCTCTCTAAATAAAACCCTGTGGCGTCATCTCTACACCATTGGTTTACGCATGTCACACTATGGCCTATACGCTTTGTTTCATTCACACAAACATCTCGACTCAACGCTTATTACTTGACATGAAGCTCTGGAAGAACTGTGCCCAGAACTGTGCCCAGAGTACACAACTGTTTCACCAGCACATTTAAATGACTTGACTAAAACCGTGCATAACTGGAGGTACACCTGTTATCTGAGCAGTCTGTATGTCCTCATTTTGCGAATCGAGGGGCGATATGAGTCTGTTGCATAGATGTCCGAGTCACGCATAATGTTTGAAAACCACTGGCTCGTAATCACAATAATTTAACACACGACAGTTGGATACTTCACCATGTTCCCATGCCTACATTTTGGTGAGTAGCATAGAGATCGTTAAAACAATAAAGTATGGCTCTCCGTTTGGGACATCGAAAACTTATATTTTTAATAGGGTAGACTACCGTCGGAGATGCTGACTTGCAAAGGCCTCGGGATAACACGTTATCTCCACTATCATCAGTCAATGCCTCTTTGATCAAAGTGGGGAATGAAAGAAAAAGTTTGAGAACCACTGGCTTAACAAGTTACCTGCAGTCCAGAACACACATAATATTGCAACAGAAAGTTGCCTTTATAATCAACTATTTGTTCCAACAGCATTCAAACAAAAGCTTTATAAAAGTGAAAAAAAATATATTCCATAAGAAGTAAAATAAAATACTGTTACTGTAGTAACTGTATCCCAAGCTTCAGCTCCCCACGTCTGTGACAGGCAGACTTGACACCGCTAAATTCTCAGCTTGTTTATACCCCACACTGAACGCGTAAGACCGCTAGGCCCATCACTGTGGGGTGCAGTAGCCTAGCCTACTCTCTGGGATTTAAGTCAAGCAATATAACCATACAAATGTTTCAAAATTAGTAATTTCGGCTTTGTCTGAACTGGCCATTGTAGGCTACGTAAAAAATAAACAAGTAGGCCTATTCCCTATCCAATGATATCGGCAAATGTTTGTTTTCCAAAGTCACCTCACCATGCACCTTCGACAATGAATAGCTCATTACACTTATGTTACTGTTGAACGTAGGCCTAACTGGTATCATTACAAACATTATTTGGTGTCCTAAACACTGGCATTTTATGGCATTGTGTCATGTAAGGTCGTTGCAAAATCTAGAGAAATGTGTGAGGTGGTCAGCAGGGGACAATTGAGACACACATTGGATTGTGTTATTTTACTTGCATTCCACACTATCCACACTATCCACAGCTGTGGTATCGGGGGCAGGAGAATTACTGTTAGCGCAGGCTTTATATAAAATTCTTCAACAGAAGGCCTGCCTCGAATGCAGGCTTGCCCAAAATAAAGGCCTGTGGTTTGCGCAGCCTACAGTAAGTAGGTTAAATAACAGACCCGCCAAAATGTGCGGTATGATGATTTTTTACGAGCAAGATGTTTTTGGTGCTCTGCATGTTCTTAAATAATGATCATCAGTAGCCTAATATTCGACCATTATTTTGTGTAAATGGGCTATGCATTGGGTTAGACACCAGGGGCCATATTCACAAAGCCTTTTATCTTACCACTAGGAGTAGGCTACTCCTAAATAGCAATAAAAGATTTTGGGCCCTATCATGACATTCTAAAGTGCATCGTCACTCGTCAAAAGTCTATTCAAATTTAGTAGGATGTCCAGTTCACATTGGGAAGGGTTTCGCTATCAAAAGTGGAGCGCATGGCGTAACAAGGTGTTCCTAGGTCTTTTAATCAGACATATGGATGTGTTTGGGGCGTAACATCGTTTTAAACCAATTAGAATGACATCTGTCATTCCCTTTAACGGCGCAACGCGCGATATGTCAAATAAATGCATCTGTATTTTGGCATTCAAAGGCGCATTTGAAGGAGGCTGCTTGCGAGACCGTATAGAATAGTCATTCTTAAACCATGCTTTACTAAAACCTAGCATAGCCTTCACGCATTTGCACTCGTCTATTTGAACTCATTGGCAAAGTGAAACTAACTTCACCAAGGAGTCAGTCAACGACAAGACAGTTATATGCAGTTACTTTCACTGACTGACAATGGGTTACCACCGAAAACATAGGCTGGAAAAAGCAACACTTACCCTAATATTGCTCAAATGACTGAATAAAACAACATTTATCCTGCAGAGGAGTTGCTTATATCTCGTGACAGTGCGTCTTCAGCTGTGCTCCATACGTGTCTCTCGCCTCTCCCCTAATCACTTTTAACCGCCATTACCAATTTGCAAATGACGGTGAATAACTACTCATTATGAGATGTACAGCATTTCGTAATATCTTTGTTCTATTTATGTTTCCCATTGTAATCGTGCAATTTGCGCAATGCTTAAAAAATAAACGTGCAAAATACCGAATTCAACTTTGCGCGGGTGAATAACGAGTATTACGCCATGCGCTGGTGACCCAAAATACAGCCCTTTAGCTATAGGAGTTTCTCTTATTAAGTTATTCACAAAGCCTTTCAGACCTAGGCTACTCTTAGTAAGGGAAAATGACAACTCCTGAACAGATTCTGGAGCTGAGCGCTCTAGAATCTTTGACTAACAGTCTAAGAGTGAGTGAGTCTTCGTTGCTATGGATGACGTTATTACTCATGCATGAGTTTGACTGAAGTGACCACCTTGATTGGCTGATGATTGTAACGCGGAATTGATTCCAAACACCTCCCTTACGATGAGTGGCAGGTGACAGGTCTGAGAATGCGTGCGCTACACAAGGACAGAAGATGATGAATAACTGAATAAAAAGGCCTAGCCTGAATCAAGAGTAAGGCAAAACAAATAGCCTAGTAGCCTAATGAAACATATGGATTGATGTAGTATTTTTGTAACATTATTAAATTGATCTGTAGGCTACTATGCCTATGCCTACGTTTGCAAAAGAGAACATTTTAATTTGATTCACAATAATGTTACATTTAATTTACATGTTGACAATGAGTAGCCTAGTTTTGGTTGTTGTTGGTGGCGTTATTGCATGTTAGTTATGCCTACAATGCAAAATTGCTTCCTCACGATTGGAAGCTCCTGTAGCCGCATAGGATTTCAAAACAGGCGAAATGCCACAAAACCGGTTTGTGAATAGGTCTGTGAGTTAGGAGTCCTCTTGACTTCTTTTAAGCTGTCACAGCTGGTGGGAAGGTGTGATTTGTTGGGGGCAGGGCCAGATTAACTGGGCACAAATGTCTGATGACCCCCCCTGCCCCCCAGTCAACGTGAATTGGGTGGTCAGTTAATAGGCTATGCCGGAATAGTTTTAAACATTTTGAATATTAGTGTCGGGTGAATTAGGAAATGTTCTCAAAGTAGCCTTACGGCTGAAAGCTGCTTGGGATCCCCCCTGTCAAGCAATATAACCATACAAACGCGTGCACTCATTGTTTCAAAAGGAGTAAATTCGGCTTTGTCAGAACTGAGCTGTGGACGACACGGCACGGCATGCCCAATTAAAAATAAAATAACGCAACGCAACACAGACCCCGCTTCTCTCGCGTCGGTCATTGACATGCACGAAACACAGAACCCGCTTCTCTCACGGCAGTCACTGACAGTAGCCTAGAATAAATGCATGGGGAAAAAAAACTTCCCCATGACAAAGACATCGTAAAACACTGAAAGTTAATATTTTGTCACTATAACATACATCTGTCCTTTGTCAAATGTGTTATGTTCCAAGTAGCCTAGTGCGTAATTCTGCTTCATGAAGTTGAACAAATACATTTGCTTATTTCACAGAAAAATATAAATAGCCAGTTAGGGTCTACAGTGCAGAGTTGGTAAGTTATAGTAGGCCAACTTGGAGTGAACATACAAACAGGGGAAATTCTTTCTCTAGTAGCTGAGTAGCCTCAGGTGCGCACGTAGACATAAGGCCGAACATGCAAGCGCCAATGAATCGTGCTCTCACGACAATCACGCCGTTAAACTTAAATAGGTTAACATCACTCTAAGTTCGCCTTCAAGCAAGGAAAACGATGATTTGAAGACATCTGTTTCGTTGGAAGGGCAAGGGGTAGCAACAGGGCGACACAGAGACAGGCCCGATGGCAGGGCTGTTATGAGAGTATTAAAATATGGGATATTCTACGGGAAAACATTAAAACGACAAGACAGCGGGGGGAAGTTAAAATACGTGAGAAACACGGAAAAAGTTGGCATGCATTGATGGGATTATTTGTCATATTATTAATCACATATGATTATTTGTGAAATTGTGCAAACAGGCGCAACACATTTGAAAAGGAAGGACTGGTAGCATGCAAGCTCACGGGAAAGATTGATTTAAGAACGTTATCACAGTGTGTGGCTGTGGCGCAACGCAGTGCGGGTGGAAGACAGCGACAATTGGCAGGGGAGGGTCATGTCTTTTTTAACAATTCTGTCGGAGGGTCATTGAACAATTTCTAGCAGGCAAGGGAGGGTCATGCAACTTTTGACTGAAGCACTCAAAATTCCTCCGGTGGCCCCTTCAATAAATAACGAACAGTCCCTAGATTGCTGCTGGGCTATATGTCTTGGTTCATGTCTGTTAACAACTCATTGCCGTCAAACGCGTAGCCTATCTCACGGTTGCATCCATTACAAACAAACATGCAATGTGAACGTCTGGGATTGGGAAGAGCACTAAATGCTCTACTGAATAAGCACAAAGTCAAACCTTTAAATGAAAAACACTCTTTAATAATCCGCTTATAAATAAACCGCTAATGAAGTAAACTTGTGACCATCATAAATCGTTTATCGCCTGTAACTCCGTGATAACAGGACGTAACAGGAAGGCATTTGGCTGAGCAACGGAGGTTAATATGCTCTATATTTTTTCCAAATGATGTCTGTCTATCATCGTTGCAGTCGGAGAAACCCAGAATGTTTAATTTGTCCTGCGTTTCTTCTACGGCTGCAAACGGGATTCACTTGCAGTTAACCAAATATTTCTTTAACCCTAAGAACGCCAGCTATTTTTTGCAGGTTTTTGCATTAGTATGTTTTAATGACTTTATAGAGGTCTCAAGAAAGTGCAATACTGACTTTTTTTAGCACAACCTAAGCAATATGATTAAACTAGTGTCATTTAATTTCAACCAACTACATAAACAAACATAAGCAAAAAACATCCAAATATGTATTTATTTATTTATTTAAATTTTGGCATGGTAGTTGCTAAGGTGGTTGCTAGGCTAATTATAGTAGATAGTATGCTATAAAAAGTGGTTGCTAGGTTGGTTGCTAGGGTACTTGAGATGGTTGCTAGGCTGTTGCTAGGGTAATTACAGTGGTTAGTATGCTATAAAAAGTGGTTGCTAGGGTAATCATGTTGGTTGCTAGGGTGTCATTAAGGAAGTAGTTGCTAGGTTGTTGCTAGGGTACTTAAGGTAGTTGCTAGGGTGTTGCTAGGGTAATTATAGTGATGTGATGGTTGTTAGGGGTTGTTGGTTGAGATGGTTGCTAGGACGTAGTTGCATAGTCAAAACTATATGACCACACCATTTCCCAGAGTGCCACCATGCTTTTTATGAACCATCAGTGTTCCCTTGAGGCATCTAGCATGGTGGCTTGCTTTCATACCAAAATTCTCACGGGACTTTATTTTGTGCAAGATGCTGCTGGACTATATCTTTTAGATGCCAATGTTGGGGGGGACAAACACCACCGTTTTGGAAGTTGGGGGTGGTCCCCCCTGTCTACCCCCTAATAACGCCCCTGTTCCTAATGTCACGTTTAAATGTACACCTAACAGACAGCATCATATTCAATAGGTAGTCTGATTTCTGTATAATAACCTGCAATAATATGTTTGTTAAAAAAAAGCCTAATTGAAGGCTATCGTTTTTTCCATGAGGCCCGGTTGCAATTGTACCGCAAAATTGTATTATTTTTCTATGCTGTCCAGTAGCACTGGACGGTTGCAACATTCAACTCCCCCAGACATTGGGGCTTCTGCAAAGGTAGCACACAATTGAAAGTGGCTCACAGTCTATCAGGCTTGTGCAAAATTCCGAATTTTAGAATGGATCTCCATTCAATTCACTAATTGGAATTTGAATTGAATTGGCTCAGCCCCACAGGAAGTTGAATTTGAATTGGAATGACAGGAAGTGGAATTAAATTCATGGCAATTCAATGCAATTCCACAGTCAAACAACAGGAAGAATGTGTTGAATCTCACATGCTTTCAGTTTTGGGAAAGTTACTTTGGATTGTAAAATGGAATAGCTATTCTTACTTAAAATGTTTAGTTAGTATAACTCAGTTTTTGTCTTTTGTTGATTATGTTGATTTTGCTTTGACTTGGCTAAAAGGAGTAATTTAAGTGAACATGATCATTTAAATCGAGTAAACTATACTTGAATTGCTTAAGTTTTGCTACACTGTGAAGTTAGTTAGTTAGTTAACCTTAGTTAACCTGTAAAACATGCAAACCGATTGCCTTGAAATTACAGACTAATCTGGGATAGGAATTCCAAGTTGTGCAAACAAATGCTTACTTTGTGTAGTACACTTACACTAAGGAGAATTCCTATTTAACCTAACTTGGTCATTACAAGTAAAGTATATTGTGTAAACACAAGGTGTGCTAACTGATGTTACATTCTGCACTTCCAGAATGCCACTGCCCTGGCCCACATATTTGTAAAGATATCACATATTAATCCTTACTGAAATTCAATCTTAAATTACAAGTGACAGTGACAAATATACAAATATATATACTGTTGGTGTGTAATTTATGTGGATGACTATCCAAAACACTCTAATGCTGTGGGTAGAACTTCAGCAACAAGTTACATTGGTATTTTGTATTTTGTATATTACTACACTCTGAAAGTACTGCACAATGAAGGGGAGACCTCACTATGTACCACCAATATGTGGCACACACCTGGGTTTGTCCAGCGGTTCAGGGAACCCCCCAATCTTTGATGTCCACAGTGAGTCAGGACTTTGTTTTACCACTTCATTCAAAGGCCTGATTTTGGCATTTCAGTGTATCTATGATGTTGTAAAGGCATTGGGGTTGATATTATTATCCTGACCAGAGAGGAGAGTGCATGTAATGGACAGCCACTAACACCACCGTGTCTAATAGCAACATAAGTTTGCAAGGAGAGCACCCATAAAAATCCTAATCAAGCTCACATTTAGCCTCAGTAACTTAGCAGAGACAGGGTACCTGTATGTATGGTTTCCAGCTACAGATCTGTGTCTGTCTATAACTGTCAGCACTAGTTCTACTCACAGGTTTGGTCTGTTTTGGATAGTCATTGATGGGGTGATGTATCAATATAAATCACGTATCAATTACACAATATATATATATATATATATATATATATATATATATATATATATATATATATATATAGCCTTTAGTGTCACTGTCACTTTGTTATTGTAACTTAAGATTGAATTTCAGGAAAGATTAATATGTGATCCCTTAAACAATATGTAGGCCGGGTCTGTGGTATTCTGGAAATGCATTTTTATCATATCAGTTAGCTGAGCTTTGACATTAGTTAGCACAACTTCAATATACCTTTTGTGTTAAATAAACATACAGTATACTTTACTTGTAATTGTAATGACCAAGTTAGTTGAAATAGCAATTCTGTGTACTGTACTGTAAGTGCACTACACTAAGTGAGCATTCGTTTGCACAACTTGACATTACAGACAAATCTGGAATGGGAATTGCATAGACAATCAGTTTGCATGCTTTTCTTAACAGGTTAACTAAGATTATAAACTAATTTTACAGTGTTGCACAAACTTCAGCAATTCAAGTATAGTTTACTTGACTGTTTACTTTTCTACCTCAAAATGAAGTAACACTCATTTTACGCAAGTAATCTCAACAAAAGACAAAACCTGAATTCTACTTACTATAACATTTTAAGTAAGTAAAACTATTATGTGTAGAAATATAATTTGTTACTGTTTAAGTTACAAGTTGTGTGTTTAATGCTTTCATATCTGACATACATGTATACTGTGAGGGTTCATTGTAAAACACTACCCTTAAATTATGTATATGAATTTCTTCGAATTTCATTGAATTTCAATTCTACTTCCTTTAATTCAAATTCGAATTGTAATTCTACATCCTGTTTTTGACCTTCATTCAAATTCAATTCAAATTCAAGAATTTAATTGGAATTTAGGAGTCTGAATTGTGCACAAGCCTGCAGTCTATGAACATGGGGGCGACATATTCCTTTTTTGCCCAAGGAGCAGGATTGCCTTCTGCCCGCCCTGCCTAAGGAGGTAGTTATCCGCATTTATGTCAGCCTAATACTTGGTCATGTTAAACTCACCTGTTGAATGTACTGGGGCACTTCGTCTTCATGGGAGAAGGAAGATTCATTTGGTGTAACAAGATAAAACATTATTCTAATGCTTTGGCATGTGGATGCATGGTCGTTAGGCTGTCCCATCGCTCTAAGCTGATGTTCGAGTGCGGCGATACTTTGAAAAGTGTTGTTTCAACAGCTGTAGGTCTGCTATGTAGGCTAGACTCTGGATAGAACTGACTTTTGAACTCTTGGTCAATGTGTGTAGGCTATTTACAGTATAACCTCGGCTATGGGCAGTCAATAAAGTGTAAGCCTGTTGAAGCCTGTTTGTAGGCTAAGTAGAACAAGTTTCAAGTATTAGCCTATTTTCAGAATATCAGACTATAGGCTACACATAACACTGTGTGCTATATCCCAATAGTCAGCTGTAAAATTACAGTATGGCTTTGTGGAATTACAGTGTATTATCCGTCTTTTCCCGTAAAATGTCAGCATGATACTGTATATTTATAGTGCTATTGTTATAATCGAAATTACAGTAGCCTACCGTTCGGTTTCTGTAAATTACAACAGGTGTATTTACAGTTATAGAGCATGCCATTTTCCTGTTCCTCCCCAAAACACACACTAAACACAATTTCAACAATGCTATGTATTTGCACAAAACTCAAAAACTATTACATTTCAAACAAGAGAATGTGAAATCCAAAAGTATGTGTACTTGTGCAAAATTGCATATCATAGGAATCAATATTACATTATATTTTAAATGTCTTTCATGAGAGAACAGAATAACATTACAAAGAAATAGAATTCATAATTTCGGGGAAATGGGATGATAGAAAAACACTAATCAAGCAGCCTAGTGCTGTGCAGTGCTGATACAAAACTGGTGGACAACAGCATTATGGAGATAATGCAAAGACAAAAGGAAGCATTGTGTGAATGAGAGTTAGAGAGAGATGATGATGGACATTTAGCCTCGGCCAGGAAATAGGCTTTGTAAATGCTGATTTATGGGAAATGCATCGTGTAAGTGAGATAGAGATAAATAGAGAGAGAGAAAGGGAGGGGGTCAGTGACACTACTGTATGTACTTAGACTTAGAAAACGTCAATGTCCATGAGAGGCAATTTGTTGTACAATACAGGCATGTTGACACATAATCCACAACACAAACATTGAACCAGACATCTACAGCACTATCTATCTATAAAGCAAGAAGCGTCTGTGTGTCTGCCTGTCCGGATGTCTGTGGCACGCATATCTCGCTGACCGTTTTTCAAACTTGGCAGGTGCCTTGCTACGGGCATGAGTAAGTGCAGTGCCAAATTTGACGTTGTTTGAATAAGAAATGCAAAAGATATCGTTAAATATATCGGTAAAAGAAGCACACATTGGCGTTCGCCGCTAGCCACTCCCCCTTCCACACAGCACTGTACTGTAAGCTATCAGTGAGGCTCTTCAAAATGATGCAAAAAATTATGTGCAATAAATGGACACTTTGAATAGCCCAGGCTACTTTGGACTGTCTTTAGACTTTCAATAAGCAAACGACAATTCCAACTGCAAGGTCCTAAATTGAAACAAGCGATAATGGTCCCGAATTAAAGAACATCTCAGAATGCCACACATGCAAAGCATAAGCAGCGACAAGCAACGAGTGGCAGACAGAGTGTGATGTCACTTATAGGCCACCAAAGAGTCACACCGTTGCAAATTTCTTATGATGATGCATCATTCCACAAAATGGTTTGTTTTCTCTATCATTAAGTTATTCAATAGGCTAAGCATATAGCCTTGACTCAAAACAGCTATTAGGATTATGTAATTTTGATTTGTAAAAAATGTCACATGCAGCCATGCTCACTCATTTATTATATTATTATATTATCTGTATTCATTATTGACTACTTACTTGGAATTATGTTTTTCCCTATCATCCTATTATTAAAGCAGGCCTACCTACAGGCATGCAGCCCTTGCCACTTAATCTACTAAACCCCTCTTCTACTGCACTTTTTACCCCCCCATAAATGCACAAATAGGCTGACACCAGACATAATTTCACTGCATTTCTTACTTCCAGTAACTATATGCATGTGACAATAAACTTCGTTGTACCTTGTACCTTGTACCTTGAACGGGCACTGCACTAGTTTATCTAACACATAACATACACACATCAATAAATAGAATACAGTAAAATGAGTATATTGCATTTCCCTAAAAGGCCTAATGTCATAAATAAATAAAACTAAAACTACTGCACAGTACTTCACATATATTCCTCCTGTCATACCCCTCCACACAAAGACCGAGATATTTGTACTCTGTAACCATCTTTATCTCCTCTCCTCTTATCAGAGTTGGAGTGGGTGAGGGAGTCCCTCAGCTAAAATCAAAGACCAGCTCTTTGGTCTTCGACGTATTCAAATGCAACTGGGAGGCTTCACACCAGTCAGCAAATTCCTGCAACACTGGACCATGTTAGTTTCATCTCGCTCCAGTAAACTAATCACAGCAGTATCATCTGCAAATTTAATTATATGACGCCCAGGGTAACTACTGCGACAACAATCAGTGTACAATATACTGTATATAGCAGTGGTGACAAGACACTACCTTGTGGTGTCCCAATTGAAGTGAAGCGGACCCCAGATAATGTGTTCCTCACCCTTACTCTTTGTGGCCGCACACTCAGGAAGTCCAAGATCCATTTAATTAGTGTTGAGTTTAGCTGGAAGTTATCTCTAAGTCTGTTTGCTAAAATTTGAGGGTGAATTGTATTGAATGCTGATGAAGTCTGCAAATAAAAAGCGAGCATGTGTTTTACAACTCTCCAGGTGTGTATACAGATAATTTAAAAGCACTACAATGGCTTTGTCCGTCCCCCTCCCAAATCTGTAGGCAAATTGTAGAGGGTCAAAGGGATGTCTACAGGAATTAATGATGTGTGTTTTAATGATCCACTCAAGTGATGGGCCTACAGTAATTGTCCGGCTTCACGCGTGATTCTCGCGTGAATCACACGTCTTTTATTTATATTTCCCCAGTGAAGCTGCAATGACCCAAACAACCACCAGGCAGCACTTGTGAGCAGGGTTAGGAATGTCGGCTTTTGCCGCTTTGAGTTTAAACGCACCAGTATGCTACAGTATGGACCATAAATTTAGCCTACCCAACGTTTGTTTCCACAATATTACCCCCTGATGAGCTTTCATTTCGATGGCTGATAGGCTTACACTACGTCTCGTGCGACAGTCCCAACAGTTAGCACATAATCAAACAATCCAAAAGTGAATTACTGGTAGGCCTATATCCCAAAGCAAACGTAAAATCTTCTGTTAATATAGGCTAGCCTACCGATACGCTGCTCCAAACGACATGCAGTCTCACGATAGAACTTATTGTTTTTGAAGGTGTCTTTGTTATTTTATGAAGAGGCATCTGGCTGTTTTGTTTATGTTTGTTTTACTTTCAAGCTCATGAAAATTACATTTTGACTGCTAAAAACACCATCACTTCACTGCTTGACACTACCCCACATTCATATGGACAAATGTTTTAAAAGCTGTAATAAATGTTTTAAAAGCTGTTTCATCACAAGGCTATTTGCTACGATATTTACTGCTATAGGCCTACAACAGTCTAATTTTGCGTGCCAATTTAAAGACCTATTATTTCCATTTTTTGATTAGACTAGACGAGACTCTATGCTGTTTTAATGGACAGCAAGGATACGCTTTGTTCGTTGTTTTGAATAACTTGAATTGCTTGTTGCTTCTACACACGTCATCTCCAGGTTCAGTTTTGCGCAGACGCGCACATAGGCTACATTGAATTTTCTAATCAGGAAAATGTTTTGTTTTTTTTCAATTGTGCCGCAAATTCCGTGAGCAATCTCCTCGTTGAGGAGGCCCTAAGCCTGTAGATCAGAGAAGCATGCTCTGGGAACAGAGCATGAGAACATTTCACTTAACCCGCTGTCCAAACCCCCTGCGCACGGATGCCTAACATTTCATTTGGGCAGCCGTGGCCCACTGGTTTAGCACTCTGGACTTGTAACCGGAGGGTTGCCGGTTCGAGCCCCGACCAGTGGGCCGCAGCTGAAGTGCCCTTGAGCAAGGCACCTAACCCCTCACTGCTCCCCGAGCGCCGCCGTTGATGCAGGCAGCTCACTGCGCCGGGATTAGTGTGTGCTTCACCTCACTGTGTGTTCACTGTGTGCTGTTTGTGTTTCACTAATTCACCGATTGGGTTAAATGCAGAGACCAAATTTCCCTCACGGGATCAAAAAAGTATATATACTATACTTATTTGTTGCCTACATCTTTTTTTTGTCTTATTCGAAACAATTCTTGTAGGTATCCATTACTCTCTAAGAAAAAAAGGTTCTTGGGGGTGCTATATAGAATCATGGGGGTTCTTAGCCAAGGAGATAGAACCTTTTGTCTAAAAAGGGTGCTACTTCATACTCGCGAGGGTTATTTGAACTTCAACGACCATTTATGGAACCATTCTGAAGACGCTCATTCTGCACTGGATTTAGTAAGTGACACAAAACTTTATTTTCCTGTCATTCATTAATATAATCATTGCCTGTGTTGTCTACAAGTGCCCTAGCCTGGCTAGCGCCACCACTTCTCAATGAGACGTGGTCTGGGAACCAAACGTTCATTTTCTCGTATTTGAAAAAAATGCCCAGATCCGTTTATTGGGTGCCACGGATGTCTATCCAATTCGTCTGTGCATAGCTCATCATCGTCTTGCTTTCCCCCCTGTTCTGTGATTGGTTCCCTATCTCAGGCGAAAATTTGCTCCATGGTCTCCAGGCTGCCTTAGCAGCGTGAATCAAATCGCGCGCAAGGCAGCATGGGAACACCCAGGCTACAAGTGCCCTTTAAATAAAATAAATAAATGAACAAGGGGCGTCGATGGGCGTAAACTGACTGTTGACTGCCGACCAGCTGTTAAAGTCAGCAACAAGTAACGTTACAACTAACGTTAGCTGCAACTACAAGTTCGTTGAATAACATTAATGTGACTAGGAAGGTACTAAAACTCTCCTAAACAGTCACCCTACTCCAGCTCCAGCATTAAGATAAGTTTTCTACTTCCTTGTCAGGCTAACAATACAATCAACTATCGATTATATGGTTTCTAGCTTTTATCCACTGGTGTTAATCTATTCAATGATAGCAGATAATTAATACCGCTAACGTTAACTTTACTAACACTAGCTGTAGCTTCCTTAGCTTTCTAGAAGCTACTAACGTCAGCCAACATCGACAGATTTGGCAACTAACGTTAGTTAATTTTCTGGCTATGTAGTTATTTTGGCAGCCGTGGCCTACTGGTTAGCGCTTCAGACTTGTAAGGTTGCCGGTTCGAACCCCAACCAGTAGGCACGGCTGAAGTGCCCTTGAGCAAGGCACCTAACCCCTCACTGCTCCCCGAGCGCCGCTGTTGTGCAGGCAGCTCACTGCGCCGGGTTGTGCAGGCAGCTCATGCTTCACCTCACTGTGTGTTCACTGTGTGCTGAGTGTGTTTCACTAATTCACGGATTGGGATAAATGCAGAGACCAAATTTCCCACGGGATCAAAAGAGTATTTATACTTATACTTTTGAAGGGAAAACAGCCATCAAATAAATGTTATTGATTTGTATCATTGCCAACACAAGTTGTTCAGCCTGTTGCCTCTTAATAAGTAGTTAACGGTATTGAGTAGCTAGTGCAAAGTGGTCCCTAACGTTAATCATTTGCTAGTCGGTAACAACATTAATCATGGTAGCAGGAACATTAAGGAGGCTTTAGCTTCAATGTGTCTAACAGACTGTGTACAGATGGTACAGATACCAGTTGAGTCTCCTTGTATCATGTATGATAGCTATTTGACAGCTGTTTGGCTATGAGTCTGTTTACATCCGTCTGTAAGGCGATAGCCTAGCTACTGGCATCTACTGACCATCGTAAAGAGTCCACACGCAGATTGGACTATGACCATTTGAGTTAGTTTTATGAAAATAGGCTAGTTAAACGTGTACTAAAATTTGCTTTTTTATTTTTCAGGAAACATGGTTGAGACTTGGTCTTCCCATCAGGTCTGCTTTTGGCTGGAACAGCATAATTTAAAAGAGGCTGAACAAACCTTCCTTGGTAAATATTTCCATCTTTTTTTGTAATGGAACGCTTTTTTAGATGTGGATTTTGCAGTGTCATAAAGTTCACGGTTACTAACACAGTTCTTGTGTTATACTTTGCATTTTGTCAATGTTTTTGTATTTAGATGAAGAAACTGATGGAGACACTGCTTGGTTTGACTGAGACGATGGTGGCACACCTCTTTACCCGCATGAAGCAACAAGTGAAATTTCTTTCTGAATTAGAAAAATGAAAATAAAAAAAACTTCCGCCAGCTAAGTATGTACTATATTGAAATCAAATCAAATCAATCAATGAACTTTGTCATTTTGCTAATACCATGGTACAACAGTTCTTGGAATAATTTGTTTTATCACTCCATTAGTAGAAAGGTGTTCCCATGTTTTGCTTTAAAAAAAAATGTAAGCATCCTAAAGTTTTGATTATGTCTAGGTTATTTGGAGCTTTTTCATGAACATGTCATATTTAAATGTTTTCAGTTGGTCTGTGTTTAATCTTCTGTCTGTCTGTCTGTTTGTTTTCTTAGAAATACGTATTTTCCGGACTATAAGTGCTCCTGAGTATAAGTCGCATCAGTCAAAAAATGCATCATGAACAAGAAAAAAACATATATAAGTCGCACCGGACTATAAGTCGCATTTATTTAGAAATGTATTTAACAAAATCCAAAACCAAAAACAGAGACTATGTAACTGGATTATTGAGGCCAAAAAGATTCATGTCAATGAAGACTAAGGAGTGAAGGCAGCCAAGAGGAGGGCAGGAAGGTAATTGCAAAGTAAAAGATTCACTGAAAGAAAATGCCATGTGGTATATATCTAAAATGTGGAGAATACAATGCAATCAAGCATTTTGGAGATGTGGAGTCACAAGCTGGCAGCAGATTAAATGCTCATGAGAGAGAAAAAGATGCAGTTTTAGACGTAACTGAAGCAAGCCAGTCCATAGGCCTAGGCCCGACGGTAATTGTAAAGCAATTTACAAAAGATTCACTGAACAGAAATGCTGATGTGGTACATGAAAATGTATTTAAAAATGTGGAGAATGCGATGCAATCAAGCATTTTGGACGATGTGGAGAGACAAGCCGGCAGCAGATTAAATGCTTGAGAGAGAAAAAGATCACGGTTTAAAAGGACGTGGCAGACCCGAAGCTGTAGCAAGCAGGTGATATTTAGAAATTTATTTCACAAAATCTAAGACTAAGAACAGACAGACTATGTAACTGGACACATTGAGGCCAAAAATATTGAGAATTCTACAGGGAATGTTGAAGACGAAGGAGAGAATAGTGGCAAGAGGCAAGCGAAGGCTGCTGACAAGGGCGACGCAGCTATTGTAAAGCAATTTACAAAAGATTCACTGAACAAAAATGCTGATGTGGTAAATTAAAATTTAGATGCGCATTTAACACGAAAAAAAGATGCGCATTTATCCAGGGCCTAAATTTCAGGCGGGATTGCGGGTATTGCGCATAAATTATTACTAAGTATTACGCATACTAATGAAAGTCCCGCAACTCTAGCCATCATAATGCGAGAAATTCCCACAGATTTTACAGCGCTGTCTGACATTAATCTAATAATGGAGCGGCCTGAATGCGGGACTATTGACTGGACGGACCAACTCTAACTTCAATTGAACCCCATGCAGAGACACACACACGCGCGCGGGACCACTTTGGGGCTGTCTATCGTTGCTCTCTCTCTCTCAGCAGGATTTGTCACCGCTGAAGTCAGATTATAGGTGCTTCTGCATCAAACGCTATCGACAAACGTTTAGCGATCAGGAACCGTCAGGAAGCATGACAGCCTATAACGCGAGAGAACATGGATGTGTTCTCCATTTGAGGAACGTTATAATCGATTTCGGACGTGAACAGACAGCTACAGACACGGAGCGCATAGTAGGCCTACTTTCACTTTCTGTGCATATTCATTACGTGAAAGATAATTAGTAGCAAAACAGCGATCAGCTATAGGCCTTTATTTCTTGCGTTTTATTGTGAGACATAGGCCTACTTTTCGTTTAGAGCGGCATACCGGTAGGCTATCAAAAGCAGATGATGTTCAATTTGAGATTTGATTTACGTTTGGACTGTTTGATTATATTGCTAAATATCGGGTGACCACTGAAATCTGTGGGGTATTTAATGGTTCACTATTAAGTTTAATGTATGAAAGAGTGTCGGGATTTCCATCCGCTTATTGCGAGATAAGGCATCCGCTTTCATTCATTCATGGAACGTGTGCTGTGCTGCAAGGGAAACCGTATTCCGTATAGCCAAAGAGGTCTAAGATAGCCTACATTTAGTTATTTTTTAAATTATGCATGATTTACTTTTTTTATAAAATTCGTAGGCTGGTGCCTGGTAGCAACAACTGTGTTTAAATGTAGGTTATTGCTTCAGCCTCTAGCTCAGAAAGGGGCTGCATGCGACTGGTAGCTTGAGAGCAACGTTGGAGACTCATGGTGTAGGATGATGACTTTTCATTGGCAACAATATTAAACCAACCAACAATATAAATTATTAAGAAGAGCTTTTTTATCAGTTAAATTGAAACAAAATTATACTGGCTTTTATTTGTCCGAATCTGAGGCCCAGCTATAAATAGAATCCCGGCCATTTGAGGATTTAAGTATGCACGTGTTTCAGGCATAGCACAAGCACTAATCTGACTGAAAGTGCACAGGACTTGTGCATTTGAGAGCGCTCTCTCGAGGCTGTAGACGGTAATGTTTCATGTAGGGTTCATGTCAGTTAATATAAAATAACATTTAAAAACATGTTCAATTATATAATTTTTTTCATATATAAGTCGCACCTGACTATAAGTCGCAGGACCAGCCAAACTATGAAAAAAAGTGCGACTTATAGTCCGGAAAATATGGTAATAATCTCCTAGTATCCCTACCACCAACCCAAACAACCCCTATCAACACAACAACAACTGCCTGGCCAACAAATTATACACTACCATCATTCAGCACAGAGGTCAGGGAAGCCCTATTAAAAAAAGACCCAGCGTTTTATAAGAAGGACAAGTCACACATCTGGACTGATCAGCCTTCTTTTTGATGACATGACCCGGTATGCCTGGTAAGTCTGGTGTTAAGATAATATCTGTGAGTTGTTTATCTTTAACCTTATATTGTCAAGTGCACATCACATGACATATGGGCTAAACTACCCAACATTTCTTCCCAAATGTAGGTATCCAAACCATTAAATGTACAGTGATGTCCTGGGAACACTAATAACCCGGCATCAATTTCTTATGGATGGAAGCCTCTCTGGGTTTGTAAAAGTATTGTTATTCACACTTGTAGTTCAACAAGTTGCTCTGCCTTTGTTTTGAAGTTGCATTGACAACTTCTACATTGATTAGGTTAAATGCAGAGACCAAATTTCCCTCACGGGATCAAAAAAGTATATATACTTAATACTATACTTATACTTAACATACAAGTCCAAAAAGGAGACAGCAAGTAAGATAAATGAATTGTGATTTGTACAGTAGGCTGGTGCATGCAATGCTCCTTTTTGTAGTCTTTCAACCTTCATGCTGTACTTTAATTAATACGTAGATTAACTTTATTTTCTGTTTATCTATTCCTCTCCCCTTGTCCATTTTCCTCAGCTCACTACAGAGTCAGTGAAAGGGGAAGACGTTCAAATCATCTGTGAACACATGAAGGCCATCAGTGCAGAGCTGGAAAAAAACAGGCCAAATTTTGATAATATAAAGTGGAGGATGGAAAGAACTCTTCATGCACAGACTCCTCTATACAACACTGCAACCACCACAGGACTGTTTGAACATTGTCCCTTCCTTAAAGACCCTCTTCTACTAAGCAGTAAAAAAAATCGATGTAAATCAATGCACATATTCAGGCAATGCAGGGGCATACAATTGACAATACTTTATGAAATGGAGCTGAGATTTGGGCAGGATCTGTGCTCAGCAGTTACCTACACAACACTGCAGAGCAGATTTTGAGCGTCTCCAAGGGGGCACTTCAGGATTCATTAACCCTTAGAACCCTAAGCTGTTTTTGGGGCATTTTCACTACCTTTATTCATAAGGATTTATTCTGGTCATTGTAAGTGCCACACACACATATTATATATTTTATGTATTAGTACTAGCATTGATTTTATTTTGATTTTTAAAGAACTAAAATAAAAATATAAAACATAAAAAAAAATATATATATATATAAACATGGTACATTACAAAATCCATTAATTTCCTTCATATCATTACTTTTTCACTGCATACATGCTATTGAACAGTCAACTAACTAATTGTTGAAGATATGAAAAAGCTCTTTACCTCATTGATACAGTACAAAAGTTTGGGAGTTTCTTTCAACAATGTAGGCAGCAGCAACACAGCAGCATTATTCAGCATGCCTAAAAAAAAAACAGTTGACATTAAAAAACTGACATAATTTAATGCGAGTTGTCACCTCGACTTGGTAATGAAGTTTGTAGAAAGTATAGCATTAGTCTGAAAACATCATTGACCTACCTTTTAATCTCAATGGAAAAAATAGCCGATACCGACCTTGTCAGTTACCCTAGCAATAACCTAGCAACCACTACCATAATGTCAACCTAGCAACCACCATAGCAACCATCTTAATTACCCTAGCAACAATCTAGCAACCACTTTGATATTGTCAACCACTGTGACTACCCTAGAAACCCGCATAGCAACCACTTTATTCAGCATAACAACCACCATAGCTACCCTAGCAACACCATAGCAACCTTCTCAGTTACCCTAGCAACAACCCAGCAACCGCCACTTAGAGGGTGACACGGGAATCAATTTTCACTCCCGTCCCATCCCGAGCCCACACAAATACTCCCGTCATATCCCGATCACGTGACTGCCCCCCCCAAAAAACCCTGTCCTGCAAAATCCCGAGAGAAAGGCTCCCGAATCCCGTCCCACTCCTGTTTCGTTCCCTGTTGTCTAAAGCATTGGTTCCCAAAGGGTTGGTCGTAGGAGATTTTATTTGGGTCGCCAGCATAGTGACAATTTATGTTGTGTAATAGGCCTAGCTTATACCTTATATAGCTTAGGAACTCCTTCTGTGCACATTTAGAAAACCGCCAGAACGTGGATATTAGTCGTAAAATGAAACAATATTTCTGCCGGACGCCTACCATGGACCTCACAGTTGCAAAATGCAAGGGACATGAATCAGTTTATATTTATCAGCTCTTCAACATGGCCCATTAAAATCTAGAAGGTATAATTTTAAATCGTAAAAAACCCTGCTGTCAACAATAAGCTAAAGCAGACATGAGGTTTATTTGCGTCATACGCTACAGATAGTTTCAATTGTAGATCAGCCTCTTTAAAGTTAATAGCAGTCTCCTCACATTCCGTCTTATTTTGGATTTAAAACGCACAAAAGTGCATTAGAAAGGCTATAATTTAAATGGACATGTAAACGTTATTTCCTCTTTCCAATCTTGCGAACTTCAATACAGTAAAGCTGCATTGCCATTTATTAGCTAGTTTCACATAACAACCACCACATAGGCTAGTCGAGGTGATGAGGGTTATTAAGATCGACTATGAACACAGTGAGCCATACAACTTGACAATTACACTGTATCATAGTGTTAATGTGTTAAGTAAAGCTACACATGTTTAGATTGATTTTGTTACCATGTGTGTTTATTCCTGCCGTTACAAAAACTAGCATCTCAGATAACGTTAGCGATTAGCTCACGTTGATATGGCAATAGAAAACACCTTCAGTTCGGTGTAGTCGCTGACGCTGATTGATTGGCTTGGTGAACAGGGCAGCTGCTTTGTATTGCTCTGATAGGCTACTCTGCGGCTAGCAGTAGCCAATCAACAAACGTATTGTGAGTTGTAAGTGGTTCTCTTTTCTAGAAATGCCTTGCAATCTTTGGGTGCACTCACCGCATGTTTTAATTTAATCTCCGGCTCCGTTCCCCTCCCGTCCACTCCCGTTGATTTCTGCCTGTCCCGTCCCTATCACGTTACCAACAGTGAAATTGACTCCCGTACCGCAGGGCTCCCGCAGGAATACCATAACCCGCGGGAGTCACCCTCTACCGCCACTACAATGCCAACATAGCAACACCATAGCAACCTTCTCAGTTACCCTAGCAACATCCTAGCAACCACTACCATAGCATAGCAACTACCATATCGACCCTAGCAACCATCTCAATTACCCTAGCAACAACTTTGATACTGTCAACCAATGTGACTAGCAACCGGTATAGCAACCACTTTATTTAGCATAGCAACCACCATACATACCCTAATAATAATAATAATAATAATAACAATAATAATAAGCTTTATTTGTATAGCACCTTTCATACACAGAATGCAGCTCAAAGTGCTTTACATTTGAAGCATGTAACACAATAATAGTCAGTCAGTCATTATCAATCACTTTTCTTCATTGCTAGGGGCCGTTTATGATCCACTCAGCAACATATCAAAAATATAGAAAATGACATGTCATAAGACTGGCAGCCTTAACCCTCTTACCTACCCCCCAGCAACACCATAGCAACCTTCTCAGTTACCCTAGCAACAACCTAGCAACCACTACTATAGCAACTGCTATGTTTAACATAGCAATCACCATATCGACCCTAGCAACCATCTCAATTGCCCTAGCAACAACCTAGCAACCACTTTATTTAGCATAGCAACCACCATATGTACCTTAGCAACACCATAGCAACCTTCTCAGTTACTCTAGCAATAACCTAGCAACCGCTATGTTTAAAATAGCAATCAACATATCTAGCATAGCAACATGACCTAGCAACCACCATAGCAACCATCTTAATTACCCTAGCAACCACTTTGATATTGTCAACCACTGTGACTACCCTAGAAACCTGCATAGCAACCACTTTATTCAGCATAACAATCACCATAGCTACCCTAGCAACACCATAGCAACCTTCTCAGTTACCCTAGCAACAACCTAGCAACCACTACCATAGCATAACAACCACCATATCGACCCTAGCAACCATCTCAATTACCCTAGCAACAACCTAGCAACCACTTTGATATTGTCAACCAATGTGACTACCCTAGCAACGGATATTGATATTGCAGAAGATAGCTGCAGCAAAATAGACCTCCAACTCCAGACTGAGAACTAAGGAATTGACTGTAAATTACAGGATGATATTAACACATTTAATAGGCTATCACTAATTAGATTAACTATTTTGACGAGTAGGTTTTGGATATTTTGGTTAGCCTAAATGCAGTTTTGGTGTAGGCGAACCGTTAAAAAGGCTGTATATTTCAGATTAAGATAATGATAATAATAATAGAAGAATATAGCCTATAGCGCATCATGGAAATCCCAGACTGAAATTAATGTAATTTTGTAAATAAATCGCCCGTTTATTGGGCTGGGGCTGGGAAAATTCAAAATGACCAGAACCCTCCTCCCCCCTCAAAACCGACCACTATTTAGGCCCAGTCTCTATTTAGGCTACAAGGTTTTATGAATTAACGTGCACTGACATTTCGTACACATATGTACTACACTTGTTTTGAGATCAGGCTGCACTCTTAGTGTAGGAGTTGTCATTTTTCTGAGTAGGTCTGAAATAACCTGACTCTCACCAGATGAATTTCGTTCCGCCTAGCTCCACTCATCCATCTGGGATCGATCCATTGAAGTGGTGCTTCAGAAGGCTGGGCCTTATCAAAAAATCCTTGCATATGATTGGATAAGCCACTTGTCCGTCATCTATTGACGTGCTACTTCAACCACTCACATCGAAGCCAACCCATGACACTGAGAACAGTCTCACAGTCGCTTCTAAGCTATGTCACATCTATGAAACTCCCGCCTTGCGTCCTGATTGGCTCTACCATACAATCTGGTGCCGAAATCACTCTCAACGGAACTGATCCCAGATGGATGTGAGTGGAGCTAGGCGGAACGAAATTCATCTGGCGAGAGTCAGGTTAGGTCTGAAAGGCTTTGTGAATAACTCTTAAGAGAAAACTCCTAGCTAAAATATTTTAGTGCTATTTAGGAGTACTCCTAGTGGTAAGATAAAAGGCCTTGTGAATATGGCCCCTGGTGTCTAACCCAATTTATTACATGGCTCTTCACAAGGCAAGTAGAATGCTCCATTGACTTGAATGGGATTTCCCAAAGTTCTAGCAGGCATTATTTCCGAGGAAAGGACCTCTGGAAAAAAAATGACCGCTGTCAATGGCATCGGAGTTTGTGCTTCTAATTCAGGTATTTCATATCACCACGCAAGGACTGGAACTTCATTCAAAAGTGAAAGCAGACGGTTGATCAGCTGTGTTCTAAAGAATGTTTGATTCAAGTTCAGCATGTGTTGTTGCGAACTAGGGATGGGCATAATTAATCGCAGATCGATAGTTGATCATTAAGAATTTCGCCGATCATGTTAATTTGTTGTCGATTAAACTAATGCAGGTTGCGTTATATAGTGTGTCTTGAAGCAATTAAATGAATCACTGTGTGGCAGCAATTAAACATTATACCACCAAGCTGTAAGGATGCTGAACTCTCTCCCTCCTCTCCCCCCTCCACCCTCAGCTACATAACATCCTGGACATTGGACCCACAATGGCCGCCTGCACTACTCCACTTGCACACTTGTACACTTTACAACTTGTTGTTGTTGTCCTGAAAACACAACACTTCTGCTGCTCTTACATAACTTGCACCACTATGCCACTTTCTTTCTTACTTAGGTCAAACAGAACTACCCAAGCCTTTTATTGGCTGACTTTGCACTAGTATTTTATTGACTGTCTATGCACAATTTCAACCACATTTTGCTGCTCTTATTTTTTCATTATTATATGTGCCCTCTTATTTACTTACTTTTTTGTTTACTTGAATGTTATGTTTGTCTGTGGACTTAAATTGGTAAAATATGTCTTGTCTTCACCGTGGGATAGTGAGAAACGTAATTTCGATCTCTTTGTATGTCTGGAACATGTGAAGAAATTGACAATAAAGCTGACTTTGACTTTGACTTTGACTTTGACCCGGGGACAATATTTGACGATATAGGCTACTCAGTTACCTACGAGTTTCCGTTTTGAGACTTCACGGTAAAGTGTGGCGTGGGACCAAAGTAGATGGCTTAATGGTTAGAGTTACGTACTAAGACATGGGAATCCGGGGTTCAATTCCTGTGTGAAGCGTTTTGGAAGGAATAAGTCGAAGCGTTGCCCTTGACACGTAAGCATTGCCGGTAAACAGGGCAGTGGTCTGCATTCAGAGGCGTTGGAAGCGGCAGTGCAATTGATAGGCCTACTGGTTCCCAAAGGAGATTTTATTTGGGCCTCCAGCATAGCATATAGTGACAATTTATCAGGGGTGGGTAGTAACTTGTTACAAGTAATGCACATGAGTAAAAAAGTATTTTTTCGAGGAAGGCAACTTTCCATATTCCTTTTTCACCCCAGTGCTGTAGCCTACCATCCCCCCTCATATGAGGCTGACTTCTGCGCTTCATAAGACGTGCTACGCCACTAGCTCCCCTCCCTCAGCTTATTTCCATGACAGTAGCCAGCAGAGACAGGCCAGCAAAATTCCTGACACTTATTCAACAATGAAAATCTTCACAGTGGGCCAACAATCTCCCTCGGAGTGCAGTGCCCATAATTTGCATCGAACAGTACAGGGGTAAATTGAGTCAAAAAACACTTCAAGTGTCGTGAATATTTTCCTTTCCATATTAAAAATCCCAGGGGACACAAATCAATAGTAGGCTTAGGGGCGCCGCTAGGGTTGTATTCCATAGTACGCACCAGGGCCCAGGACACTAATTACGCCCGCCCCACAAAAAAAAGGAACGGTGCATGGCTACCTTACACATAGAGGTGTTTTAAGCTTTTAAAAAGTTGTGGGATGAGGGAGATTTCACCCCCGGGAATTTTTTTTCAATTCTAGCTGCTAAACACACCATTTCGGCTCTGGCTCACATGACGTGAACATTGCTTTAAATGCATTATCGCTTCACTATCCAACGCGGATAAGGGAAAGAAGAGAAAAGAAGAAACCAATGAGCTTATGTCGCAATTTGCAATAGGATAGGCCTAGAGAGAAGACAGCTATAGTCACCTAACAATAAGCATTTGCTTACACTGCTGTTTGGTTGTCCCAAACTTTGAGATGATCCATACTCTACGCATTAACTGAATCAAACTGCGATGTTCCAAACAGAGTGACTGTAGGATGCAATGCTTTGCGTTTTTAAGCGCCAGAACTGCTCATCACGTTGTGACAAAGTTTACACCAATCATCTTCTAATGTATCCTTATGTTGAGATGTCCATTCTCTTTGCCCTAAACATAGGCTATCATTAAATGTTTGTGCGTGAAGCATCTTTCAATTAAGATAGTACACAAGCTATTTTTATTGTTGTAACATTGAATGATTTCATGAATAAAGCGTTGAAAATTGTACGCACAGTGCATACAGGATTACGGCTGGCGGTGCCAATATAAAAGTAGCCTACTTTATTATAAATATTCGCTAAAACGAATATGGTTCTATATGGATCTATACTACTACTTCCACTAAAACTATTATTATTATTATTATTATCATTATTTTTTTCATTATCATTATTTTGTGTTTGTTTATTTATGGTGGTGTAAATGGTATAATTAATGCATTATGTACCAGTTGAACTAGAACAAATATGATAAATACAAATAGACAACACATCAGTTGAAATCCTCAATAAATTGTATTCAATATTCCAGCAAATCAATTTACAAATGATTCGGAAAAGAATTAAAATATTTACAGATTGGGTTGCAACATTTTCTCAACACGCAACACTGAGGTGGAGGGCTTAGACACAGAAAGATTGAGGCGTCTTTAAAAAAATGCAGAGTGTGACGAGCCCCTTTGGGATACTCAACATTAAAAAGAAAATAAACAAAAAATGTAGGCATTAGGTAAGCCCCAGGGAGACATCAATATCCGGGGATGGGCCCAGGTATGGATTACTGCACGGGCCTACCGGGCCCAGGCCCAGGGGCCCAAGGGGCCCTGAAGCCCAAGCCTTTGCATGGAATCATTGCCTCAATATCAACAAATCAGGATGTAGGCTATGAATCTGATTGAATTTAGTATTGGCCATCCCCAAAATGCACCAGAATACAGGAAATCACATCAAACAAATTAAAAATGTTCTGGGGGAGGACCCCCAAACCCCCCCTCCCACATACTGTATACGACAATTAGTGGGGGGCCCTTAATACGTCTGGGCCCAGGGGCCCGAAAGTTCATAATCCGCTTATGGATGGGCCGATGACAAAATTGCCATCCATCTTGATGGAGACCATATCTGGATCCAGTGCTGTGTTTTCGCAGCGGATCATCATCGTGGGAGTAGCTGCTGATGGTTCTTGTATAAACATGGTACATTACAAAATCCATTAATTTCCTTCATATCATTACTTTTTCACTGCATACATGCTATTGAACAGTCAACTAACTAATTGTTGAAGATATGAAAAAGCTCTTTACCTCATTGATACAGTACAAAAGTTTGTTTCAACAATGTAGGCAGCAGCAACACAGCAGCATTATTCAGCATGCCTAAAAAAAAACAGTTGACGTTAAAAAACTGACATCATTTCATGCGAGTTGTCACCTCGACTTGGTAATGAAGTTTGTAGAAAGTATAGCATTAGTCTGAAAACGTCATTGACCTACCTTTTAATCTCAATGCTCCGGAACTGTTCATCGCAGCGAGATGAAACCTTTATTGCATGACAGAGCAGAAGTGGGGCTTTCCAAAGAGACTACACACTTGTCTGTACGATTAAGTATGAAAATGTAAAAAAATCAAGAAATTAAATCAAATTGCATCATATTTTCAGTCTATACTTCTCTGCGTTCACCTGCGCACCCATTACTCTCGTTTGAATTACTAGCGAACCCGTGATCGCATAGATATGGGAAATTTGGTCTCTGCATTTATCCCAATCCGTGAATTAGTGAAACACACTCAGCACACAGTGAACACACAGTGAGGTGAAGCACACACTAATCCCGGCACAGTGAGCTGCCTGCACAACAGCGGCGCTCGGGGAGCAGTGAGGGGTTAGGTGCCTTGCTCAAGGGCACTTCAGCCGTGCCTACTGGTTGGGGTTCGAACCGTCAACCCTCCGGTGACAAGTCTGAAGCGCTAACCAGTAGGCCACGGCTGCCAAAATAACTACATAGCCAGAAAATGAACTAACGTTAGTTGCCAAATCTGTCGATGTTGGCTGACGTTAGTAGCTTCTAGAAAGCTAAGGAAGCTACAGCTAGCGTTAGTAAAGTTAACGTTAGCGGTATTAATTATCTGCTATCATTGAATAGATTAACACCAGTGGATAAAAGCTAGAAACCATATAATCGATAGTTGATTGTATTGTTAGCCTGACAAGGAAGTAGAAAACTTATCTTAATGCTGGAGCTGGAGTAGGGTGACTGTTTAGGAGAGTTTTTAGTAGCTTCCTAGTCACATTAATGTTATTCAACGAACCTGTAGTTGCAGCTAACGTTACTTGTTGCTGACTTTAACAGCTGGTCGGCAGTCAACAGTCAGTTTACGCCCATCGACGCCCCTTGTTCATTTATTTATTTTATTTAAAGGGCACTTGTAGACAACACAGGCAATGATTATGGTATTAATGAACGACAGGAAAATAAAGTTTTGTGTCACTTACTGTTAAATCCAGTGCAGAATGAGCGTCTTCAGAATGGTTCCATAAATGGTTGTTGAAGTTCAAATAACCCTCGCGAGTATGAAATAGCACCCTTTTTAGACAAAAGGTTCTATCTCCTTGGCTAAGAACCCCCATGGTTCTATATAGCACCCCTAAGTAGGGGTCGACCAATTATCGGCCAGGCCGGTTATTAGGGCCGATATTTAGCATTTTTATAATAATCGGTATCGGCCATTTTTTCCACCGATAAGCCGATATTGAAATGGATAAACAATGAAACGCGCTACTTTGTCTGTAAAGCGTCTCTCACTCCCTGCATTTGCTACTCTGTGGTCAAGAGCATTGTCCCGCCCACTACACCGTCTGATTGGTTAGTTAGCACGAATGCAGCCAATCAGGAGCGAAGACTGAACATAGAGAAAGTTTCTCACTGAGGCAGACTGTAGACTGGACTTCAGCTGTACGGAGCTATTTTTCGAAAGTAAGGAAGAGCCTACCTTACATTGCTGAAGTTGCAATGAATCACAATAATCTACACTGAAGTTACAAAAAACCACTTTGTAAGCTATTGTCTCTTTGATCCGGTTCAATAAGTAAAGCACCCACTTCCTTCATTTAGCGAATTCCCGATTGATGCACGTTACTGATGCTGTTTACTAGTTAGCCTTACTAGAGAGCCTCTTCCTCTCCCTCTCCCTCTCTCGTGCACTCATACATATGATGGCAAAGCATCCTCTTTGTGACAGGTCCTTTAACAAGCACATAGCCCATTGTGTAGGCCTACTCTATGAAAATAATTGCCATCAGCTCTTGGATTAACATGATACACAGGATTTACACTTGCAAGTGATGCAAGTTGATAGACAATTGTGTATTAAAAGAAGAAAGAAAAGTTTGCATAATTTAAATGCTTTTGAATTACATTTTTGCAGCATATCGCCTTTACTATCTACCCCCCTTTTTGACAACTGACATATCGGTTTTACATATCAGTTATCGGCCTCCTGTTTTGGTAATAATTGATATCGGTATCAGCCCTCAAAAAACTATATTGGTCGATCCCTAGTTGCTAGGGTTGATATGGTGGCGGTTATGCTAAATAAAGCAGTTACTATGCTGGTTGTTAGGGTAATCATGTTGGTTGCTATAGTGGTTGCTAGGCTGTTGCTATGCTAGATATGTTGATTGTTATTTTAAACATAGCGATTGCTAGGTTGTTGCTAGGCTAACTGAGAAGGTTACTTTGGTGTTGCTATGTTGGCATTGTAGTGGCGGTTGCTAGGTTGTTGCTAGGGTAGCTATGGTGGTTGTTATGCTAAATAAAGTGGTTGCTATGCTGGTTGCTAGCGTAGTCACATTGGTTGACAATATCAAAGTGGTTGCTAGGTTGTTGCTATGGGTCAATATGGTGGTTGCTATGTTAAACATAGCGGTTGCTATGGTAGTGGTTGCTAGGGTTGTTGTTAGGTTGTTTCTAGGTTGACTATGCTGGTTGCTAGGTTAATCATGTTGGTTTCTGCAGTGGTTGCTAGGTTGACATGATGGTGGTGGTTGTTAAGTTGTTGGTAGGGTAATTGAGATGGTTGCTAGGTTGTTGCTATGCTAAACATAGCGGTTGCTATGGTAATGGCTGCTAGGTTGCAGATTGAGGAACCAACTGTGCAGCTGATACATTTTGGCCTACACTATTAAGGGACAACTGAATTGACCACCTAAACCATATATTTTCTGAAAACCTATAGTCTTCTTTGGGACTTGAGTACTTCAATATCCCCTTCATGTATCAATGTACAATGTACATTAAAGCATCTTTGATACTAAAGGAGTCTCCATGTAAATAATTACTTGAATTGTCTTTCACTTGTACTAGTTCTATATGTTCGGACCACTAATTGACTGCACTCTGGTTATCATCAGCAAGGTCAAGGCTTAATTTAACCTCAAAGTGAAATGACCTCACACATCCAGCAAGCTACAGCAATACAAACTCAGCTACAGGTCTCAAATACAGTAAACCAGTTGATTTCTATGCCCTTTATCAATTTGTGCCACATGTTATTAGTTGAACATTACTGGTGTAAGCTTATCTGACCTGTCTGACCTTTGCAATTCATGGACATGTACACATTTGTTTCGCATTTAAAACTAATATGACTGATTAAATTTGACATGTAACATCCTTGGATGACACAAAACATATGTGTGAAATGGACTCGACCTTCAAGTTACTTCAAAAGCGTAATGCATTATTTATTACTTGTTACTGTCATCTCAAAGTAATTTGTTACATTACAATATTATTTATTACTCATTACACAGCAGGAGGTGATGTGGTATGGCATAATGACTGAGCTAGGCTTAAGGCTAACAAAAGAACAATATAATGGTTGCAGTTATGGCTTATGGGACAATGTAGGCCCCAAAGGCCAAAGGTCACTCACAACTTAATATAGTAAAATATAGCCATAGTGAAATTGTATGTTGACTTTAAATGGTTCTCATCATTGCTGGTTGCCTTTCCTTCCACTTACAGTGGTGTAGACTTAATGCAAATAGTTTGAGAATAATGGCTACGATCTTTGTCTGTAAAAGCAACATTTTAGTTATTCTCACTGCTTGAAATGAGAAGTATATCCTAACCATGTTAGATCTGTTGCATGAATGGCAGAGATAACTCAAATTCCCTTTCTACAGTCATCTAAACAAGGCAATCAAATTCCAGGACCAGCATAGATGACTTTTTTAATTCTTGGATAATCTTCTCTGGTGCCAATTGAGCATTTCTCAATTTTGGATTAAAAAAAAAAAGTAACTTCAGTTACTGAGAATTGTACCGAGTAAAATATTACTGAAATTGTATTGGTAATGCCTTACATTACTGCATTACAGCGAAAAGCAATGCATTACTGCAATTACATTACTTTTTTAATGCATTACTCCCAACACTGCTAAACAACACATCAGGACACCTTTCTTTCCTTTTTCATTTTATCACTACTGCAATTCATAGACATATGTTGTATATAGGTGAGACAAGGGTAACACTGGTGTGGGTATTTATTCAAATACTAGAATAGGCTACTAAACTATAACTCCACAACTTCAAGTGTCAACACTGTAGTTTTGGAGGAGTATTTGTAGTTCTTATGCAGGAAAATACAGTATAGGCTACTTTGGACATTAAAAGCTGCATTGCACTACGTAGTACACTGCAGAAATGCACTATTTTGGAGATAGAAATGTTGTTGTACTGCTTTGTTTTTCAGAAAAACGGTAGTAGCCTATAACAGAATTTGTCGCATGAATTACCAAGACCCAAAGAAACAAATAGCTTATTACGTGAAACTGACCTGCTTATAATTTAATGTCAAACACCATGTCAACTAATTGAAAAGCAGGATTGTATCACCATCGCACTAATTTCGATAATTTAACCATAACGTGTCGTGAACAATGATTTATTTGGCTAATTATCACGTATTTGTCCACGTCTTTTAACCTTATAAAACATTGAATTGTAATAGGAAAATTGCACTAAATTCGTGTGATTCTAGTCGTTTTACGCATTGACGTACATAACATAATCCAGTTGCTAGCTTTTAGTGCTAATAAATCTGCCGGAGAAACACCTTCGCAAACACAAACTATGATGAGTCATGACTCATGATTTCATTTACCATGAGAAACCTATGATATAATTGATCTTCGTTTCAAAATTGTAGTCATTCATAACATGAAACACAGTAAATGATCCACTATCAGTACAATTAAATCAATAGTAAATCTCATTTAGAAAAAAATGCCTTAGAGATCCAATATGGCTGAAAGACCGCAGAGAATGGGGGTGTGGTTAACTCATTGAGTGCCAAAAATGTAATATTACGTTTTTCCTTCCCATGCGTTGAGTGCCAAAAACGTAATTTTAAATTGCGAAACTACACACTCTAACACACCTTCTATGTGATTTTGGGAACTCTGTGATTAATGGAAATTAAATATATGACGATCGTGAAACTCATGAAAACGCACAATCTAGACATTTTATCTGGACATTTTATCGGTTATCGGTTGCCGCTTTGGGTCGAATCAGTGACGCATGCACGTCAGGTCAAAACCAGGCCATTTTCGTGGGTCTATCACTAGGTGGCAGTCTCGCCAGGTCTCGCTGATCACTTCCTGGAAAGTTTACACAAGTAAGTAACAGGCAACACTTCATATTTCATGAAAGACGTTATATCTCCATTTCTAGAAAAAAACAGCGATTTTGATGAAAACTAGCCACTGTTTAGCTTGGGATTTCTCAGGATCAGAGGCGTGTAGAAATAGACGGTTTGCTCCCACCTAGAACTTAAGTCTCACCTTTTAATCGAGCTATTGTATGTGTTCATAGCTATACCACAGAATATGCTGTGGCTGTACAAAAATCATCAACAATGGTCTAGATTGCTGGCACTCTGTGACAAAGCTCCCGAAAACAGCTTGGCATTCAATGAGTTAACAACGCATTAAATCGTACTATTGTGTCAACGCATTAAATCTATTGTGACACAACTTTTCGTACATGGGTTTGCTACCATAGCTTTGTGATCACGTTGAAGAGTGAGTCTTCGTTGCTGGATGACGTCATTACTCGAGCTTGACTGAAGTGACCACCTTGATTGGCTGATGATTGTAACGCGGGAATGATTTCAAACACCTCCCTTACGATGATGAGTGACAGGTGACAGGTCTGAGAATGCGTGCGCTACACAAGGACGGAAGATGATGAATAAATGAATAAACAGGCCTAGCCTAAATTAATCAAAAGTAAGGCAAAATGAATCGGGCGGTCAGTTAATAGGCCTATAACGTGAAGATAACGTAAAGATTTTTCTTGCCATCTAAGGCACAAGCGCATCTGTGAGGCCAAGCCTCAAATAAGTAGCCGTTTGTTTACAACGAAAATTACATTTAATTAAACTGCTTGTATGCCAAAATAGTTTTCAACATTTTGAATATCAGTGCTGGGTGAATTAGGAAATGTTCTCAAAGTAGCCTTATGGATGAAAGCTGCTTGGGATCCCCCCCTTGTCAAGCAATATAACCATACAAACGTGCGGCCTGCTCACTCATTGTTTCAAAAGGAGTAGGCTAATTACGGCTTTGTCGGAACTGGTCATTGTAGGCTATGTAAAAATAAACTTCCAAAACTAACGAAAAATATTTATCTTCTTTCAGTTAATTCAAAAGTTTCCAAAAAGTTAAAAACAGATGAAGTGATGCGTGTCATTGACATAATGCGCCAATAATATAGTCTAGATATTTGAATATATTCGAATACATGTGTTTATTTTAGAGGGAAAATTCGAACGTCATTTTTGAGCAATTTTGACAGCCCTGGTCCGCTGTTGGCTACGCCAGTCGGCTATTAACACCTTCCACCTAGCCCCGGTGAGTGGGGGTCGCTATAATGTGTGTGAAATAGCACCAACTGAGTAGCCTATGCGTAATAGCCTTAAAATCCTTACACTTGAGAGAGGAGGAAAAGCGCGGGTAGGCCCGAAACAGATAGAAACGGAAATAGATTAAAAATAGGATTTCGGTCCCTTGCAGTAAAAAAGGTCATCCAATGCAGATGTAAATTAGGTAAATAATGCAACCTTAACGAAACCGAATTCTGGGATTTATTTGAACGTTTATTTTGAAGTGTTTCAGTTGATTTGATGCCAGATTTACATGATTCAAACGTCCCTACCATGGCAGGCTACTTGCTGTAGGGTTTAATATATTTTTTTGCTTCCTAAGCTCAAGTAATGTATCCATAGCCTACCATTCAAATATGTGTTTCGAAAACCCAAACTGACTTTTTTTATATTATTTTTTAATCATTAGTAAAACAAAAGCAAACAGTTTATGTCTATAAACACAGTTTGTAATTATCAATTCTGAGCTGTGTGACATCTGCTGCAGCTCTAATTATGAAGCCAAGTGGATTGTATGTGATTTTAAGGAGCTCCAAATAAACTAACGAAATCTGCTAAAGAGGTGCCATCACTTGTCTGAAAGTAGTATTGACAATTTTTTTGCCCAATTTGGAGGGGGGGGGGGTCGACATCAATAGAGGATGAATAGCCTACAGTAGATACCGTAAATCCTCAAATTATGGCCGGGATTTAGGGACGTGGGAAGCATTTTCTGAGAGGGGGTGCGGATGATGTGAGCGGGGGTCCGTTGATTTCACCCCCTGAAAAAAAAACATTTTGACTGCTAAAAACACCATTTTAACACAGTTTTTTGAGGGACAGAAATACAAACAGAGAAAGCAGTGCATGTCATCTGTCTGAACATGGGCTACCTGCAATAGGCTATCACTTCCGGAGAGGTCACACCCAACACCTGCCACTGACCATCGACGGTGCTGTGGTGGAGAGAGCGAGCAGCACCAAATTCCTGGGGGTGCACATCAGTGAAGACCTCTCCTGGACCACCAACACTGCATCACTGGCGAAGAGAGCTCAGCGCCGCCTGTACTTCCTCTTGAAACTCAGGCGAGCAAGTGCTCCACCAGCCATCATGACCACATTCTACCGAGGCACCATCGAGAGCATCCTCTCCAGCTGTATCGCTGTGTGGGGCGGAAGCTGCACTGAATACAACAGGAAAGCCCTGCAGCGCATAGTGAACAAAGCTGGAAGGATTATTGGTGCTTCACTCCCTCCCTGAAGGACATTTACACCACCCACCTCACCAAGAAGGCGACCAAAATTGTGAGTGATGCAAGTCACCCCGCCACAATCTGTTTGATCTACTGCCCTCTGGGAAGAGGTACAGAAGCCTGCGCCCCGCACTACCAGACTCACCAACAGCTTCATACACCAAGCCGTAAGGATGCTGAACTCTCCCCTCCTCTCCCCCTCCACCCTCAGCTACATAACATCCTGGACATTGGACCCAAAATGGCCGCCTGCACTACTCCACTTGCACACTTGCACACTTGTACACTTTACAACTGGTGTTGTTGTCCTGAAACACAACACTTCTGCTGCTCTTACATAACTTGCACCACTATGCCACTTTCTTCTTACTTAGGTCAAACAGAACTACCCAAGCCTTTTATTGGCCTGAATTTGCACTAGTATTTTTATTGACTGTCTATGCACAATTTCAACCACATTTTGCTGCTCTTATTTTTTTTCATTATTATATGTGCCCTCTTATTTACTTATTTACTTACTTTTTTGTTTACTTGAATGTTATGTTTGTCTGTGGACCTAAATTGGTAAAATATGTCTTGTCTTCACCGTGGGATAGTGAGAAACGTAATTTCGATCTCTTTGTATGTCTGGAACATGTGAAGAAATTGACAATAAAGCTGACTTTGACTTTGACTTCACTGATTGACACTACCCCGGAGAAATGTCACATGTTAACAATGAACCTTTAAGAAATTATTTATTGTGCGAATGGGTTAGCAAAACCATAGCGTTTGGTGAACGGAGATGCAGATCACCCTAATTCATTTGTTTGCGCAACAGCCTGTTCTGCCTTCACTCCAGCGAGAGTGAAATACCGGTAGGCTAAATGTTTAAAGGCTGTGTCATCACCATAGGCTATTTGCTACGATATTTACCTCTGTTTCAACAAGTCGTGACTTATGCCCATTTGACTTTTAACTTACAACAGTCTAATTTCGCTTGTCAATTCAAAGACCTGTTATTTCCATTTTTGGATTAGACTAACCAGTCTCTATGCTGTTTTCATGGACAGCAAAACCCGCTTCATTCATATTTTTAAATAACGTTGTTTGTTGCACACGCCATCTCCAGAGGTTCACTTTAACTTGCGCAGCTTATTTTTATTATTATTATTACTACCCCCTAATTGCATGTCTCTTTGTTTGATAACACTAAATTAAGAAATATTTTCTAATCAAGAAAATGTTTATTTTTCTTTCGGTCTGCGGTAGGGATGGGCAATGATCGTTGAACCTATAAGTCTAAAATCATTATGGCATAGATAGCACATTTTCAAATGAACATTTAATTTTGATAACAAAACTATGGGTGTAAATGAAGGGTTCAGATGCAAAAGCCTCTAAATGCCACCTACGTCAAAAATGAGATAAAGATGGTGAGTGAATGCTCTCCTCACATAGTATACGTTAATCAAATAATTTAACTTCAAAACACACCAAATAACACTCTCGTCCTGGTCTGAAATATCGATTTCTATGCAAAAACCTATAGGATTTTAAATGCTCATTTAAAAGAAATGTGGTCAGACGGATTTAGAGGGTTTTGCATCTGAACTCTTCAAATATACATCTATAAATAGTGATTGTTTTTTTTATTTGTTTTTTTTTATGAGTTTGACGTCAAATTTATGTTGTAGCCTAGTCTGACCGTCATTCCTGTAAAAAAAAAAAAACGTCATTCCTGCAGCCTAAAATCATTTATGCTTGAGGCAACATTATGAAATTATCAGTGTTGAAGATCTGAAGATGATTTCGCAGTTTTTAACCTGTTGAGGAGTGAATTCTTTAAGACAATGCCATTCCCCAGAGAGTGAATTATTTTCCTGGCTCCTGGTTTCAGTGTTCTTAAAATTGTTTAATGGCAGAAAAGTCCCTGAGGGTAATTGTTGCGTCATATTATAGAACCTTTTTTTAAAACGTTCTAATCACATATTTGTGATCGTACTCCCAGGGGCCCAGCTGCATCTGATCACATATTTGTGACCGTACTCCTCAACAGGTTAAATATTGAAAATGTTATGAACAGTTTCCGATAGGCCATCGTTTCCATATAGGCCTATGTGTCTAGTTCAGTCATGCATGCGTTCAGAAAAAAAAAAAGCGATCTGTTTTCGAGCATGTACTAGGCCTATCTGCCTAAGCCTATGTTGAAATAAATTGATGTTCATGGCACAGCTGTTGTATTAAACAGATCGATTTCATACAAATCATAAAAACCTCTCCCTGTGTCATTGTGTGTGCGTGTATCCGAGATTTGTGTGTGCGTGCGTGCGCGGGGGAGTTCTTGACTGACCGATTTTCTAATAATATTTGTATCAGCGAATATCGAATGGTATTTTTGCCAGAAATGCACATCCCTAGTCCGCGGTTCCATAGGCTACCATTCAATTGCCGCACATTATCCGTGGACTAGCAATCTCCTCGTCGAGGAGGCCCTATAAGCCTGCAGATCATAGACAGAGAAAGCATGCTTTGGGAACTGAGCACAGTTGCCTGCCTAGTGTAGTAATCATGGGTATGTCTACAACAGGCGCGCGGGAACCTATTTTTGACCAGGGGTGCTGAATAACAAAAATAATGGATGTCCGACGATTTCTCCCCCCCTCCCCTGGACATGTTTAGGATTTTGACTGCTAAATACGTAATTTTAGTGCGGTGTGCGGGTGATAGCGAAAAGTTTTAGAAAAGTCCTGGGCAGCCTCAAATTCCAATGTTCCGCGACAGCACTCCGAGTCCACTGCACCCACCCTAACCCCACAGAAGCGCACTTGACATCGTTAGCCTATTTTAGTATAGCTAAGGAAAATTACTTTTCTGATCGTCAAAACCACACCAGATATGTTAGGATTTAAATATAGGCTAATAACCAGGCAATGATCTCGCAAATAATTTCTATTAATAATAGCCTATAGAGTGTGTCGTCTCCACAGCAAGTAGGCCTATGTGTCCTAATAATTTCTATCCTAGCGACTAGGATAGTGAAATGATTTCACTAGCTATGCATTTATTATTTTTGCAAAACTGTAAAACACAATTAAAGTTTCTTTCAGCTTATCAATGGTTTTTTTGAACGTGTAAATCTCATAGAATATGTAGGCCTATATCAACCGTAGGCCTACACACTTGATAGCTATCACATAGATGAAACCACGCTACGGTGCTTACAGTAAATGACTCACGTTCACATTGATATAATTAACTATAACTGTTAATTTTTAGTAGCCTATATTCAAACCTATCCATAACCCTTTTTTGCTATTTGACTCATCATTTCACATACAAAAATATAAATAATGTCAGACAGCGAATTAGTAATTATTTAAAAATATATATAATATTTTCTAAAAATCTATCTCCTGCCAGCAGGGGGTGCTGCAGCACCCTCAGCACCCCCCTTCCCGCGCCCTTGGTCTACAAGGAAAATGTGTTAGTGCGCTTCGGATGTAACACCCTTGTTTCTATGAAACTGGAAACAACTGAACCAGGAGACTTTGTCACAAGACAAAACAGATGTCTCAAAGCCCATTAAATTAACGTGAGCCTACTGTGGTTAGACTAGGCTAGCTAACTTTACATTGACACAACGTAACAATGCTCTGAAGTCGCGGTCAACATGAAATCCAAAACTTTTTGATCACCAACTTAAAATTTCCAGGTCAACCACAAATAATTCCGATTCTTTTTAATATCATCCAATAACTAATTAATGTTGATTAGTTAATCGATCAATGTTGTAACCTCATGTATGAAAACTAGTATTGCCAGGCAATACTAGCCTACTTTGAAAAGTAGTATTGCCGTGGCAATACTGGTGACGGCGGCCATGTCCTGAAGTAACCTAAAGCATATAGGCTAATGATTCCTAAAACATACCAAACGAAGTCCATTCTGTGGCCATTGACATTTGGGTACTATCGTGTTAACTGTAACCCACCCTCTGAAGCCTTTCGTGACGCATAGAAAATACTTTTTAATGAACCTGACGTGTTCTTCATTATCTGACTAAAAATGTAATTTTTGATTCATGAAAATACAAATACAAAGTGGTTTTGAGCCATTTTAAATCGCTGAGCTGCAGCATCGCGCGTTTGTAGACTGTGCGCTCCTCTCCCGTCTACTGACAGCCAGGGCGTATACATTTCTTCTCCGGCTGCAAATGGGATTCACTCGCAGTTAACCAAATATTTCTTTATTAGGGCAGGGCATGCATATTTCTGGCTATTAAATTATTTCTAAACCAGTCTGCTAAAGTCTGTAGTGAAGTCTGTGTATGGTTTTCCAGGCTCCATTTCTTTTTATGAGACACCCTGCTCACAAGAGCCATCTGGTGGTTGTTTGGGTTGTTGCAGCGTCACTGGAGAAATACAAATTAAAGTCGCGTGATCGTGCGTGAGGTCACCTGCGAATCATGCGTGAAGCTGGGCAATTTGAAGTAATGCCCACTGTATGATAAGGGATCAGATTCCAAAAATAATTCTGTGGAAATGCATGGATTCCAGTTGCTTCCAGTAGCAGCAACTGGAATCCATGCATTTCCATGGAATTGTTTTTGGAATCTGATCCCTTATCATACCTGTTCATTCGTACTCATCGCTCAACTTATCGTGACTAAATTCAAGATGGCAGCGAACGGTAAAACTTCCTGAAGGTACTGTCTGTATAAATCGTCTTGTAAATAAACTACCAGTGCATTTTCAAAGTTCTCAATGTCTCATTTTAAATGTCAGGGCCCTCGGAAGTCTACCAAGTGTGGAGCTACTTTGAGCCTTGTAAATGGTGTAAAACAGTGATTTATTTGCATGGCTAGGCTGATGCCTGAGGTACCCCCCTTTGAAAACCTGTTGGTAGCATCGGCTAACTAGCACCAGATTTCGGAGTGCAGGGGACAAGCCGAGATGAGCTATGAGGCATACGTTCACACTCGGTATCATGTTTCAACACACTTTAGGTCAATGTCACACCGGAATTCTCCTTTAATGTTATAGGCTACTCAGATCATTTGTTGACACCAAGGAACGAACACAAGTTTACCTGACTGCTGTTCCGCTATTCATTCTTGTGAAGTTCCTTCTTACGTTTCTGCCATGAAGGGTAATTCAGTTTCATGATCATCTTCTTAATGTATGAGACGCTGTTTCTATAACTATATACTTGTCGCTAGCTTGACTCAAGGGGAGACAGGCAGGGGGTGGGTGGGTGGGGGGGGGCTTCATTAACTTAACTGAAAGTGATCCCTAACAAAATCATTCTTTATGTCATTATCGTTATAGTTTATGTTTCGATGTCATCATTTATATTAGCTAGGACAATACTTGATTTGCCTTTATCGTTTTAGTCGGTGTGAACGGCCCTTTACTTACTTCACCTACAGTTATGCCTGATATGGTGGAGGGTTTGCTGGAATGTGAGTGATAACTACCATAGGCTACATACTGTTCATGACAGCGAAACATTTTTTTTTGGTTCCACAGTTTATTGACACCTTTTGATGTTAAAGGTAAAGGTATATGTCTCAAGATTCATTGAAAAGTTAGTAAATGTAAATTTACATTCATTCTAAGGAAGTAGTTATGAACAACCTACATACACATTTTCCATACATTAATCCCATTATAAAATTATATAGTTAATATTATTTTATTATTATTATAGACTGACATTTTTGTCAGAGTAAGTGTTCTGTAAGTGTGTGTATGCTCATGCATACAACATTTGTCCAGAGAAGGCAGCGCTTCGGTCTCTGATGAGGGCCACAGTAATTTGACATAGTTTATTCATTGTTCTCTCACACTCTGTAGAGTCCTAAACAAAGAAGCATACACAGACAAACACAGAGTAAGTAAAAGTAAGTAAGTACAATTTATTCTTATAGCACATTTAAACACAGCTTACACTGACCAAAGTGCTAAATTGACATTGACATTGAGTATGTGATTCCTGCAATGTAAAAAAAAATTATACTATCATAGAAACGTTAAATAATCTAAATAGATTAAGGAAGACACCACTATGTTCACCACCATGGTTAGATTGATTTGTTTAAATCCAGTGAAATTGCTGCCTTGACAACGGCATGTCATGGCTTCAGTACTTTATCGGTCTATACTGCTTTATGCCTGCCTATGATGTTTTATACTGGTATGCACAGTTCTACACTTTACTTAAAGCAAGCAAATACATACTTAACTATGTCACATTAAAAATCATTATAAGATATTATTCCATCATTTGAAACCATTAAGTATAAGTTGTTATAATGCATCAGCACAGTGCCCAGGGCATGTAGTTATAGACAGGGCAAAACCCAGAACAATCTGATTAAGGTCACTACTAAACTTTTCTCAATTGAGTCTATAGTACTTTTTCGTATACAAATCCATTTCTGCTTGGGACATTTTTATATCACGCATAGTTAATTAGATAATTTGCATATTTGAATATATTAGTGAATATAAATGCATAATAAAGAAATGTATTGATAATATGGCTGTAAGTAGATAAGTTAATGGCTTTATTCAAATTATGTAAGGGATAATGTATAGAACGCCGGTCATTATTAGGAAAATAAGTCCCGACAGGGTGAACCGGTTCTGCCCTGAAGGGACTTATTTTCCCAATAATGACCGGCGTTCTATACATTATCCCGCTTATTACACGGCTACTTGCCAAAACGAAATGATAAACTCCCCACGACATGACTTTAGCCTACATAGCCTAGCCTATTTTGTTACCGTTCATCGTGGCATTTGCTGAGAAACAAGTTCGCAACAACACACGCTGAACTTGAATCAAACATTCTTTAGAACACAGCTGATCAACCGTCTGCTTTCACTTTTGAACGAAGTTCCAGTCCTTGGGTAGTGATATGAATTAGAAGCACAAACTCCGTTGCCACTTTGGGAAATCCCATTGAAGTCAATGGAGCGTTCTACTTGCCTTGTGAAGAGCTGTGTAATAAATCAAATATAACAAATGATCATACAAAAGTATGTTTTTAGGTGGGATATTGCAGTTACATTATGCAAATTAAAATTTTCATTAAATGATTCTCCAGGTGGTGCTTGATGTGTTTTAGGACCAGCTTCTCAAAGCATTTTACCACCACAGGTGTTAGTGCAATGGGTCTGTAGTCATTGAGACTACTGATGGTGGTGGACTTAGGGATGGGGACTATTGTTGCCGATTTCAGGCAGTGTGGGACTATGGCTTGAGACAAGGACAGGTTGAATAATTCAGTGAACACAGTAGACAGCTGGTCAGCGCAGGCCTTGAGCAGTCAAGGGTGTATGTGTGGTGGTGATGTTTGTATAAGTAAGTATAAGTATAGATACACTTTTGATCCCGTGAGGGAAATTTGGTCTCTGCATTTATCCCAATCCGTGAATTAGTGAAACACACTCAGTTCACAGTGAACACACAGTGAGCACACACTAATCCCGGCGCAGCCTGCAACAACAGCGCCGCTCAGGGAGCAGTGAGGGGTTAGATGCCTTGCTCAAGGGCACTTCAGCCGTGCCTACTGGTCGGGGTTTGAACCGGCAACCCTCCGGTTACAAGTCCGAAGCGCTAACCAGTAGGCCACGGCTTGTCCGCAATAGCTGAAACGTTGAACGTGAATTAGTGAAACACACTCAGTTCACAGTGAACACACAGTGAGGTGAAGCACACACTAATCCCGGCGCAGTGAGCTGCCTGCAACAACAGCGGCACTCAGGGAGCAGTGAGGGGTTAGATGCCTTGCTCAAGGGAACTTCAGCCGTGCCTACTGGTCGGGGTTTGAACCGGCAACCCTCCGGTTACAAGTCCGAAGCGCTAACCAGTAGGCCACGGCTTGTTTTCTCAAAGCAAGCAAAGAAGTGGTTAAGCTCTTTTGCTAGAGAGAAGGCTATTTCTGTGTTTGTCCCGTTGCCTTTGTAGCTTGTGATGTGTTTCAGTCCCCTCAATACAGGTACCTGGCTTGAGTTGTCTGCGAAGTGATCAGACAGCTTGTTTGCATAGTCCAGTTTATGGTCCTTGAATAACGTTTCAGCTATTGCGGTCATGGCCTCCTTTACAACACTGCCATCAGTGAAGGCCTCTTTTGCGTTTTGTCAGGATGTGCGCTACTTTAAACAAAGCCTCTGTACAAGCAGTAGCCTTCTGTGCTAGTTTGGTAAAAAGACACTGCTGTCGTAGCTGTGTTTTCAGCTCCTTGATCTTTTCTTTCCGTAGATTGCTGCCGACTGGAAAGTCCTGTGAGAACGTGATGTGGATGGTGGTGAAATGGCGCTCCACATTGCATTTTTTACCGACTGCCAGGCTTACTCCACAGATCAAACAAACACACTTGTCCTTTACACTTGTGAAGCACAAGTCTATTTCCCAATTCTCGTGAAAAATGTATGTTTTCCGCCTCTTACATTCTGCGGCCATGGTCGTTAGCCTGCTAACATCATAAAACTAGCCCAATGTCTCTGCTAACGTCACTGAATTCTGCTAATATCAACGACCAACCAAATTAGACAGCAGCATAACTTCTTTAAATTATTGGCAAATAATAATTTCATTTCATTAGAGGGCAGGATATGTGTGAATCCAATTGAATGGAAATTAGAATTGGCTTAGCAAGTGACAAATGAAATTGGCATATTATGAAAATTTGTGTTTAAATGTAGACTATTTGGCGAGCTACTCTGAAGGGGGTGGTAACACTTTATAATAACTACACACAATTCATCATTTATTAAGCCTTTGTTACTTATTAGTTAATGGTTTGTTCATCATTAGCAATTTCTTGTTCATACATAATTTATAAGTAAGTATAAGTATATATACTTTTTTGATCCCGTGAGGGAAATTTGGTCTCTGCATTTAACCCAATCGGTGAATTAGTGAAACACAAACAGCACACAGTGAATACACAGTGAGGTGAAGCACACACTAATCCCGGCGCAGTGAGCTGCCTGCTACAATGGTGGCGCTCGGGGAGCAGTGAGAGGTTAGGTGCCTTGCTCAAGGGCACTTCAGCCGCGGCCCACTGGTCGGGGCTCGAACCGGCAACCCTCCGGTTACAAGTCCAGAGTGCTAACCAGTGGGACACGGATTATAAGGTAAATAAGCCTATCCAAAAAATAAGTTTGTAAGTACATGATTTATACTTAATAAGTAATGAAACAACCACTTATAATTAAATCATTTTCTTATTATAAACCAGTTGCAAACTATTACAAAATGCTTTGTTCATCATTTGTAAAGCATTGTTCCTATGTTAATTCTCATAAATAAAGTATTTGTACACACAGTTATAAATGGTTTGCTCATAGTAAATATGCCTATATCTAAAATATGTTTATGAATTATTGTTAATACTTAATAAATTATGCAGTATTATTTTGTTGATGAAGTAATATTTCTAGTATTTAACAGTTGTTACATACACATGCACTAATGATTAGTTAGGATGAGGATACATATTTTATAAACCACTTCCTAATACTATAATTCATGATTAACTCAGGAGTTACAAGTGGTTAGTTAATGATATTTTGTGAGCTTATCTAAAGTGTCTTTCTATGCCTTGCAACACATTTTCAAATGAGTTGTAAAGATTACATTTACATTCATTCATTTAGCAGACAAGCGACGTACACATTGACATAACAGGGAAAGCTGGGAATCGAACCCCCAACTTTTCAGGCTACTGCATGCTGGTCCAACTCCTTATCCACTACACTACCTTGCCCCGGATAGAAACCCCCCACAACTATGCAAGAGTTTCTGTTTTCTTCTACTACACACTGACAGCTGTAAACTATTTTTAAATGCTGTATTCTTCGTTTGTAAAGCATTATTCCTAATTCTCATCTGTAAATCATGTTTACACACAGTTGTTCATAGTAAACACACATATCTATATTATATTTTTGAATTGACTGTTGTAATACCACTGGGCAGAGGTAGTGTAGTGGATAGGGAGCCGGGTTAACATGCAGTAACCCATAAAGTTGGGGGTTCAAACCCCGGCGTCCACCAATTTGGCCTTGCCCTTTAATTTCATTGACATGTGTAAGTCGCTTTGGGTAAAAGTGTCGGCTAAATTAATAAATGCAAGTGTAAACTTCATAACTCATTTGTAAATGTGTTGCAAGGCATAAAATGTCCTCACTTTAGATGAGCTCACAAAATATCATTAACTAACCACTCGTAACTCCTGAGTTAATTATGAAGTGGTTTATAAAATATGTATCCTCACCCTCACAACTAATCATTAGTGCATGTGTATGTAACAATGTTAAATAATGGAAATATTACTTAATCAACAACATATTATTGCATCATTTATTAAGTATTAATAATAATGTATAAACATATTTTAGATATAGGCTTATTTACTATGAACAAACTATTTATAACTGTGTGAACAAATGCTTTACTGATGATAAATTAGAAATTACTAATGATGAACAAACCATTAATTAATAAGTAACAAAGGCTTAATAAATGATGAAGTGTGTGTAGTTATTATAAAGTGTTACCGCATAGTTTACTTGATTTAAATGATCATGTTCACTTTTTTACCTCAACATTAAATTACTCCTTTTAGCCAAGTAATCTCAAAAAGCTAAGTTATACTAACTAAACATTTTAAGTAAGAATAGCTATTCGATTTTACAGTGCAAAGTAACTTTCCCAAAACTGAATGCATGTGAGATTCAACACATTCTTCCTGTTGTGTGACTGTGGAATTCATAGACATAATATACATAGACGCCGCATCGACCGCTACTCCCTACTAGCGCTGACGAGACGTGGGGCCGCCATCTTGGATCGGTCATCCACTCCACTCAGTGTAATCTCTTTGGCTGGTGCAATGAGCTGTCAACGCATTAAATTAATCATACCTCACTGAATACCAAACAGATTTTCACACGTTTTTTTTTTGCTGCAAAGGTCATACATGTAGCTATGATACAGGCCACATTGTTCGAAGATACAAAATACAACCAATAGTACGGTAATGTTAAATCTTACTTGTGAAAAGTAAATCCCCCTAATATGGTCCGCCGATTTAAGCAGGAACATGCTGCACAGTGCTGTCATCTTGTGTTTTCTGCTGCAACGCAACGAGGAGTATGACCAGTCCAAGATGGTGGCCGCATTTCTTGTTTCCAGCAGCCAATGCGGTGTCTATGTATATTATGTCTATGGTGGAATTGCTTTGAATTGCCATGAATTTAATTCCACTTCCTGCCATTCCAATTCCAATTCAAATTCAACTTCCTGTGGGGCGGAGCCAATTCAATTCAAATTCTAATTCGTGAATTGAATGGAGATCCATTCTAAAATTCGGAATTTTGCACAAGCCTGGAATGTAGATAGTGTAATGGATGTTGACAGACAGAAAGTTTAATGGATGTTGATAGGCAGATTGTTTAATGGATGTTGATAGATAGTTTAAAGGGTGGATGAGTGAATGATTTAAAAAAGATGGATGGATAGACAGTTGGATGGAATATGCCTTATATCCTTGTACAATGGAGAGACACAGAGAGAGTTGGCCTAGTTGAGAATTTTGCACAAGCCTGGTTTATTGGGACCTTCAGAATCAAATCCCCTATCCCTCAACACCGCCAACCAATGGTCAAAAAGTTAATCCCCCGGCCGCCACTCCTCTTTTCCCTTCTGAACTTCTGTGTGAGAGACCTTCTAAGCAGCAAGCACGGGTGCCTGAAAAGTAGCCTAAATCGGGGTGCCCCGATGTGCAAATGTGCAACAGAAAACTGATTAGCGCAAATGAAAGCTAAAAAAATACTTAAGGCCCTTGGAAAGATGCTTCCCATACTGCCCATATGAAAAACCACCCCTGGTCTAATCTAATAAAAATGTTCTTTGGTGATTTTTTACATTTTTTGTCTGTGCATCCAACAAGGTTTTGAGTAATGGGCATCTACAAGCCCATTAGTCATATAAAGTAGAATATAGCAATAAACAATATTTCCCCTTTCATATTTTTAATTATTCAGCACATACCTTACTGTAACTGAGTCGGACACAATATAGAAAAATATTTCTTTTCTGGGCATCCTCTGCTAAAGTCATGATGGCAGAGGCTTCATCATTTTCTTGGCTGAAGGAGGCTTGACCCGACACATTCAGGTACACCTGTAAAAACACCAAAGGGAGGAGATCGATACAAACATTTTATTTCAGCATTAATTTTGATGATGGACAACTGAGGAGCAAGTTATGACCTGAAATGTGGATAAAGGCTAGTCTAGTCACAAGGAGAAACAAGGCAAAGCTCTAGAAATTAGAAAATGTTAAGTAACCTTCATACTGTTACGGCCCTAGTGTGTTCTGGCCATCTGTCTGTGTGCTTCTGCCTTTCCTGTTTTCAGGTCCCGTCCACCTCTGATTGCCAAAGTGGAGTTCCTGCTTGGGTCTGATTGGTTAGCCATTAAAAGGCTCAAGATGGTGTCAGAGCAGGCCCCTTTGTTCCCGCCAGCCTCCACGGTTGAGTGAGAGCCGTGGATGGCTGTGTGTTGCGTGTGTATGTTTTATGTTGAGTCTTGTCCTGAGCTGTTATCTTGCTGTGTAATCTTGACATGCTCATTTGAAGTTACTACAGTGGTAGTGTGTGCCAAGTGCAGCAATTACTCTCAGTAGCAAATACTGGCCTTGTGTGGCCAGGGTGTGCCGGATTCGGCAAAACTACTCCCAGTGGGGAGGTAGTGTGTGTTTGTATGTTTATGTGTTTGTTTGTAGCCTTCTAAAGATCCTTTGTACTCGGTTCAGCTACAATTTAAAAACATTTGTACTGCAGACCTAGTATGTCATCATTTAACATTAATTTCAACTCGCAATTGAAAGTAAGGAAGTTAGAATAGTAATGATCAATAAGGTCTGCATTCAGGTATTGCCGTAACACGTTGCTCTGAAAACTCAAATTAGCTTTTTTGTGCACATAAATCTTGAATTTTAGCAACCAAAATGAAGAGCAAAATCACATAATGAGTCAAAATATGTATGCCAACATCAAACACCACATATGCATCAGTAATAATAAGGTTTGGATTATTTATTTTTTGGGCTCTTATGAGTGTTTTAACAAAAAAAAGCCAATAGGCGGAATTTCCTTTTTTTTCAAATCAGAGGTCAACTTTGAAGGCCTGTACAGCCACAAGGCTACAAGATCCAACTTGCTATCATACCATTTTATTCTCTAGAGATATGTCGCTTTCAGAAAAATATAGTGAGAATCCCCCCCCCCCTCTTTTCAGCCGTCCTCGTTTAAGACGGACACGGTCAAGATGAGCAAATTTACCTGTGCAAGCACAGGCGCTGACAAAGGCAAAAAAATGTGCCGTTCCACCATATTATCACCGGCCATCGCAGAAAGCGGCATCATGCCAAAATGGGCAAAAATCTACTTAACCTCCAGTAACGGTCCTCACCTACAGAAACCTCCTCCTCCATGGGCTTGTGGAACTGCCAATCCGCAGTCAACAAAACAGATTTCATAGCTGGCTATGCCAACCACCTTTCTTTGGAACTTGCTCTCACTGAGACCTGGATCAAACAGAGAACTCTGCCACCCCGGCTGCACTCTCCAGTAACTTTATGCTCTCCCACACCTCTCGCCCATCTGGACGAGGAGGTGGAACGGGCCTGCTCATCTCCAACATCTCCAATATCATGCCATCACAGTGATCGCCCCAGCAAAACTCTATGTGCTGGTCATCTAACGCCCACCAGGCCAACTAGGCGACTTTATGGACGAGCTAGACACTCTGCTGTCCTCCATCCCTGAGCATGACTGTCCGCTACTCGTCCTCTGCGATATGAACATCCACTTAGACGCCTCAGGCTCAGCGGACCCTTTTGACCTCAAACTGGTTTGCAGCCCATCTACTCACAAAGCTGGCAAAGAGCTTGATTTGATCCTCACTCGGAACTGCACCACAGACACCCTCATGGTGACGCCTCTCCATCTTTCCGACCACTTCTTCATCCGGATCAACGTCAGCCTGACAGAACTGTTTCCTGCTCCTCAGCCGATGGTCAGATAGATAGATACTTTATTGATCCCCAAGGGGAAATTCAAGGGTCTCAGTAGCATACAGACATCACACACAACATGCACTTACAGCAGAAATGGTAAACATAAGTATAAGTATAAACATATAACTAAACTCCACCAAGCCATTGACTCGTTCTGCTCCACACTGAACTCTGGACAAACTGTGCCCTCTTACTACAAGGTCAGCTCGATCCAAACACTCTCATCCATCCTCTGATATCCTCTGATCGCAGCGCACCAAACTCAGAGCTGCGGAGAGGAAATGGCACAAATCTAAACTAACTGATGACCTCAAAAACTACCAGACACTCCTATCCTCCTTTCAGCCAGCATCACTGCTGCTAAGACAGCTTTCTACAATGACAAAATCAACAAAGCCACAGACACTCGAAAAATGTTCAAATGTTCAACCTTCAAACCACTACTCAACCCTCAGCTGCTTCCTCCTTCGTCCAGCCTTACTGCGGATACCCTCGCCTCATTTTTTACAAACAAAGTGGCGGCAATCAGCACTCAATTTTCTACATGCCACAAGACACAACAGACTCAGATATTGCACTCCTACAAACTCTAGCGGTTGCTGGAACATCTTTTTCAGCATTCGCGCCTCTCTCCGAGAGCGAGGTATCTAGACTCCTGACATGTAGCCGTCCTACCACATGCTCGTTGGACCCTTCAATCCATCAGCCCGACCATCATACCAGCTATCACGCATGTGATCAATGCTTCGCTAACCTCTGGCACATTTCCAACAATGTTTAAAACAGCCCGGGTAACACCGTTACTTTAGAAAACTTCTTTCAATCCTGCTCAAGTTGAGAACTACCGCCCTGTCTCACTTCTACCTTTCCTATCCAAAGGTATCAAACGAGCAGTCTCCAAACAGGTCTCTGAATTCCTTTCACAGAACAACATTTTGGATCAAAATCAGTCTGGGTTTAAAAGCAGCCACACTACCAAAACAGCTCTACTGTCTGTAACAGAAGTTTTAAAGGAAGCCAGGGCGACAGCTCGGTCATCAGTACTCATTCTGCTTGACTTATCGGCTGCCTTCGACACGGTTAATCACCGTATCCTTCTCTCTATACTCTCAAACATGGGAATCTCCGGCTCTGCTCTCTCCCGGTTTGAATCCTACCTCATAGGACGCTCGTTTAACTTATCATGGCTTGGACAGCTGTCCGCACCTCACTATCTCACCACAGGGGTCCAGGGCTCAGTGCTGGCCCCCTTCTCTTTGCCATCTACCCACCTCTTTGGGACAGATTATCCGTTCGCATGGCTTCTCACACCACTGCTATGCAGACGACACACAGCTCTATCTGTCCGTTCCACCTGATGACCCACTGGTCATGGTACGGATCTCGGATTGCCTCTCACATATCTACATGGATGAAGGCACATCCTCTCCAGCTAAACCTCTCAAAAACTGAACTGCTGGTCCTCCCAGCTAAACCTACTATAAATCATGACATCAGCATCAAAATTGACTCCCTGTCTGTTGCACCTACCAGGACTGCAAGAAATGTAGGAGTCGTTCTAGACAACCAACTAACCTTCTCCGATCATGTTGCCTTGGTCGTGCCGTTTCGCACTTTACAACATATGGAAAATCCGGACTTACTTGACTCAAGATGCTACCCAACTCCTGGTACAGGGAATAGTCATTGCAGTTTTTTAATTGTCCTAGAATTGTTGAGAAAATTGCTTTAAAAAGCTTAAACTGTTAACATGTTGTTAGTCGCTTTGGTTATGTGTCAGCCAAATGTAATGTAATGTAATGAAAATGCACTGTTCTGTTATCCGAAGTTTACTTGTTCTTATTATTTTTCCCACCAATTTCCCCACCAATTAATTCAGTTTCAACCGTTTAACATAGAAACTTCGTTCAGACTTTGTAACGTATGTCTTGAAAAGGACACTTGAGGAATGTTTTTGTAAACTTTATACTTTTTGAGATATTAACAATCAAAGTTATTTTCCCCATAGACTTTGCATTGGCACTATGACATCACAATGGGGTAATTTAAGTGATTTACACCTGTATCAACTGCCAGCTGCTCAACTAGGCCCCCATTAAAGGAGAATTCCGGTGTGATATTGACCTAAAGTGTGTTGAAACATGATACCGAGTGTGAACGTATGTCTCATAGCCCATCTCGGCTTGTCCCCTGCACTCCAAAATCTGGCGCTAGTTAGCAGATGCTACCAACAGCTTTTTCAATGGTGGTGCTTCGGCATCGGGCTAACCATGCAAATAAATCACTGTTTTACACCATTTACGAGGCTCAATGTATCTCCACACTTCATTGGTAGACTTCCGAGGGCCCTGACATGTAAAACGAGACATTGAGAACTTTGACTTACAAGATGATTTATACAGACAGTATCTTCACAAAGTTTAGCGTTTGCAGCCATCTTGAATTAAGTCACGATAAGTCGAGCGATGAGTAAGAATGAACAGGTATGATAAGGGATCAGATTCCAAAAATAATTCCGTGGAAATGCCTGGATTCCAGTTGCTGCTACTGGAAGAAACTGGAATCCATGCATTTCCACTGAATTATTTTTGGAAACTGATTTGGAGTGCAGGGGACAAGCCGAGATGGGCTATGAGACATACGTTCACACTCGGTATCATGTTTCAACACACTTTAGGTCAATATCACACCGGAATTCTCCTTTAAAGAGCCAATTAAACTGATTGCACCTGTATCAACTGCTTTCTGCTCAACTAGGCCAACTCTCTCTGTGTCTCTCCATTGTACAAGGATATAAGGCATATTCCATCCAACTGTCTATCCATCCATCTTTTTTAAATCATTCACTCATCCACCCTTTAAACTATCTATCAACATCCATTAAACAATCTGCCTATCAACATCCATTAAACTTTCTGTCTGTCAACATCCATTACACTATCTACATTCCAGGCTTGTGCAAAATTCCGAATTTTAGAATGGATCTCCATTCAATTCACAAATTAGAATTTGAATTGAATTGGCTCTGCCCCACAGGAAGTTGAATTTGAATTGAAATTGGAATGGCAGGAAGTGGAATTAAATTCATGGCAATTCAAAGCAATTCCACAGTCACACAACAGGAAGAATGTGTTGAATCTCACATGCATTCAGTTTTGGGAAAGTTATTTTGCACTGTAAAATTGAATAGCTATTCTTACTTAAAATGTTTAGTTAGTATAACTCAGTTTTTGTCTTTTATTGATTATGATGATTTTGCTTTTTGAGATTACTTGGCTAAAAGGAGTAATATAATGTTGAGGTAGAAAAGTGAACATGATCATTTAAATCAAGGAAACTATGCTTACGTTTTGCTACACTGTGAAGTTAGTTAGTCAGTTAACTGTACTTAACCTGTTAGTTAACCTTAGTTTTAAAAAACTAAGCAGTTAAGTGTATCCATGATGTTGTGAAGGCATTGGGGTTGATATTAATATCCTGACCAGAAAGGAGAGTGCCATTTAATAGACAGCCAACACCACCATTTCTAGAAGCAACATAAGTTTGCAAGGAGATCAGTCTGTTTTGGATAGTCATTGATGGGGTGGTGTATCAATAAAAACAGTATATAGCCTTTAGTGTCACTGTGTTATTGTAACTTAAGATTGAATTTCAGTAAAGATTAATATTTGATCCCTTTAACAATATGTAGGTCGGGCCTGTGGCATTCTGGAAATGTATTTTTGTCATATCAGTTAGCTGAATGTGACATTAGTTAGCACAACTTCAATACACCTGTTGTGTTTAATAAACATACAGTATACTTAACTTGTAATTGTAACGACCAAGTTAGTTGAAATAGCAATTCTGTGTACTGTAAGTTCACTACACTAAGTGAGCGTTTGTTTGCACAACTTGACATTACAGACAAATCTGGAATGGGAATTGCAAGGACAATGAGTTTGCATGCTTTTCAAAACTAACAGGTTTAAGTAAGGTTATAAACTAATTTTACAGTGTAGCACAAACTTCAGCAATTCAAGTATAGTTTACTTGATTGTTTACTTTTCTATCTCAAAATGAAGTAACACTCATTTTACGCAAGTAATCTCAACAAAAGACAAAACCTGAATTCTACTTAAGTTACAAATTGTGTGTTTAATACAATCATATCAGACATATACTGTGAAGCTTCATTGATTAAACACTACCCTTAAATTATGTATATCAATTTCTTCGAATTTCATTGAATTTCAATTCTACTTCCTTTAATTCAAATTCAAATTGTAATTCTACATCCTGTTTTTGACCTTAATTCAAATTCAATTCAAATTCAAGAATTGAATTTGAATTTAAGAGTCATTCTCAATTCAATTCTGAATTGTGCACAAGCCTGCTACATTCAACTTGTAAACTATCTAATCTGTCTCGGGCTTTAAGCATACAATCTCTTAAGACTACAGATCCTGTTCAACTGTTTACTCTGCCCACAACTGTTTCAAAATAAAAGTCCTCACTACAATAACTCACTATTAAATAATGTAACTAAATTATCCAACTTTTTTTCAACTGTTCAGCCATTCCAACTGTCAGTTGTCATCACCTATGACTCCTGTGAACTGTTTCCTCTTCCCTCAACTACAACCTCAAAACAGAAAAAAAGTTGGGACATTGTGTAAAATGCAAATAAAAACAGAATGTCACAATATACAAGTCTCGTAAACCCATATTTAGCAGCAAAAAGCTCATAGACAACATATCAAATGTTGAAAATGAAACTTTGGACTATTTCATGGAAAATATATGTTCATTTTGAATTTGATGCCAGCAACATGTTTCAAAAAAAGTTTGGACGGGAGCATGTTTACCTCTGTACTGCTTCACCTCTTCATTTAACACAATTCTGTAAATGTTTAGGAACTGAGGTGACTATTTGCTACAGTTTTGAGTATGAAATGTTGTCCCATTACACCCCGATATAGGATTTTGGCTCAACAGTATGGGGCAGACATGGGGGACTCGAGTCACATGACTTGACTCGAGTCAGACTCGATTCACATTTTTTAAGACTTGAGACTTGCTTGATCAACATGTATAAAAGACTCGACTTGACTTTGACTTGCTATTCATGACTTGAAACTTGACTTAGACTTGAGACAAATGACTTGAAATGACTTGACTTTTTATTTTTTTTATAAATATTAAGGAGTTAACTTTACGATTTTAGAAAATCTGCTTAGGTGCTGTTGCATGCGTCACTCGTCACTCGAGGGAACCTGTCATTGTACCAAGTGACGCGACGCGACAGACCAACAGCAAGTGCCAGATCAAATGAGACAGACTGAGGTAGGCTAACTTGCAAATATGGAAGGCTCTACGTTTATACCAAAACATAATAATGTTTAGCTTCACAGTCATGTATCTGACAAGTCAAAAGAAAAAATAAACAGCAGTCTGCAAGTGTGCAAAATAGCGACATAACCACCACCACGTTGATTTTCATCCGAAGTTAGTCGTGTTAGAACGTCAAATTTGAGGCATGTTAAGAGTTGGCTTTGAATCTATTATGCTTTTTAGTTAACGCCATATTAGGTTAAAATGTGTGAAATGGCAAAGTGAAACATTTTCTTGTCTAAGTTTAATCTTGATATATAGCGAAAATGTTGTAAAAACTAAAGTAAGCACCTTTCTTTCTCCCTCCCTCTTAAACACGTCCCTGTTCCATACGTTACAGCCTAGTAGTAGGCTAACAACAGTAAGTAGGCCTAGCTAACTGCCAGCAATCAGCATAGAAAAGTAGCTTATTTCACATGTTAGGCTTACCGTAAAACTCCAAATAATAACCCAGGCTTTTATTTTCCCAAATCACCAAACTGCACCGGCTAGTATTAGAGACAGGCGTCTATATGAGACAGGCCTTTAATTCCCTTTACACAAAACTTCCTCTGCAAAGATGGAAAATATTTTCAAATTAATTATTTCAAACACACTGCATGTCTACCTATATGACTAGGCTATCTGATGACAATTACGGATCATCATTCATTTAGTGTTGAGATGTTGTTCATTAAGTGAGATATAGTAGCCTAAGATCCAAATAGCGGGGACAGCCAGAACAGATGAAACACGTTTTAATCATTAATTTATAAAGAGATCGTATCACACTGAAAGCTCATATTTTGTCACTAGCAAATAGTCTATATCGGTCCTATATCGGTCAAATACAGTTGCATTTTCAGCCCTGACCAAAACCATTAAGGAATTATTTATGCAAAAGTGGAACGTGCATAATGTTTCATTCTCCCTTTCTTTCGGCATGAATGAAACAGCATGAGAGCATGATGTCCAACGATTTTTCCCCCAGCATCTGATTAGAATATAGACAGCTAAATACGCAATTTCAGCGCCGTGTATGAGTAGGCCTAAGAGTGAGAAGTTTCTACATTCCACTGCAACTACGCAGCACTTGCCACTCCGACTCATCAATAAAAACTGCGCTTGCACACACCAGACCCATAGAAGCGCACTTGACTTTACATAAAAACAAGCATAGGCTACCATCGGCCTATCCGCAAATTTTAAACACAAGGGGTGAATTGAACGATGACGAAGTCGGACATAAGGGCATCATTCATATTGAAAAAAGTCATACAATTTGGAACTCTAGCTTTTCCCCAACGCAGTAGCCTAATGTCATCTAATCATAACGTGCACAGACTGCACCATGCTTAAGCCGAAATCACACCAAAGATTTGCGACGAGATGAGCTGCAACATTCTAAACCAGTAGACAGCCAAATACGCACTTCAGCCGTGCGAGTAGGCCTAAGAGTATAGACAGGAAAATTCTACATTCCACTGCAAATGAGTAGGCCTAAGAGTGAGAAGTTTTACATTCCACTGCAACTACGCAGCACTTGCCAATTTGACTATCAATAAAAACTGCGCTTTGCAATACAGACCCATAGAAGACTTGACTTTTACATAAAAAACAACATTCTAAACCAGCAACTTGATGCAACATTCTAAAACCATGCAACTGTGACCAGACAAAACTGCCCTCACACACACCAGACCCACAGAAGCGCACTTGACTTTACATCATTTAACTAAGGTAAATTCCTTTTCTGATTTCTTTCTCGTTATTGCCATGGCAGTACGCATTTAGAATAAAGAATAATGTTTGCAAACCCTTTTGTTTTGTTGCCAGCATAAAAACAAGCTTAGACTACCATCGGCCTATCCGCAAATTTTAAACACAAGGGATGAATTGAACGATGACGAAGTCGGACATACTGTATGGGCATAGTTCATATTGAAAAAAGTTATACAATTTGGAACTCTAGCTTTTCCCCAACGCAGTCTTTTAATGCCATCTCATAACGTGCACAGACTGCACCATGCTTAAGCCCAAATCACACCAAAGATTCGCGACGAGATGAGCTGCAACATTATTAGTGCGCTACACTATTAACCAGCAACTTGATGCTGCATTCTAAAACCTTGCAACTGTGACCAGACATGGTGAATGCTTTGCTATGGCTTGCGACAACGTGCAACATCTAATTCACACTGCTGCAACTCCTTTCTGCAACGGTTTCGTGTCATTGCAAATCTTTGGTGTGAATTGGGCTTTTTTTTTTTTAGACGATTAAATACAACCCGAAGCTAAAAAACAGACCAGGCCTCTATTGGAGCCCGGCCTTTAACCCAAACCTGTAGCCACGCCAGGCTTTTAAAAAAAAACAGACGTCAGTTTGGGACTCGGCTATTATTTGAAGTTTTACGGTATGTATAATATGATATAGCATTGGCGGTCCTAAACCCTCCTAAAACCCATTGCGCTGTCGCGCTTGTCAAAGTTTGGCAGTGACGTCGGTGGCAGCGTTTGATTGATTGATTAGTCCACTTTTTCAACATTATTGGTTCCCTGGAGATGTGACAGGTCAGGACAGGTGTAACTTGAACTGTTTGAATATATTTTCATGATTTGATGTAGCTAGGCTACCTAATATTTGAGGCATATTGAAACAATAATAGGCTATTTTATAATAGGTCTACTTGAAATACATTTATTTTTATTCATATACATTTCATCAAACCGTTCAGATGTAGGCTATGTGGCTTGAATGAATGTCTATTTGTTTGTTACAAATAAAACTCCAGCAGTTCATAACTAGCCTATTGTAGCTTATTTTAGAATGAAAACATGGGTAAATCATCATGAATTTCAATTATTTGGCTATGACTTGACTTGACTTGCTTGACCCAAGCTATGACTTGACTTGACTTGCTTGACTGTCACAAAAAATGACTTGGACTTGCTTGAGACTTGTAGGTTAAGACTAGAGACTTGCTTGTGACTTGCACATGTGTGACTTACTCCCACCTCTGGTATGGGGTATTCTTAGTCATGTTTTTCATTCCATTATGCACCTAATTTGACAAATCTGGACTGCGGACAGGTCATCTTAGCACCTGGACTCTTCCTCTATGGAGAAATACTATTTAAATATGTGCAGAATTCATTTTGCCATTGTTTTCCTGAAATATTCAAAGTCGTCCCTGGAAAAGACATTACCTGGATGGCAATATATGTTGCTCAGAACCTGTATACATTATTGAGAATTGATTATGCTTTGCCAAATGTGCAAGATGCCCATGCTGTAGGCACTAATGCTCCTCCACACCGTCATAGATGTTGGGTTTGGAACTGAGCGCTATAACAAGTTGGATAGGTTAAATACTTGGATAGGCCCTCTCCTCTTAAGCCCAAATGAGTCCATGATTTCAAAAAAGAATGGCAAACTTTGATTGGTCTAACCACAGGACCTTTTTTCCACGTTACCTCAGTCCATTTTAAACAAGCTCAGGCCCAGATAAGAGGGTGGTATTTTCTGTCTCATTTCTCAATACAATTTTTGCTGTTACAATTTTGACTGCAGTGTTTGAATTGAGTATCAAATTGGGCACATAGACAGTGGTTATCAGAGGTTTTCCTGAGCCCACACAATGACAGGTCTGGAAACAGGTCTGGTGTTGATGCAGTGCTATCTGAGGTCCAAAAGACCACGGCCATCCAATTTGTTTTTCAGCTATTTCCCTTGTTTGCAAATATTTCTCTGGATTCTCTGAATGTTTTAATAATGTTATGTCCTGTAGATAATTAACTCCCTAAATATGTCACAATTTTATGTGAAGAAGCATTAAAATGACATTGTTGCATCATTTGTGCACACAGGTTTACACAACCTTTCCAGAATTTTGTTACCCCTGTCCCAACTTTTTTTGAAACATGTTGCTGGTATCAAATAGGGCAGGGACTGAGCCCGTAGTTCCATATGCATGGTAAGGTCATGGTGATGGTGCAAATAAGTAAGTCCAACAGTGCAACAGTGCAAGAATAAAGTCTAGAGACCAGCATAAAATACATATAAGAGAATAATGTAGACAAGTAATATAAAAACGATATCAGTGCAAGAATAGGTTGAAGTAATAGGGTTGCAGCCATTGGTCAAGTATTGAATAAAAAAAAGTATTAAGTATGGCCACAATCCAGGCTGTGGGAGGGAGGGGATATGCATACAGTATGTGCTAATATAGCATGTAAAACAGTATGCTAGTGGACAGTACGTACACAAACATGGAGAAGGTGGAGAGGCAGACAGACTATGCAGAGAAGTCTATCTCTCCTCTACCCTAAAGTGAAGCATTGAACAGTGGCCCTGGGGACAAATGACTTCCTCCGTCTGTCAGTTGTGCATGACAGTGAGCGAAGTCTCCAGATGATCAAGCTCTAATTTTATGTTAATATATGTTTTGCATTTTCATGCACTGGTAATTCCTAGTTTACTTCCTTGTTTGTGTTGACTTTTCTCTTTTACTTTAAGTTAACTAGTTACGCAGCTATATGCCCCATAGGCATTTTAACATCCAGGCATAACAATACCCTATACAACCCCAAAGAATTCCATTTGTATGTGTTGTCAGAATGTTTGCACCGTCTTTCTGGGTTTAAAGATCCACTGTGTACGATTTTCAGTTGTTTGTTAACAAAATCAACATTTCCCATTCATAAATGCGGCCCCATTAATGTTTAACTCATTGAGTGCCAAAAACTTAATATTACGTTTTTAGCTTTTTTTTTAAATTACGAAACTAGACACTCTAACACACCTTTTATGTGATTTTGGGAACTCTGTGATTAATGGAAACGAAATATATGACGATCAAAAACTCAATCTGGACATTTTATCTGGACATTTTATCATAATTCGGTTGCCGCTTTGGGTCGAATCAGTGACGCATGCACGTCAGGTCAAAACCAGGCCATGTTCGTGGGTCTATCACTAGGTGGCAGTCTCGCCAGGTCTAGCTGATCACTTCCCGGAAAATTTACACAAGTAAGTAACAGGCAACACTTCATATTTCATGAAAGACGTTATATATCCATTTCTAGAAAAAAACAGCGATTTTGATGAAAACTAGCCACTGTTTAGCTTGCAATTTCTCAGGAACCGAGGTGTGCACGGTTTGCACCCACCGAGAGCTTAAAGTCTCACCTTTTAAACGAGCCATTGTATGTGTTCATAGCTATGACACAGAATATGCTGTGGCTGTACAAAAATCATCAACAATGGTCTAGATTGCTGGCACTCTAGGACAAAGCTCCCGAAAACAGCTTGGCTTTCAATGAGTTAATTACCACCACCACCACTACCACTTCGAAGCAAACCTATTGGCTTAGAAATCCTCATTTACATATACATAGCTGAGGTCAACTCTCCATGTACACAGGGATGGATTACTGCATGGGCCTACCGGGCCCAGGCCCAGGGGCCCTGAAGCCCAAGCCATTGCATGGAATCATTTCCTCAATATCAACAAATCAGGATGTAGGCTATGAATCTGAATTTAGTTTTGGCCAACTAACTAACATAGTTTTGCTAGAACTAGTAGACTACAACAAAGTTGCTGAACGTGTATTATTTCAGGTTAGTTTGCAACAATATACAAGTTTAACCAAAGTCCTTAGCTGCTACCTAGCTAGCGAACATCACTAGCCATTCCCATTCACTTTCCATTTACTGTGCTAACGTTAGTTAGCTAGCTAGCTCGGTTAACAGGCAAAATTAAATGATTAATTCCTTGTCTAAAAGAGTGTTTCATTGGAATGATGCATCAGACACAAGCAATGAAATAGTACACACACATCCCAAGTCTCCGGGAAGTTCCGGGAGTCTCCCGCATATTGATAGCGGCTCCCTGACGCCTGCAAACTAGATAAAATCTCCCAGAATCTAGAGTGAGCAATCAAGAGCGCGCATGCGAGACCGCGTGTGCATCTGAGTGTAGCGCGCACACGACAGGAGAGAGAGAGAGCTGGTGGTGCGTGTGTGCCTGAGCACATCCAAGACAGAGAGCATCCTCATTGGACTGTTTCGCTAAATCAACCAATCAGTTTTTCAGTGTAGGCGGGCTTTTATCTCTTTTCTCCCGAATTTAATTAATCAGTTAAGTGTATAGGAACAGGAGCGTCATAACAGAGGCAGTGCCTCAAAAAAAGGAAAATGTAAGACCCAAGGCTACCCTTCTATCATTCGAGTAAAAAATAATGATAGGCCTACTCTTGCACGCTGCACTGTTTGTAACAGTGACTTTAGCTTTGCCCATGGCGGGTTAAATGATTGCAAAAGACATGTTGAGGTGAGTTTACAAGTGTCAATTCATGTGCATATTATTCAGGCCTATAGCCTACTAGATGGCTAGTTGCCAAGGCTACATGAAAAGACCAAACTACCAAAATCTACATATTTTCACAATTTCTATCTATAGGCCTTCCTTATTTGGTGTAGGCTACTGACTAGACATTATATATTAATCTTAAGTAGGCTAAAGACTTTTTGCAGGTTGGGATGTCTGTAGTACAGAAAGTTTTATTAATATTTTGTTATTGCTTATTCAGAGAAAAGTTTATGTTTTGACATGCCTATTTAGGAGTTTGGAACTAGTGCCAATTTTTGATGTGCGATGATGACCGTAGCCCTAATACATACAATAAACAAAGCAGGACTTGAGACCTTGGGACATCTAACCACTAGATGGGAGACATTCTTACACAGGGGAGAATAAAAATTGCATTAAGTAAGGTTCCTCTAAAACTAGTCAGGTCAATGTCAATAACAGAACAGACAATATTAAAATCAAGGCAACTTGCTACCTGAAATATTGTCAGTTATTTGGTGCCATCACACTTCAACTGACCATATACAAAGAAACGTAATTTGAGGATGATACAGAAATTATTCAGACATCTTTACAGACATACGCTACCATTCAGTTTGGGGTCACTTAGAAATGTCCATTCCACTCCATGATAGACAGAATACCAGCTGAGATCAGTTGCATTGTTTATTTTAATTAGGGCAGCAGTTTTCAGATTACATTATGTGCTTACATAATTGCAAAAGGGTTCTCCAATGGTTTCACAGTTAACCTTTTAAAATTATATCAGAAAAGTCAACAGAATGTGCCTTTGGAACATTGGATTAATGGTTGCTGATACTGGGCAATGTAGATATTGCATTAAAGATCAGCCATTTCTTTCTACAACTTTTGAACGGTAGTGTATCTCAAAAATTAGGAAATTATGAAATGCGTACCACTGTTTAAAAGTTCAAAGGGGTCATTTAGAAATGTCTTTATTTTCGAGAAAAAATCTTATGTTTTGGCCAATACAATATCATTACATCTTTTAGAAAAATCACCTCAAAGACCTACAAACTGTGGACTGGGTCTTTGAGGTGATTTTTCTTATAAATAAATATAATATAAAACACCCTTCTCCTCCACCCATTTCTGGATTAAATAGTTTAACAAAAAGTGTACTGGACTACACCTTTATGAGATTGGTCATGGTTGAGTATGGTTTTGCTTCAATTGCTTATGTACCTACCCAAAGAATGACAAATGGATACAGAACATCCTTGGTTTCTTCACACATTTTCATAAATTCCTCAATCTCTACAGATTTAGGGCTGTTCACCTGTTGATAGCAAAAGAGAACTACATCTGCAAAGTGGATTTGCAGTCACACATTGGCATACAGAAAATCACATTGAAATAATTGATTTGGGCCTCAACCCAAATGCCATACAGTGAAAAAACTTAAGCTATACTTGTTTCAATACGTATATTACTCATTTATATTAATTATATATTATTCAGGCCTCTGCACCTAGATTAGTAATGAATACTAAGTGAAACATACTGCAAAGATGGGTAGATATAGAGGAATATCTGTGCCCGTAACAAGTACAATTAAACCAGTGGTTTAACGCAGTGCATTAATGAATAAATGAGTGAATGAACAAACTCACAGAAAGGCATAAAACATCCTCACTTTAGATGAGCTCACAAAATATCATTAACTAACCACTTGTAACTCCTGAGTTAATCATGAATTATAGTATTAGGAAGTGGTTTATAAAATATGTATCCTCACCCTAACTAATCATTAGTGCATGTGTATGTAATAACTGTTAATAATGGAAATATTACTTAATCAAAAACATATTATTGCATCATTTATTAAGTATTAACAATATTTTAGATATAGGCTTATTAACTATGAAGAAACCATTTATAACTGTGTTAACAAATGCTTTACTGATAAATTATGTATGAACAATAAATTACAAATGATGAACAAACCATAAACTATTAAGTAGCAAATACCAAATTATGAATTGTGTGTTGTTATTATAAAGTGTTACCGAATACTTTTGTTCTTAACTGTATAGTTCCTTCTGTTTCCTTCTTACAGGTACAATGTACTTGATTTATTTAAATATTGCGTGGTGGTTTTGAATAAATCACAAATTAAAAATGATGTTTGTCCTTCTTTACACTTCTCTCATCTTCTCTAAGGAACTCTGGATCTCATTCATAGTGACCATGTCCTTGGTTACTTGTCTGGATTACTCAGTTTGGCTGAGCGGCCAGATTTAGGAAGACTGTTGGTTGTTCCAAACTTTTCCATTTGAGAATGATGGAGGCTACTGTGCTCTTGGGCACTTCCAATGCTGCAGAAATGTTATTGTATCCTTCCCCAGATCTGTGTCTTCACACAACCCTGTCTCACAGGTCTAGGGACAATTCTTCAACCTCAGAGCTTGGTTTTCACTCTGACATACACCATCAACTGTGAGACCTTATATAAAGAGATGTGTGCCTTTTCTAATAATGTCCAGTTAATTAGGCACAGGTGGACTCCAATCAAGTAGTAGAAGCATCTTAAGGTCCTGAGTGCATGTCACGCATATTTAATGAGATATTGCCTCATTTGCATATTTTATTTTATTTTTTAGGCAAAGTGTAATACAAAAAATATTTCTCTTAATATGAAGATTAATCTGGTAGAAATATATGGGGATATCTATAAAGGGAAAAAAAGTCCCATTCACCTGTAGTGTGATAATAGTGTCATTGCACTCGGAGAAAACCGGAATGTTTCATTCGTCCTGCATTTCTTCTACGGCTGCAAACGGGATTCACCAAATATTTCTTTACTAGGGCAGGGCAGGCATATTTCTGGCTATTAAATTATTTCTAAACCAGTCTGCTAAAGTCTGTAGTGAAGTCTGTGTAGGGTTTTCCAGGCTCCATTTCTTTTTACGAGACAACCTGCTCACAAGAGCCATCTGCCGGTTGTTTGGGTTGTTGCAGCGTCACTGGAGAAATACAAATTAAAGTCGCGTGATCCCATGTGATGTCACGGGCGGACCTTGAGGGAAGCTGGCCAATTTTAAGTAATGCCCACTGTAGCACTTGTTTGATGCACAAAGTGCAATCCAAAGCGCTCCACACACAGACATCAAAATTAAAACAATTTAACAAATACTTACCAAAAAAATAATTAAGAAAATGTTACACAAAAAATATAGAAATACTCACAGAAAGTTTGATCAAATTCCTGTTGGTTGAGAGAGTCATGCCTTGTTCTATGTTTGGTATTGCATCCACCCACTTTAAACACATAAATATGATGTTGTTAATTTACAGATAACATTATATTGCATGTAAAATATAATTTACAGTTAACATCATATTGCATATTATTGACTCTGAAAATGCAGGGAATTTTAGTATACCTCAGATCTTTTTAACTATTCCTTTACTCCAGATGAAAAAAATCAAGAAAAACTTCAGGATCCAACACCAAACGTTATATTAATATAAATATAATGAAAGAAGAGTGTGTGTTAAAAATGCAATCAAAGGTTCAGCCATGACAGGGGCTGTAATCTTTAAGAGTTGAGGGTCTAACTGATCTGCAACCAGTGGACTTATCATACACATGGAATTGCACAGTGCATATATATTATTAGGGGGCCAAGCAGCGAAGCTGCGAAGGCACCCATTGAGTTACTAGCTTTTCCTATTATTATTAGTCTGCCATTGGAGTCTATGGCAGCCCATAGAATGCCTGGCTAAAAAGTTCAGATTTTTTGGCAGAAAGTTTCGGGACACTCCACTGACCACTCACACTTATTTACAGACCTCTAAACCCAGCCATCTAGCGCCACCAACAGGTCAAAATCTGGCCGAAAATTGAATCGCTGGGTCTAAAGTTATGAAATTTGGTACACTGATTCAGCACTGTCCCATGATCACTCTCACCAATTTACAGAACTCTATGCCCAACGCTCTAGCGCCACCAATGGGTCAAAACTGGATTGCATTAACGCATGTGACCATTGAACGGTGCATCCGATTTTCACAAATCAGGCACTGTTGGAATCCCTGGACTGACCTAAGTTCAATGACTCCTATTACGTCACTTTCCGCCATATTGGACCTCCGCCATATTGGATTTAGTCCAAACTCTACGAAAAGTTTCAGAGGTTACAAATTTCATCCGATTTTCACAGAACTTGGCGGAGATGATCTTCTGCCCGAGCCGCAATAAACGATACTTGTCAGATTTTTCAATTAGATTTTTGTTTGCCCGTGACAGCCAATCAAATATGGTGATGAAGCCGCCAAACAGGAAGTGGACTAACATCTCCGTGACGCTTTGAGTTTAACATAACAAAACTCGATACCATTAGTCAGGACACTGTCCCAATCACTCACAGCAATTTTTATGCATATACATTGAACACTCTAGCGCCACCACCAGTTCAATGCTGGACATGCGTTCATGCACGTGATCCTTGACTCTTTTGTCTGATTTTCACAATTGAGGTAGCGTCTTAATCCTTGGAACATCCTGAGTTCATCGACCCCTATCCCATCACTTTCCGCCATATTGGACCTCCGCCATATTGGATTTGGTCCAAACACTACGAAAAGTTTCAGCGGTTACAAATTTCATCCGATTTTCACAAAACTTGGCGGAGATGATCTTCAGACCGAGCCGCACAAACGATACTTGTCAGATTTTTTAATTTCAAGTTTATTTGCCCGTGACAGCCAATCACACATGGCGACAATGCCGCCTTACAGGAAGTGGGCTAACATCTCGGCCATGCTTTAATGTATGAAGTCCAAACTTGGTACAGGGACTTGGTATCTGATTGTGAGGACGCACTACTTAAATTGGCATCATGTGGCCTCTATAGGGGGCTGTAATACAGGAAGTGAGCTTGTATCTCAGCAACGCTCGAGTAAAAAGTCCAAACTTGGTATAAGGACCTGTTACCTGATTATGATGACGACTAGGAAATTGGAATCATTTGGCCTCTATAGGGGGCGCTGCAATACTGGAAGTGAGCTCCTATCTTAGCAACGCTTTGATGTATGAAGTCCAACCTTGGTACAGGGACTTGGTACCTCATTGTGAGGACACAGTAGGAAATTGGCATCATTTGGCCTCTATAGGGGCTGTAATACAAGAAGTGGGCTCATATCTCAGCAACGCCGTTTGTATGAAGTCCAAACTTGATACATGGACATATTAGCTGATTGTGAGGACATGCAAGGAAAGTGGTCTCATTTGACCTCTAAGGGTGCTGTAATAAAGAAAGTGAGCTCACATCTCAGCAACACTTTGGTTTATGAAGTCCAAACTTGGTAGAGGGACATGGTAGCTGATTGTGAGAGCGCACAAGGACATTGGTGTAATTTGGCCTCTAGGGGCGCTGTAACAAAGTAAATGAGCTTATTTCTCAGCCATTCTTTATCCAATGGCAATCAAACTTGCTGTGAGTGCTTGCTCATGGCATGGTAATGCCATTCCTGCTATAGCGCACTGCTTGGCCCCCGCATTGCTGCTTGCAGCTATATTATCAGATTGGTTTATTGGTCTGAATTAATTGACATTAAAATCCTTTTCCTTAGAACCATGGTCTTGAGTCTCAAGGGTCACATTGACCAAACAGAGTACAACATTTGAAAACATGATTTTTAAAAGCATTAGAAATCACATTTAGTCATTTAACATCTGAGGTGGGTTGCACCAACCAGGATTACTTTTTAACCTGGATTAAATCAAGGTTTATCCATTAATCCAGTTGCACCAAACTTTAAACCTAGTTAAAAGATAATCAGGTTTACATTTATACCATCCTTTTAATATTGGTTTAAATGTTCACATAAACCTGGATTAATTACTGTAGGTGGTTTAAATTTCTGAAAAAAGCTGCATATATTAGATAGATTGAAGAAAATCAAGTCCCACAAAGGAAAATAAGAGACCATCTCAATCTTTTGGAGTTTCATGATGATGAGGAATTTTCAAGGAGGTACTGATTAAACAAGGAATCTGTAATAAGATTAAATCAAACAATTATGTACGCAATTAAACATGGCAGTGACCTGATCTTTAGACTAGGTTTAAAGTTAGGTGCATATTAACACTTGTTGGTGAAACCAACCGGTTAAGGCTTTTAATCACAAGTTAAGGTTTTAGGTGGATTTGTTAAACCATGCTTAAAGTTAATTGGTGCAACATAGCTCGAATAAAATTTAATCCTAGATCTACAAATCCTTGATTAGTCCTAAACTGAGATTAATTTAATCCTTGTTGGTGCAATCCACCCTTAGAATCCGGCATAATCTGTCGAGGGAGTGTAGATGAAGAAACATAAGGAAAATCCAGAATTTTGTTGGATTACTACCTCTGTCAAACCAGATTTGTTAAATGCTTAAAGTCCCGCGCCCCCACCCGCTCCCTTGTAATTTTTTGTCCTGCTCCCGCCCGCATCTGTGACATTAGGTCTCACTCCCACCCGCAAAAGCACGCAGGATGTGCAGGAGGATATTCAGTTTTGCCTTCTTTTTTTTTTGCTCCCTGCTAACTTAATTCAATGATCAAGATATACATCCCCAACTGTCCACTGCAGTCTTCTGAGAAACTTGGACCAATGCGATTTGTCTTCATAGGGATAAAGCCTTCCCTCTTCAGCGACATCTGATGAGACCATTCCCTGCAAAACAGCTTACAAGAGAAAGCTGCATACAACTATCATCTCTCTAAGGCCAGGAGAATGGTTGAATTTGGTATTTTTGCAAACCAGTGGCGGGTGTACAAAAGAATGCTAGGGGTGTCACCAGAGGTTGCTGAAGCAGTAGTGAAAGCAACATGCCTGCTTCACAACTTCCTTTGATGGCACTCAGATGGACAGGATCTGCAGATACTTCCAGGGCAGTCTCTGCAGAGCTACCACCAGCTGTCATGGCTATTTCAAGGGTCGGTAGCAACAATGCCAAGATTACAATTAAAACCTCTCGATAAAATATACATCTAAGAACTATGATATGTGTGCATGTGTCTGTACTATCAACAACAAACAGAGAAAAACAAGATGATCTGAAAATAAACACTTTATTGTTGTAAATCGACTTGTTAGAGGAGAGTCGGCTACTCTCATACCACGGTCATCAACTGTGGTTTTTGCGCTGCATTTGTTAATCGACTTGTTAAGCACTTGTTATGCTTTCAAACAACATTTTGAACCTGTTAGCTTCTGAAAATAGACCCTAGGTTGTTTTTGCTACGGAACATTCCTTTAAGAGTCAAACTCAAGCTCAAACATTTTTTTTTTTTAAACTGGATGCGTGCTTTCACGTTTTTCTGATGAGTTAACCTCTTAAATGTGGGCAGCAAGCTCAACAAAAACAATTCATCATCATCTTTTGGTTTAAGTGCAGTTACAGTAGGATGCCCTGCTGGTAGGGAGTATTGTCTTGACTCGTCTGTAGTTTCTTGCGCTTGCTTTGTCGATGTTTCCATGCTGATGCTCAGCCACCATGGTAGGACTGGAGCAGCTGCTGTCCTGGGTCTCACTGGATGTGTGACCTACCCTTGAAGACTCCAATGGGCCATCCTATGACTGTAGGTTTTTTAACGTACACTTGAACATTTCACAACTCTGTGTCAAGTTGGGGGGAAAAATGGCATTGGGTGGTTATTAATAATGTAATATATAGCACAACATCCACACAAGGACAGGTTAAGTAATTAATGTAACAACAAAAGAAATCAACCTCTCTTTCTTGTGTGATGATGGGAAGTAGAAGGCTTTCTACTTTATTTGGTTGGATCTCCAACATATTAGAGGTGGTCTGCCTGGCCTGCAGATAAGGTTCCAGAAATGACAGGATACTCATAAACTGCCACTTGTAACAGGCACCTGACCCACTCTTTTTTAGTCCTTCTCCACACTTTTCCTTTCTTATAGCGATCCCTGAGAGATTTCCATTTTGTCGTACACTCCTTTTCTATCATGAACATACATACATCAGAATAACACCTTACCAAACAGTAGATATATAACAGTTGCTAGGCTTACAACATCAGCTAACTTTCATTACACAAGTTTGTTAGTTAGCTAGGCTAACTGTGCCAGCTTAGCAAGGTATACACATTGGTTATACCAACAGAATGAACAAAAAGTCACTTACCAGGAATTCCCACAACATGGCTCACAAACTCCCATGCACAGCCTTTTTTCAGGATGTTGTGATAGTCCTTAGAGGACATGTCAAACAATTCCGGGTGGTTTGAGATGGCGACAATCAGTTTTTCAGTGTCCATAGTTGTGAATGAACAGTCTCAAATGTTTCAAATGTCCCACCCCTAGACGAATGTGATTGGTCAATTTACCTAAACATTCTTAAAGCAACACCAAAGAACTGTTCCTCTGTCGCACACACTATTTGTTTATCCAGCACCAGCTTTGCAAATAACAATGTCCACAGACAAGGTAGAATATGTTGCATGATTTTACGAAAGTACGATGTATTGCGACATCAGATGCAAGTCAAATTTGTAGTTTCTCATGTCTCATTCCATCGAACTACAGACCCGCTACCCGATCCGGCAAACTTACATAGTGCGGTTATAGCCGATAGAGGGCCGCGAAGCGAATGCAGAAAGTGCCGTTCACCCTGTTACGAGTTGATGAACCACTGAAACGATTTTGGAAACATTATTTTAAGGTACAAAAACTCTTTGGTGTTGCTTTAAACTGACATTGATGAGCCTCGCGTTGCGCTTTGAAAGTTGAAGTTCAGCGCTCAGCTTGTTCAACGCTCAGCTTGTTCAGTGCTAGAGTTATGCTAGCACTGCAACTCTTCCGCTGACGAACCATAGAGAACAATAGGAAATCTGACACTTGCCACTGGCCAGTGTGATCCCTGCCTTAAAGAGATATAATCCCCAATTAATATTTGAAATGACTTGCATTAAATACACTATATTTACCATGCCTTCTGCCATGAGACCGTTCTTCATCCAGGTGGACAGATTCTGTGTTTCAGTGCACTCTCCTGTGATGATACAGGCAGACTGAGATAGAGACTCTGAAAGGAAAACCTGAGTGTCAGTGTCGAGGAGGATAAATATTAAGGTACAACAAGTAGTACCAATGTTTTGAATCAAATGAGCCCAGTGTTTCCCACAGAATTGGATTAAATTTGTGGTTAAAATAAAGGTTTGTACTTTCCTTGGGACAAGCACTTTTGAATTTTGGAAAACACTTTTCCATTTACATCGGGATTTTGCAAACATTCAGTGTCAGAGTCAATAAAATGAGCCCTTCAACGAAATTGACAAGCAGCTGTAAGTAGACTAAGCATGCTAAATTCGACATCCAAATCTAACGTTAGCTTTGAGATACTGTATGATTGCATAACTTCATTTAGTTTAGTCTCTTCAATGTAGCCTACTATGTTGTGATAAGACCTTAGCAGAGTTCACTTCAATGCAGCAGTTTTGAACAAATTCGCGCAGCATGGTCACGATGCTAAGTGGATTTAATAGCAATTTAGCCAGACGTCTTCTATGCAATGCTTCCATGTGGCAACAACAATCCTTCAACAATCGTGAATGTTTTGTTAAATGCACATGCAGAGGAGTGGCAGCGGGCTACGAGAGAGAGAGCGGGCGGGGCAAGGAAAGGCTGCGTGCGTAAAAAGCGCAGCTCAATGGCAATGCAAGGATTAAACCTTTTATTTAATTTAAATTAAATTAAATTTAACATAGAATATTCATCTGTGGCAGCTGATTTTTATTTCGTGGCGCCCTGCCACAGATTAGTCAATGTATGGGAAACACTGGAGCCATTAATTAATTCTTGGCTAGCCAACCACTTTGCAAAAGCTGTGCAAAACTTACCATACCGTATGTAAAACTATGTAAACACCACCGTTTCTTGGCGATAATCTTAACTCATTGAATGCCAAGCTGTTTTCGGAAGCTTTGTCCTAGAGTGCCAGCAATCTAGACCATTGTTGATGATTTTTGTACAGCCACAGCATATTCTTATAGTTATAGTTATAGCTGAACACATACAATTAGTGGTGCAACGGATCATCATTGATCCGTGATCCGTTAGGATCAATTATTTCGGTTCGGCACACACGATCCGCGGATTGATTTATGAAAAAACAATTGTGCGCATGTTCAGTCCACACACAGCGTGGTCATGGCGAGCGGAGGAACGGAGGAGCTTGAACGCCCCGCGTCATTTAAATCCCCTGTTTGGGAGCATTTTGGTTTCTCTTTAATGATGAAGGAAAGAGGTTAGTGGATAAAACCGTGACGGTGTGTAGGCACTGTGGCACTAGAAAGCCATACAACAGTGAAAACACATCTGCCATAGCCACGCATTTGCAGCGACATCACCCCGGTGTTTCACTGACAGGAGTGAAACCGAAAGCGGCTCAACAACCGCTTATCACCACGGCATTTAAACAGCCCCTTCCTGCACAATCCGACCGGGCTAAAGCTATCACAAACGCTATCGGTGTGTTTATAGCTGCAGACATGATGCCATATTCAGTTGTGCAAAACAAGGGTTTTTAAATACATGGTGAACGTGCTCGAGCCACGTTACAACATCGCGTCACGAACCCACTTCAGCGAAAAGATTGTGCCAAATCTTTATAAGCAGGAGAAGAAAAAAGTTGTGGATGAACTATCTGTAGCACCCTCTGTTGCACTCACAACAGACGGGTGGACGTCGAGGGGAATGGTGAGCTATGTGACAATAACAGCTCACTTCATCACAGCAGACTGGGAGATGAGAAGTCCGGTGCTGCAGACACGCCCCCTCTACGAAAGTCACACAGGTAGTCATCTTGCGCAGGTACTGACACAAGCAGTCAAGATGTCATCACTCAAGATGTCAAAACTGCCATTAGAGAGGACCTGAAGCCTAGATACACTTCACCCCCTACTCTACAGGACTACCTTCACAGATCTACTGCCCTGGATCCGAGGTTCAAGTCCCTGTCTCACATAGACCCTGACCTACGCCAGAGGACATACAGTGACTTCACCACTTAGATTGTGAGCAGTCTGGCCACTGAAGACTGTGATGAGGTAAAGAAAAAAAATGTTATTTAAAAATGATCAATTTAAATCTACATACATTTTTTATTTTCAGTAATAATGGCATTCATTAAATGTTTTTCATTTTTCATGTCTATGAAACATGAAAATAAATAATAGGTTTAATTAATTATCTATTCTTTTCTGCAGAGTCAAGCTGCAGAGCCAACAGGAGCAAACTTGGACACATCTCCACCACAAAAGAAGTCGGCGATGGCAGAGCTTTTTGGAGAGACCTTTGCCAGCAAAGACATGGAAAGCAAGACTCCTGCTGACATCATCAAAGAGGAGGTGGCATTCTACCTGGCAGGAAGCTGCATTGCAGTGGAAAAGTAATGAGTGTAAATACCCTCATATTGCTAAGATGGCAAGATGCTATCTCGCTGTGCCAGGCTCTTCAGTTCCTTCCGAGAGAGTGTTCTCAACAGCAGGGGACATAGCAAACATAGCTCTTGACTGCAAAGAGGTCCACACTCTCCCCAGACAATGTAGACACCCTTGTTTTTTTGAAAAAGAATTTTAAATTATAAGCTCATGTATGCTTTGTTTTCTTTCTTTAATTCTTCTTTGATGATGTGGACGTAGGCTTTATGTCACTCTCATAAAGCTATTGTTTCAAGGAAGATGATGTGCATTCTTATGTTGCACTTTAAGTTGTTTTTTATTAATGGTCATTGGTCCATGTTTAAAGGAAGGAGATGTGCCTTTTTATGTTGCACTTTAAGTTGTTTTTTTTATTAATGGTCATTGGTCCATGTTTAAAGAAAGGAGATGTGCCTTTTTATGTTGCACTTTAAGTTGTTTTTCATTAATAATGTTGAAAAGAAGATATTAATTGTGCACTTTAAGTTGATTTTATATTGTTAATAAACAAAAAGACAACTTCTTTTTATTTGTTTTTTTTGCTGATCCGAAAAATGATCCAATCCGTGGAACAATCCGAACCGTGAGTTTTTTGATCCGTTGCACTCCTACATACAATGGCTCGTTTGAAAGGTGAGACTTTAAGCTCTCAGTGGGTGCAAACCGTGTATTTCTACACGCCTCGGTTCCTGAGAAATCGCAAGCTAAACAGTGGCTAGTTTTCATCAAAATCGCTGTTTTTTTTCTAGAAATGGAGATATAATGTCTTTCATGAAATATGAAGTGTTGCCTGGAAAGTTTCCGGGAAGTGACCTGGCGAGACTGCCACCTAGTGATAGACCCACGAAAATGGCCTGGTTTTGAGCTGACGTGCATGCGTCACTGATTCGACCCAAAGTGGCAACCGAGTTATGATAAAATGTCCAGATAAAATGTCCAGATTGTGCGTTTTCATGAGTTTTCGATCGTCATATATTTCATTTCCATTCATCACAGAGTTCCCAAAATCACATATAAAGGTGTGTTAGAGTGTCTAGTTTCGTAATTAAAAAAAAAAAGCTAAAAACGTAATATTACGTTTTTGGCACTCAACGCATGGGAAGGAAAAACGCAATATTACGTTTTTGGCACTCAATGAGTTAATTAGGGGTGTCACGATTTCGATTTTATATCGAAATTGATCGAAATGACATCTTAATCTCGAACTTCGAACTCAAAAGTTGAATCGACGATGCAGCCACCAGGGTACATTGAGGAATGTATTAGGTCTGCTGTGTCTGTGTTATCATAATGCGTGTGGTAATTTCCAAAGTATTCTCGAGGTAACAGGTAAGTAAAAACAGTTCTGTAAACTCATTCTCTCTCTCTCTTATTTTTTTTTTTTTTAGGGTAGGCAAGAGGCAAGTGATAAGAAACAACAGGTGAATTATAAGTAAGTGTTTTTGAGGGTTTTTTTTAGGGCAGCGATCCACCTACACCCTTTACAATGTTTACAAGTCAGGGACTTGTCTTGGCCTGGTGGTGCGGCTGAAGGGCTGTTCTGGCTGGCTGGCCGGTCATGGGTGGTCCACGGGTTCGGGGTGTGGGGGCTGTGTGTTGTCTGTGTGTGCATGTCTGCTGGATATCCCTGGTGCTGGGATTCTCTCTGCTTTCACGGAGGTGCCAGTGGTTGCATTGAAGTCCTTTGTGTGTCTGCAGTCTGTGTTACCATTGCAGGTCTACAGGATCCATCTTCCTGCCAAAAACGGACAGAGGTAGGGGAGACAAGGGCCTTGCAGACCTGTTGTAGTATGTCTGCTGGCGGTGTTGGCAAGCTTTCCTCCTCTCGTGAACGGAGGTCTAGGATGCTACCCGTGGGTGCAGTTGTTTTGCAGTCATGAGGAGGACTGAGCGCACTCGTCGGCTCATCAGGAGTTGTGCAGGTGACTGCATGTTGTCTACTGGAGTGTTCCTGTACTCCAGTAGGCCGAGGTAGGGGTCTTTGTTGACGGCTTTTGCCTCTTCCAGGATGCGCTTTGCCGTCTAGCAGGGGCGCTAGGGGTTGGCACTGCGTCTTTCCTGACATATGTTGCACTGATCCACTGCTGCTTCAATCTGTTTCCCCATGCCAGGCCAGAGGAGGAGGAGGTAAGGTGGAGGAAGTCCCGTGCTCTGTGTTTACTTTTCTGCCCATGTGTCCAGTGTGAATGCACTGTATCATGTCGGCTCTGAGACTATGAGGGATTATGATTTTCTCACCCTTGAACATGACATCATCGATTTCGGATATTTTGTCCCTGTGGTTCCAATATACCTGGATGTTGGGTGGGCATTTTTTCCTCTCATCAGGTCATCATGTCTTTATGACTCGGTTGAGTGCAACAAGCTGACTGTCTTGTGCTGTCGCCTCTGATCTCCTGCAGCTTTCTGTTGCTCACTGGAACACTGCTGATGAGGGTGTGCACCTGTGCCTCCATGGTGTCCATCAGGCTCTGGTCCTAGTGCTAAATGGACTTGCGAGACAGCGTGTCTGCCACCAGTATTTCCTTACCAGGGCGGTGGATGATGTGGATGTTGTACTTTTACTTTTACTTGTGAGAGCGGGCTATATCGATGGCTTGCTCTAATGTCAGATCTGCGCCGTGGCTAAACAGTTTCTCATGAACCTCTACTCTGACATTATGTTATGTTCGCCCTCTGTCTATATGTTTAATTACTATTAATATATTTACTCGGACTGACATGGATATAATGCTACCTTCTTTATTCCACCATCTTAGATCACACAACACATTCAAACCTTGCGGGAGTTCATGACCTGGTGACACTACGGTGTCCTTTAGTATACAAACTTGTCTATATGTTACAGTACCCCCTTTACATTCTACCTTTACTTATTATTCATCACCTTTACTAGGAGCCAAGCAAAGCTAGACAGACAGGTCCCTAACTATGCAAAGTTGCTTTGCCATCCATTCTGTTTCTGCCTTCTCTCACTGGGGACCAAGCAATACAGCTGCAGTGTTTTTACCTTTCTAACTTGCATTTTGATTATTATTGACTTAAGAAGTTGGGACAGTGAATGGTGCAAGAACACTGAATGCCTATGCAGCGTTCTGCTTGGCCCCATGATGTGGATAGATATAGATGCTGATGATGTTACAAGAAGGTAAGAACAAAATGAATGGCAAAGCAACTTCGCATTAAGAATCATTAAGTATATTTCTTGAATTTCCCCTTAAGGGGTCAATTTAGTTTAGTTTAGTTTATTAGTTTTGTTTGACAGGGACCTTTTAAAACTTAAAGAGTCTCTGATATGGAGGGGGACTGAGTTCCATTTTCTAGTTGCTTGATATGAAAATGCTGATTGGCCAAAAGTGGTCTTTTTGAATGTAGTGTAACAGTCTCCTCTCATTGCAGCCCTAGATACCCTAACATTGTCTCTACAGAATGACACACATTGCTTAAGTGGTGGTGGTGCAAGATCATGGGTCAATTTGTACATCAGGCACATGTCAGAGAACCAAATAAAACTGTCAAATGTTAACAGGCTATGTTTTTTTATAATAGTACAGTGGTGATAATTTCTTGGTTTTTTATCAAGCACTTTCACAGCCTGTTTGTATAGGGAGTACACGGGTCACACCTGGCAGAAAATCATTGAGTGCATAAACAGTTTAGCAGCATGTAAGGGTAATTGATGTCTAATATGTCTAAAAGTAATCAAACTCGCTCTAACATTTCTAGATATCTTCTTAATATGCTTTCTGAAATTTAAATTGGAATCAATGATTATGCCCAGGTATTTAAAGTTGTCAACAATTTTGATCACCTCTCCTTTGACCAAGATGTCAGGTTGTTGCTGTGCATTTCCCTTTTTAAAGAAATACATAGCAACAGTTTTACTTACATTGAGAGTCAGACAGCTACTAGTTAGCCAATCTGACACTTTATTTAGGACTGCAGTAAGTTTTAAAGTAGCCTGTTCTCTATTTTTGGCATGCGTATAGATTGCTGTATCGTCCGCATACATTTGGATATTGACATCTGTGCAAATCAGAGGGAGGTCATTAATATATAAACTAAATAAAATTGGTCCTAAAATTGATCCCTGTGAGACTCCAATGGAACTGTTAGCAAAGGAAGAGCATACATCATTCATTCTGGTGCACTGCTTCCTTGAATCTAAAAGCAGAGCTGTACAAAATATGACCGCCGCCCAGTCCAGCACATTTTTGCCACAAAAATAAATCACGCTAAAAGGCCTATATGATTCTAACTGTCTCACTAAATTGCATTATCCACACTCAATTCTCACTGGTATCTGCTAAACAACAAGTACCAAAACATGATTAGTTCATAGATTTCACATGTAAAATTCATTTTATACAACCCCACCCCCATCTTGCCTGTTCATAATTCTGAGAAATTCTTGAATTGTGTGCATGTGTGCGTGCACACGTTTATATTTATGTGTGTGGGTGTGTGTGTGTGTGTGTGTGTGTGCTTGTGTGTGCTTGTGTGTTTGTCTGCGTATGTGTGTTTGTGCATGTGCATGTGCATGCATGCGTAAATATGTCTACTGTGTGAGTATGTGTCATACGTATGATTACTGTGAATGTATGTGTGTGCGTGTGTATCTGTTTATGCACATGTGTGCACATGGAATGGGTTAACATGACCCCTGGAGGCAAACATACAGAAAAAATAGGTCATCCTAGGCCCTACGGTTCTCAAGATATTCACAGAAAACTGTGTCTGCCCTACCCTCCTTTCGGGGGGTCCAGTCCAGCGGGGGGGCCTACAGATCAAAACGAAAAACGATGGTTCCATGTAGGGGTGTGAATCTCTCATGTAAAAGACGATACGATTCGCATCTAGATACATGGGCACGATTCGATACAAGAAAAGATACATGTTTATAAAAAACGATTCAGTACGATTCGATGCAATGCGATTCGATGCAATTCGATGCAGTTCAAGAATGGAAAGCATTCTGAAAGATTTTTTATCATTTGCTCATGGTGCACATTAATTTTATATTATCAATTATCATGGTCATGGTTGTCAATTAGGCAAAAAAAAATTTGTGAATATGATTATCTAAACTGAGGTTTGTTTCATATACAGTATTGAAATGAAAAAATAATAGTCTACATTTCAGTCAAACACAGCAGCCAAATACAACATAAAAATACATTTTTATAGACTTTACAGATTTTATAGAGTTATATCTGATTGTTTTCATGAAGCTGTAGCCTTGCTGAGGTAAAACAATACCGAAATAAAAGTGCTTAAGAAACTCTTGGCCTTTTCTCATATAGCCTACCCTACAAGAATAAAATAGGCCTACAAATCAATGAACTCTCTGGGCTTATTTTGTTCTAACAGTAGACCTAATGCAGAAACCTATAATGCCACAAGTCTAAGTGAATATGAACAAAATCATTGGCTAATAATTTGTGCATCGTTTTAGCAGCAAGGGCCAAATTATTATTTAACTTTTACATTAAGGAAATCCCTTCATCAAAGGTAAGGCTACTCCACAGACTATCGTTGCTGTTTAGGAATGCTATAAGTGTTTAATTTCGCGCTGGATTTCGAAAAACAAAAGCCGACCGAGTTGTCACATGCTTAAGTTGCTACATGCTTAAGTTGCTGTAGATGTATGGGTAATGAGGTCATTTTGACAACTTTGGGCAGTGAATGTAACCAAAAACGAACTGCAGTACCCACAATTCCGTACCAAGTATAGTTTTAAAACCGGAAGTGGGATGAACGCGCTGCTTGGAACGTAATTGACAGTCTGAGCGAGCAGAAAAGGTTGTTAACCGATTCATTTCAGTTTTTTTTCCGATACGGGGCTTCACGTATCGATGTACAGTGGGTCCCCGTTAAGTTTGGACGGGTTCCATCATGAATCACGCACCCCATTTTCTCAGCAGAAATGGCACAAACTGCAGTTGACACAAACAACCACAAGGTGTCACTTGGGTGCCACTACTATTTTTGATGCGACTGACTTACTGCTTCCATGACGCAGCGGGGGCACGGTAACTTAAATTGATCACGGTAGTTTAAGCTTACACTTGACAAAACATTCTAATATAAAAATGTAGATGCAATTGTTGTAAAATGGTGCAGCTCCTTTAAGAAAGCACCGTGTGCAGGGATGGAGAGAGAGAAAGCGAGAGGGGATAGGCCTATGTGTGTTAGAACTTAGTGTGTGGAAAAAGTACGTGCTGTTGAGACTGGAGCGAGTCATATTCAAAATAATGCAAAAAAAAGCAATTATCCTCATTCATTGCAACCAAAGCATGCCTGCTTGCCCGACGCTCAAACGAAAAATATATCAAAGCACCTTTTGCGTTTGAATGTAGCACAAAAAAATGTTTAAACAGCTGGACAAATGATTTAGCTAATTGATTATATAACCTGTACACCAGCAATTGTTGAACATTTACCCGTACAAGTACATTGACAGTTAGCCCAGCCTAACAGCATGTTGTAGGCCTACTGTAGAAATTTCACTTAAATTGCAACCGCAACATGCCTGCTTGCCAACGTTCAAACAACAAACGAAAAAAGATAATAAAACAACAAGAGGGTTGAGTCTGAATGACACTGAGTTTTTAGACACTGAGTTTTTGTAGTTAAGAAATATTTTCGTTATAAAAATGGTCATTCTTCAATCTCCTTCACTGGCCCTATGGAAAAGGCTTAACGTCCCAAAACAACGATCAATGATCATCAAATTTCTCTCTCACATTGCTCCTCATAACCATCTATAAAAAGTGTTTTTCTTTTATTTTTTGAGCACATCCGAATCCCAGGACATAACGCACTGGACCTTATAATAGGCTCAAGATATAATTCCAAAGGGGGCAGATAGGGGCCACTGCACTTAAAACTTAAAAAGAACTTTGAAATTGCGATCAGTGACTGGGATCGGGTGAACGAAGCTTTTCGAAGTTGAACAGGCTATTAAAAACTATTTGCGCACCTCCATGTCACAGGAGAGACTGGGCTCTCCCTTCTATGAAAAAGACGTTAGGCTACCTGCAAACTGGCCTATGATTTCATTGCTGAGTTTGCGGCAAAGCAAGAAAATGTTTTTTTTTCCTGAGTCAGGATATGGCGAGTCAGTGTCATTTATTTGTCCAATGATGTGTCGATGTTTTTGACTAACGAACATCGAAACGTTAGTCAAAGTTTAATAATGTTCTGCACCTTTTACTAAAGAATAAAGAAAATTAAGAAGACATCTGAGCTGCACCGGCGTCTCTCCTTCTCTCTAACACTTTTTGGCTTTGGCTAAATATTTCTAAAATCATTTGAGTTTCACTAGTCACATGTTGAATCCTTGACGGAATTCAAGGTGGTCATAATAAGACTCTATCCATGTCAGAGTTTTAGTGGAAAAAATAAACTTAGATAACTTTGACAACAGAACATTATGATTTGACAAAAGCTTTTCTGAAATCAAGGAAAACAGCACCAACTACACCCCCATTATCAAGGCTGGATTTAACTTGCTCAATTAAGTAACAGTTTGCTGTCTCAGTTGAGTGGTTCTTTCTAAAACCAAATTGCATAGGGTGCAGTTGAGAATGGCCCTGATTCAAATGGTCCATCAACTGGTCACACACTATCCTTTCACTCACTTTAGAAATGACAGGGAGTATATACTGATAGGTCTGTAGTTGGTAACATCAGTTCCATCACCAGCCTTGTAAACAGGAGTTATTGCTTCTGTTTTCCAGGCCATAGGAAAAAAACTATGATTAAAAGACAGGTTGACCAGATGTCACAATCAAAAACATCTTTAGCCTTGGCTGAAACATCTTTTTCACTGGCTAAAACTTCGTTTTGAACTACGTTTGTATGAGTGGTAGGTTGTGGTGTAAAATGACTTGCTTGTAGGCTAGTTTATTGTTCAGTTGAACATATTTATCTAACAACTGGCCCCCTTCTATTTCTGTTTGGAACCGCTTCACTCTACTACTGGATGGGGGATCAGGATGACTGCAACTGCTATGGATGCTATACTGAATGGATGGCAGGAAAGAACAGCACACGTGAATTTCTAGATGAAGAAGAGTGAATAAATGCACTTGCTTTTCAAACTGATAAGTTGTCAATGGTTATTTATGCAAGCTTGTGTAGCCTAAACTAGACATACCTAGGCCTAGCCACATTTATCCTGGCTGTAGATAAAGCAGGATATGAATTTCACAATATTTTGCCAGATTAATAGTGGTTTACTGAGGTTAAATATCAATTGAAATACCATTAGAATCCCGTTGATCTGTAGTTATGAAACGTTGCTTCAATATTAATTAAGGGTGCAAAAGTTATGTAGAATCAATGTTGCAGTGTGACTGAATCAATGATTTAACGTTGACAAAGTAATGTTGATTTAACATCGATTCAATGACTAATTGTTATCTGGGTGCAGAATGAGCAGTCATCAACACCAATGCAGGTAGCCTATTGCATTGCGTCCAATTAGGCTTTCTCTGAACTGCATTTTCCAAAGGCCAGCGTTCGTGCTTGTGTCACAACTTCAGAACGGCTTGACGTACATGCGTCAAATTTGGTGTGAACATTTGTATGGACTCAATGATGCAGTCAAATGTCAAGGTCAAACCCACCTTGAGTGTGATATCTCAAGAACGCCAGACATACAAGGTTTTTAGGGTTTCTATGAACTCAAAGATTACGTGATTCAATGGGGTTTTTTTCAGGAATCTCCCCACCAACATTAAGCCAGCAGCTTTCCATCCACTAATGTAATCCCTCTGGCATTACATTTCTAGTTGAACAGAAAAGTTTGCAGTGTATGCAGAGTTTTCTGATACCTTTGATTACCAATATGATGTTTCATGCTAGAACATTTAACAGTTGAAAGATAAGGTGGTTGGTGTGAGCATAATAGTTTTAGGGTCTTTCAAGAGGTGTCTAAAGACGTATCTGTTCAGCTTACACTTAATTAAGTGGTTCTTATGAGTTATGGTTTGTTTATTTACGGTAGTTGTTTATTTTCATTTCATCCCATGCGTTGAGTTACAAAGTTAAAAATACTTTAATTAATAGTTTATCTGCACGGCAGTGTTGCGCGGGTTTGGTCACAAGCGGCCCGTAGTCGCCCGATATTTTAATCAACCCGACCGCAACTCAGACCGCGAATATTATACCCGACCCGCGATCCGACCCGCTTATTTACAAAATGTGTGCTTTTGGTTATAGTCTGCATGCAGTGTGACAGTAGGCCATTTCTGTAAAACAAACTAATTTATTTAGGCATGCAGAACATAATGTTTGCGTAGGAGAGAGAATGAGAATAAGAGCGCAAGCACGCACGCAACCACCAAGGATTAGAACACTAGGATAAGATTTGAAGGCCATGGACATACATCTTTCTTTCCAGAAATGGTGAGGCAAGGTAGGCTAGAGAGATACATTGCTGGTCAAAACGTTAGCGTAAGAACTGGTTTATAATGCTGAATGAAGCACAAAGCTTTAAAAAAGCACATCCACTGTTTAAAGTCACAAACACAACGAACTGTAATTTTTATGCATACGCGAACCTATACATAGGATGTGTAGTCTGTGCCATAACATTTATTCCTGCAGGCTGCCCGTTTTGGCTGTCATACTTTTAAATGGCTTCGCAAGAAGTAGGCCTACATGGACCATAACTTACTGTCATCTTCTTTAAGAACTTTTCCCAATATTTCCCATAGCCTACAGTGGGTCCCAGTTAAAAATTGACACTTCATTCACGATCATGGTGAATGGTGAAATGTAAGTACAACTGCAGCCGCTTGGGGGCAGCATAGTCCGCTGTGGAGTTCCACGGTCGAACCAGATGGCGCATTCGACAGCAAGGGCTGTGATTGGCCGAGTTTTCAGTGTGTTTCTCTGTGCCCCTGCAACATGCTAGTCCACTGTAGCCTAAGCCTTGTACATAATGTTAAACATAGTTTTGGATTCAGTGGCAAGATTTCTTGATTGTACAGTGTCTGTCTCTCAGTAATGTTTTAAAATGAGAGCTTCGATAGCTGGCAGTAGGCTACTTTGTCGGTAGTCATGAGAAGTTCGCTTGCTAACAGAACATAAATATGCTGCCCAGAAACCTTGTGAATAGTTCTGATTTTTTTTACTACACTAATGAGGTTGAAATATAGACTTTGCCTACAGCATCTCCTTAACAGTAATGTTAACAAAATGACAGCATTCATTTGACAAAGAAAAACGAATTCGGTCACTCAAGACTGTGCCACAGCAACCAGTGTAGGCTACAGTCCTACCCAATAGGCCTACTCGAAGCAGATAGCGAGCTCGAGTTCGAATCTAGGCAGGAGCAGAGCCATATAAAGGCCTAGGCCTATTGTTATCATTTTTTGCAAGGCGTTGCTCCTGGCAATACTTGTTTATAAGACGTTTGGTGATTGATAGCTGTTTTTGGGACACGCTAAACGCTCTTTATAATGAGCGATCCGGGAGTAAAACGACTGTTACGCTGTTACAACTGTAGGCTACACAATGATTGCAATACAAAAATATGCGCGTGTTAGTTTAGTTAGTTTTGTGATGTTTTGCACTTTTGCCTCATGTTTTTTCAGGTTTGAGGGCTTTTTTGGCAAGATTGACCTTGGTTAGACTCTGCATATGTTATTTCTCCATGGAAAATAAAGTAAATTTTCGACACACGCCTGTTATTAGTTCAATAACAAGTGTTGCTTGTTAAAACATGTGACTAGTGAAACTCAAATGATTTTAGAAATATTTAGCCAAAGCCAAAAGTGTTAGAGAGAGGAGAGGCCGGTGCAGCTCAGATGTCTTCTTAATTTTCTTTATTCTTTAGTAAAGGTGCAGAACATTATTAAACTTTGACTAACGCTTCGATGTTCGTTAGTCAAAACATCGACACATCGAAATGTTAGTCAAAGTTTAATAATGTTCTGCACCTTTTACTGAAGAATAAAGAAAATTAAGAAGACATCTGAGCTGCACCGCTCTCCTAAAATATCTGTCCTGGCCTGGTTGCAACGGATTGTGGCCAAAACGACAGAAGCGCTGAGAACCCTCCTTTGTCTACCAAAAGTGTTACTTTGTGCCCCGCGCCCCCCCACTGCTTGTGAAAGAAGGGGATGGGGAGGGGGCTTAACGAAAAAGCTTAATGTCACAAAACGGCAACGAAGTCGCTTTTAGGCTACAGGCCTTCACAATGGTAGGCTACAGGAAGTGGGGGAGGGTATGGGATGACCAGAGCCGCCATCTATCGCCTTTCCAGGCACACAGCTCGTTATATAGCCTATCGACTGCCTTAACAGATAGGCTTTGCTCTTGGGTTTGGCCTTACAGCGAACTCAATGCTCTTGTTGCTTGCAGTTTGTTAAATAAAGCGATGCAGATTACATTATTTATTTCTGATTAATTCGCGCTTTTGATGTATTTTGCAACATTTGCTTGTTAGACTGGGCTACTGTCAATGTCCTGTACAGGTCAATGTTCAACAATTGCTGTGTAGGCCTTGGCTATTAATCAATTAGGGACTGTTCGTTATTTATTTAATTAAGGGGCTACCGGAGGAGTTTTGGGAGCGCTTAGTCAAAAAGACGTGACCCTCCTCGCCAGCAAGAATTTTTTCTATGACCCTCCAAAGTGATTGAGAAAAAACGCATGACCCTCCCCAGTCCCAACAATTTATTGATGCCTTAGGCTACTGGGTCAATTTGGGAGCTTGCATGCTACGACTCCTTCCTTGAAATGCCTTGAAAAGGCTGTCGTTTGCACAATTTCACAAATAATCACCAGGACCTAAACAAACCTGTCAACTTTTCCCCGGTTTTATCGCAGATTTTAACTTTTTCCTCGCTGTCTTAGGAGGAGCTGCAGGGCCGTCGCAAGGGGATGCGAGGCCCTGTGCGAACTTGACAGATGCAAGGCCCTTTTCACTTACGTGCATGAAATCATGCGATAGTTTGCAGGTAGCCTAACGTCTTTTTCATAGAAGGGAGAGCCCAGTCTCTCCTGTGACATGGAGGTGCGCAAATAGTTTTTAATAGCCTGTTCAACTTCGAAAAGCTTCGTTCACCCGATGCAGTCACTGATTGCAATTTCAAAGTTCGGAAAGCTTCATCTTTTTAAGTTTTAAGTGCAGTGGCCCCTATCTGCCCCCTTTGGAATTATATCTCGAGCCTATTATAAGGTCCAGTGCTATGTCCTGGGATTCGATGTGCTCAAAAGAAAAGAAAAACACTTTTTATAGATGGTTATGAGGAGCAATGTGAGAGAGAAATTTGATGATCATTGATCGTTGTTTTGGGACGCTAAGCCTTTTCCATAGGCGCCAGTGAAGGAGATTGAAGAATGACCTTTTTTTATACGAAAAATATTTCTTAACTACAAAAACTCAGTGTCTAAAAACTCAGTGTCATTCAGACTCAACCCTCTTGTTGTTTTATTATCTTTTTCGTTGTCGCTTTTGAACGCTGGCAGGCAGGCATGATGCGGTTGCAATTTAAGAAAATTTCTACAGTAGGCCTACAACATGCTGTTAGGCTGGGCTACTGTCAATGTAATTTGTACAGGTAAATGTTCAACAATTGCTGGTGTACAGGTTATATAATCAATTAGCTAAATCATTTGTCCAGCTGTTTAAACATTTTTTCGTATACATTCAAACGCAAAAGGTGCTTTGATATATTTTTCGCTTGAACGGGTCGGCAAGCAGGCATGCTTTGGTTGCAAATGAATGAGGATAATTGCTTTTTTTGCATTATTTTGAATATGACTCGCCCAGTCTCAACAGCACATACTTTTTCCACACGCTAAGTTCTAACACACATAGGCCTATCCCTCTCGCTTTCTCTCCCATCCCTGCACACGGTGCTTTCTTAAAGGAGCTGCACCATTTTACAACAATTGCATCTACATTTTCATATTAGAATGTTTTGTCAAGTGTAAGCTTAAACTACCGCGATCAATTTAAGTTCCCGCGGCCCCGCCAAGGCCATGGAAGCAGTAAGTCAGTCGCATCAAAATAGTAGTGGCACCTTGTGGTTGTTTGTGGCAACTGCAGTTTGTGCCATTTCTGCTGAGAAAATGGGGTGCGTGATTCATGAAGGAACCCGTCCAAGCTTAACGGGGACCCACTGTATATCGCTTTTCCTGAAGGGGTGTCTATTATTTTTAACTCGCGTCTTCAGCTTCTTTACTGTTGACTTTACTGTATTGATGCTTTACTGTATTGATGCCAGCCTTCTTGTGATATTTTAAGTAGGCCTAGGCCTATTTGTAGAAAATATATATTTAATTAATTTTAACTGACCCGCCCTGCAGCACTGCTGCACGGACCCTCTGCACAGTATCATAGAAGTGTAATGATATTTTGAGCCTTGTCAGGGGTCAGACACCAACCACTAGCATGTTTCCATAAACATACCTTTAATGACAGCTTCTGCTGAGGCCAAGTCTTGTTTGTGTGTAACCTAAAACAGAACATTAGGCTGTTAGTATCATCTGATTCCAGGGACAGAATGACTTAAAATGTATGAAAAACTCTCTAAAAAAATCACTCATATTCATAGAAATGAACTTCCCGAGACACTTATCTCTACTATGATCCCAGAAAGATTTTCTTTGAATTGTTAGTTTTTTGAACATTTATTTTATCTAATGACATCCACATATCCTTGCACAATCCAAAACTATTTTCCACTAGTGTAAAACCATGAGACTGAGACCATGTCTACACAAAACCAACGGGTATATTTTTTAGTCTTCACACCTTTAACAACACCTGTAAAAAAAAAACTTTTGCTAACATGGTTAACAGTATCAAAGTACCCTCTAGAATTATTGGCACCTCTGCTAAAGTTGACTAAAAGAGGAATATAAAATCATCTTTTGGAAATTGATCTTAATGCCTTAAGTAAAATGAGGAAATATCTAACCTTTTCACCAATTTTCTTTGTGAATGAATAATGTATCATAAATAAATAAATGTTCTTCCTTAAAATACAGGGGTCATTAGTATTGGAACCCCTATGTTAAATTCCCAGGAGGCAGGCAGATTGTTTTATTTTTAAAGGCCAGTTATTTCATGGATCCAGGATACTATGCATCCTGATAAAGTTCCCTTGGCCTTTGGAATTAAAATAGCCCCACATCACCACATACCCCTCACCATACCTAGAGATTGGCATGGTTTTATTTCAGTTAGCCTATTAGCTAGTTTGATTTACATTGAGCTCAATGAACATCATGTGTATCCATATGTTTTTTTTTACTTTTGCCATTTGAAACCTGCTGGTGGGCCTGATCTGGCCCCCGGGCCTTATGTTTGACACCCCTGCTAGATTCAGGCACTTTGGTGACTCTGATATCTGATATCTATTTTTGAAAACGTACCCATCTTTTAAAGGCACCCTCTGCAACAATTTCAACTTAATAAAACAGTTTAGAAATTATTGTGATAGTTAAATGACCTGTTATGGCAAAAATGGCGGTTTTCCATGTTCCCCCTACCGTCTACTGGCGGAAAATCAGCCTTGCAAGATCTCCACAAGCGTCCCGGCAAAGTCTGAATCAGGAAGTCTCGTGAGAAGCAAGAACAACCGAGAAACACAAAATGCTTAAAATTCTCTGCACATACACCTCAAGCAACGGTAAACCATGCTGGCCAGCAATAAGAATAAGCAGCGGTGGCTTCATTTTGTAGACGGCAAAACCAGCAAAAAGACCAAAGAGACAGTTATGAAATATGCACCCCAAAGCTGTAGGGGGAGCTCCGTAGAGAAAAGTGCGACAACTTTTTAATCTTCTTCTAAAATTTTAATCTTCATACTCAGGACAAGTTGAAGCATAGCTGACAGATCAAAATGAAAATCAGTGGTTCTATGTAATACTTGTGGGGCTACATGCCCACCAAGTTTCGTGCAGCCTGGTCTTTCAGTGTTCCGGTAATCACTGACTCAAAATTACTGGGGAAAAAAATAAAATCCGAAAGAAAAAATATATATGACCGCCACTTCGCTGGCATGGCAGTCATAATAATCATACTGTAAAAATGTTTTGTTTTTTTGTATTGGGATATGTAGAGCAACATATACTGAACCTCAGAAACTGTTTTGGTAATTTGAAGTGATTATCTAAGGTCTTGGTTATGCTATAAGCTCAATAAGCTGATTAAAAAAAAAATTAAATATGAATTGAGATCAAAGTTTACTGAGATATGCTGTGACACCTTTCAGGAACACTTTATAATAAGGTGCCATAATAAATAGCAAACTAGTCATTACCAAACCCTTTGTTAATATTAGTTAATTGTTACTAAAATATCTATTTGGGCAGCCGTGGCCCACTGGGTAGCACTCTGGACCAGTAACCGGAGGGTTGCCGGTTCGAGCCCCGACCAGTGGGCCACGGCTGAAGTGCCCTTGAGCAAGGCGTGCAGCCCGTTTTAACCCCTCACTGCTCCCCTCACTGTGTGTTCACTGTGTGCTGAGTGTGTTTCACTAATTCACGGATTGGGTTAAATGCAGAGACCAAATTTCCCTTACGGGATCAAAAGAGTATATACACTTATATTTGGCACAAGTTAATAGTTTTTTCATCATTAACTCATTGAGTGCCAAAAATGTAATATTACGTTTTTCCTTCCCATGCGTTGAGTGCCAAAAACATAATATTAAGTTTGTAGCTTTTTTTTTAAATTACGAAACTAGACACTCTAACACAACTTATATGTGATTTTGGGAACTCTGTGATGAATGGAAATGAAATTTATGACGATCGAAAACTCATGAAAATGCACAATCTGGACATTTTATCTGGACATTAAATCATAACTCGGTTGCCGCTTTGGGTCGAATCAGTGACGCAGGCACGTCAGCTCAAAACCAGGCCATTTTTAGTGGGTCTATCACTAGGTGGCAGTCTCGCCAGGTCTCGCTAGGTCACTTTCCGGAAACTACAGGCAACACTTCATATTTCATGAAAGACGTTATATCTCCATTTCTAGAAAAAAAAACAGTGATTTTGATGAAAATTAGCCACTGTTTAGCTTGCGATTTCTCAGGAAATAGAAATACACGGTTTGCACCCACTGAGAGCTTAAAGTCTCACCTTTCAAACGAGCCATTGTATGTGTTCATAGCTATAACACAGAATATGCTGTGGCTGTACAAAAATCATCAACAATGGTCTAGATTGCTGGCACTCTAGGACAAAGCTTCCGAAAACAGCTTGGCATTCAATGAGTTAATTAAATATTATTGTTGTTGTTTACATAAAATCTGTATGTTAATGTTTTAACAAATAGAAAACAATCTATTAACTAATATTGTGTAATAGTTAACTAAATGTGTTTTTGGCACTAATTAACAGTTATTTCTTACATCATTTAACCCATTTCACCCCATGGGTCACAATTGTGACCGAAAAAAAAATATGTACTTATAAGCCTCTAAAACTGTAACTGAGGAATATCCCAATACTCTTTCAGTAAATATTGAAACAATAGAGTGTTTCAATGAAATGTGTGCAGCTGTTTACTTCCTGGTTGCACCTTGAGAAGAGGATTATGGCCTCACAGCTCCCAAATAAAAGGTTTTTAAAGTATGTTAAAATAAACATAGGACAAATATTTTTTTGTACACATGGGGCCAGATGTACTAACGCTTTTGCGCCCATTTCAGGCGTATTTGTTTCGCAATGTGCGTGTAAAATTATTGCGAGGTATGTACAAACAGGCCGCAATGATGTAAAAGTGCAAACTGCCTGTCGCGGGAGCTGAAAGTGGCAGATTGCGATTGTCATGTCATGCATATGCATTCATGGGAGGGTCCAGGGGAAAGTGGGAGTTTAGCGTAAAATTTTAGCGTATTTGTACTACCAAAAGCAACCTTAACTTTCGTTGGCCTTTCGCATGTCTTACCTTCACTTTCACGTCATTCACTTAAACTTTCCTACTTACTAGATTTGACCAATCTTCCATAGCCTACGTGCACAAGTAGTTTGAGTAGAACTACTGATCTTCATTATCTCCCTGCTTGTTGACATCTCATCATGTATGGTATTATTTCATGATCACTAAACGTTTGATTCTTTTTAATGTTGTCATCAGTTAACTTCATTCAACTGGCGCTTGTAGGCTTGCCATTCAGTTGTGGACGTTAAGAAAATTGCGTTTATGGGCGGAGAAGGACAGAGAAAGCCGCAGTTTACACTAAGGATTGAACGATTGATAAATATGACGGAAACTTGGGTCTGACAGCGTTCGCAATCTGCGGTGTGTCCATGGCGCTGATAACGCTACGTTCGCAAATGTACGTACATCTGGCCCATGGTCTTTAAGGTGTCTAGTTATGATATATACATTTATAATTATTCAAATGTCTTTTGTGTTTACAGAATGAGTAAACATGTTAATGTTAACAATGGTGACCGGTGGGATAGAATGTTGTATCTAGATGCACACATACTTCTACACCTACAAACACACACACACACACATTCTCATACATATACACATACAGAGACATACACACACACATACACACACTCACAGACATACACACACATATTCTCACACACACACACACACACACACACACACACACACAGGCATACACACACACTCACATACACACACACACATACAGATATACACACTCAGACATACACACTCACACACACAGGCACACACACACTCACATACACACTCACACAGATACACATACACACACACAAATACACACACACACACAGATATACAAGTACACTCACATACACAGATATACACACTCAGACATACACACTCACACAAAGACACACACAGACATACACACTCACACACACAGACATACACACTCACACACACAGATATACACACTCACACACACACAGATATACACTCACACACATACATATACACACTCAGACATACACACAGAGACATATACACTCACAGACACAAACACACACACTCAAGGGGACTTCACATTGCATGCGACATGCACTTTGCCTGCTGCTCTCACACACCCACCTGCAGATACACACACACACACATATATGTGTGTGTATGTGTTAGTGTGTATGTCTGTGTGTATGTGTGAGTGTGTAGATCTGTGTGTGTGAGTGTATATCTGTGTGTGTGTGTGTGTGTGTGTGTGTGTGTGTATTTTGTGTGTGTGTAAGTGTGTATCTGTGTGTGTGAGTGTGTATGTCTGTGTGTGTGTTTGTGTCTGTGTGTTGTTTATTTACCAGGAGCTTCGACAACACGCACGCACAGACATACACATTCAGGGTTCTATTTTAACGAGCCGATGCTCCTGGTAAATAAACAATGTTTACATATTTTTCATATTTATTATTGCCATTGGTCTCAGTGTTCATATCAGTTTGAAAAGTCCTGTCACAATACCTTTATTTTAACAAAAAAAGCAATTTGGCAACCTTTAATTGAGTATACGCATAATAAAACTCACTTTTTCATCTACGTTTCTACATTTAAAAAAAAAAAAAATTATTGATTACTTCAAAGGGTTGCTAATAACACATGATTTGCATATTTGCATGTCTGGGAAAAATTTGGGCTTAAATGGGTTAAATGTTAAATGTGTATTTACAAACTATATGTTAATATAAAAGTTAATGACATTATTATTTAACTAATTGTTATTAAACTGTGCTTCTGCCTATCCCAATATGAACCACTCCCCATAGGGCCCTTACAATAAAGTTGGTTAAGCTTAATTAATATATTAGGTATATATAGCTATCAGCGTAGGGCCCCTTATAATAAAGTTGTTTAAGCTTAATTAAGTATAAGTACAAGTATATATGGAGGAATGAGGAATTAATATATTAGTAATATATAACTAGATAGATAGATAGACAGATAGATACTTTATTGATCCCCAAGGGGAAATTCAAGGTCTCAGTAGCACAGACATCACACACAACATGCACTTACAGCAGAAAAAGTAATATACATATAAGAAAACTTCACTGTAGACATCACAGTAGACAGAAGATAAACATGATACTAAAATATGAAATACTAAATATACTACAAAAACTAAATCAAATATTAAATATCAACAAAGTGTGCTTAAGGATGATCAAGCATGACAGGGCAGGGACTGAGCCTGTAGTGCAGCTGAGGATGATAGATAAATAGATAGATAGATAGATAGATACTTTATTGATCCCCAGGGGATATTCAAGAGGATGATCGCTTCCTTGTTGTCCCTGTCAAGGGTGCCATGGTCGTGGACCCCTCAACAGACACAAGAAAGATGCAATATACAGTTGAAAGGGTGGGGATAGTGATATGGACATACAAGAGAATAATGTATAATGTAGACAAGATAATATAACACAACTATGTCAGTGCAAGAATAGGTTGAGGTAAAAGGGTTACAGCCATTGGTCAAGTATTGAGTATAAGGTATTAAGCATCAAGTACGGCCACAGTCCAAGAGGGAGGGAGGGGCTGTGCAAATGTGCTAATATAGCATGTAAACAGACTATGCAGAGAAGTCTATCTCTCCTCTACCCTTAAGTGAAGCGGTGAACAGTTCAATGGCCCTGGGGACAAATGACTTTCTCAGTCTATCAGTTGTGAGCGAAGTCTCCAGCTGTGTGTGATGATGTGACGTCTCCACTGGACCGGATCTGTTGCTGCTGTGCTGCCTCAGTCTACTGTCGCCGCCTCTTCTGCTTTTATCGTCAGGAACGTCAGTGTCGTCTGACGTGTATCTTTTGCATGGACTCTGATATCACACATTTTCAAGGGTGTTTTAATGTGTGTGTGTTGCAAATGAGCATTGTATATATGTGTAAATAGCATTATATGATTTGTGTTATTTATTTTCCCTGCATTTTTACATATTTGAATTAACATGAATTTCACTGGTGAGAGTCATGGGTACTTTAGTGTGGGGAGAGGAAGGGGCCTTCTGACATTTAGTACTCCGGGTAGCCCTGGTTTTGCCAGTGGTGGCGTAGTTAGAGATAGGGTAACATTTTCCACGCCTGTACATCAGGATTTGCCACCACTGGAGTTCACCGAGTCGGCTATCCCTGTTAAACTGACTAGAGAGCAGGTTAGGGAACTCAGTTCTAACGTTAGTCAGTCTGTTAGCGCAAACCTTGCGCATAATGTCTGTCTAGGTTCACCAGCTCTTTCTGCCGGCCATTCCCTGGGGGGTGGTACTCTTATTGAATCTCGTTCTCAAGTCTGAAAGGAAAGAGTCACCTTTCTTTAGAGGTGATGGTAGTGATAAGTTCTCTCTGTGTGAGTGGGAGGGATTAATGAGATTGTATCTGAATTAGGGTGGCTACACTGGGAGGGACTGTGTGGATGAGCTGCTTAGCAGACTGATGGCAGCGCCAGGGATGTAAATCGGATTTGGCTCCGTAATAATGTGCAGGTGTCTGATTCAGGTAACGTGGATGCTGTCTTTTGCATTCTCAGGCAGCATTTCGACAGTGCGGTGCATTCGGGTATGCCTCTTGCTGATTTTTACTCCACTACGCCGTATGTCAATGAGCAACCTCTTGACTACTGGATCAGGTTGAATAAGGCAGCTGAGGTAGCAGAACAGTCTTTGGGACATTGAGGAGTCCAATTTGAACGATGACATTGAGTCGGTTTATTCATATTTTTGTGAGACATTGCCAAAGTCAAGTAAGGTTGTCATGCAAAACACCATGAGAACTGCACAGAGTGATGGTCTGTTTTACACCTCTGTATTAGTGCAGGGCAAAGTTGAGTTAAAGGGGATGTTGGATACTGGGTCAATGCAGATGCTGTGCTGTGTCTGAAGGAAGCAGGTGTGTTGCCAGGTGAGTTTCCAGCCCCTGTTTATATTGTTCTGGTTGGCTTTGGAGGTAAACAGACTAGTCCTCTGGGCGTGTGTGACGGCCATTGAAATGTATGGATTCAGTTTTGAAGTCCCGGTGTTGATTGTTGAGAGGCAGGTGGATCCATTGATTGTTGGAACAAATGTCTTAAAGCCATTAATCAGACAGTTCAAGTCCAGTGATGCTTTCTGGCGGGTTGTGAGCCAACCTGTTATAGGTCAGGAGGATAGCAGTCAGTTCCTACGTCTTTTGTCCAGTCTGGAGAGATGGAGAGGTGGGTCCATCCCAGATAAAGTGGGAACTCTGAGGCTGAAGAGCACAGTCACGCTCCAGCCCATGGCTGAGCATCTCGTGTGGGGTAGGTTACCACCTAAGACACACATCTCTGTTGGCAGCACAGTTGTTGTGGAGCCCAGCACTTCGTGCTGTAGTAATAGACAGATGCTAGTTGGACGAGTTGTCTCTCCTATGTGGGGGGACGGGTGGCTTCCGGTCAAGATTGTTAATTCGACGTCGGTGGCAGTAACCCTACGCCGGAATGCAAAAGTAGCTGACGTATATCCCACCATTGCATTAGAAGATTTTGATCAACATTTTGTCTCGCAGCATGTGGCTAAGGTGAGCTCAGGCAGTTCCTCATGGCAGCTTATCTGTTAAGAGTGATTCTGGCAGCTGTATGGGAATGGTGACTAGGTGGCTTAATGCGCGCACGGTCAAGGACGCCCACCCACTTCCCCACCAAGCAGATGTTCTGGCTGCTCTGGGTGGTTGTGGTTGGATCTGACATCTGGCTATTACAATGTTCCGTTGCATGAGGATGATAAGAAATATACAGCTTTCTCATCTCCACTAGGGTTGCATGAATATAACAGGCTTCGTCAAGGCCTTTGTAATAGCCCAGCCACTTTCATGAGGATGATGCTCTCTATCTTTGGTGATCAGAATTTCTTAACCCTTAGAACCCTAAGCTGTTTTTAGGGCATTTTCACTACCTTTATTCATAAGGATTTATTCTGGTCATTGTAAGTGCCACACACACATATTATATAATGTTCTTTTCAGCAGAGTCTAGGCTATTCAGATCTGCCATCATTTCATGTATTAGTACTAGCATTAATTTTATTTTGATTTTTAAAGAATTAAAATAGAAAAAGCGTATTATAAAAATTGTTATATTTTGACATGTATCTCACCACAGCAAGCTCATAGCTCTACATGCATTTCATGTGTGTGTAGGGCAGACTGTCCTGAATCGGGCAATATAATTGCCATGTTGGAGGGATACTCTGGGGCTGAGCAATTTACAGAAATATGTGGTGTGTAATTTACGGAAATAAATGCCATTTTTTATTTAGTGATGAAAAATGACCTTTCTGCACTCCATATCTGAGACACGAACTGATCTGACCTGATTTGACCCGATGTTGCGTGTTAGCCTGCGTGGCTATGGTGAATGCACTCATAATGATTCTCAACTTTTTACTGCATTGCCATGAACAAAGTAAAGGCAAAAAAGGTGTTTCTTTGTTGAACAAATTGGGATGCAATGTGAGTCTTGAATTGGATGCCATGCAGGAATTTGCTAGGATTTCAAAACCGGATTATGAACATGCTCTGCCATAGAGAAACACACGATAGCGTTGGATTATAAACATGCTTTACCACAAGAACAGACAAACGTGGGGTAAGTCCAGCTATATGAAGTTATTATTTTGCTGTCACTTCGTCTGTTTTATAACCCAGAAGGATGTACTTGGTATCAAATGATAGCTCGGAGTCTCCTCTTTCATCTGACATGTGTGGCATATCTATCCGATCACGGGTCAGCGAGTAATTCAAACGAGAGTAATGGGTGTGCAGCTTGGTTTGTGTACATGACGTTATTATTTTGCAGTCACTTCGTCTGTTTTTATAAGCCAGAAGGATCGATAAACATGGTCAGCGAGTAATTCAAACGAGAGTAATGGGTGCGCAGGTGAACGCAGAGAAGTATAGACTGTAAATATGATGCAATTTGATTTAATTTCATGATTTTTTTTAATTTTCATACTTGATCGTACGGTCTCGTGTGTAGTCTCTTTGGAAAGCCCCACTTCTGCTCTGTCATGCAATAAAGGTTTTATCTCGCTACGATGAACAGTTCCGGAGCAATGTAACAGAGAAGAAAGGGTGTCTTTTTTGACGCACTTTGCGTCAATCGGGTTCTAAGGGTTAAGTCTCCTCTGCTATTTGGATGATGTGCTAGTATTTGGGAGATCTGAGGCAGAGAGTTTGCAACGCTTGCGCATGGTGTTTGAGGGTTTGAAGGAGCACAACCTGAAGCTGTCTCCAGCTAAGTGCAACTTTCTTAGGAGGTCAGTGAAATTTCTGGGTCATATGTGACCAGGCATGGCAAAACCAGGCACATGTCTCCCCAGAGACATTTTGAGTTATTCACAGGATTATTCACAGCATATCAAGCAAGGTGTCACTAGTGATCTAAAGTTGAGGCTATTGTGAATGTTATGCAGTCAGACCTAATGGAGGCTGATGGCGTAAAATCCGCTCCTTTCTTGGCATGGTGATTTTATTGAAATTTTGAAGATTTTTTCATGGCTCATCCAGACTACACAAAGCCTTTCCTTTTGTCTGTTGATGCATCTAATATTGGTCTTGGAGCTATTCTGTCTCAGGTGCAGCCCAATGAGGACAAAGCTAGGCCCATTGCTTTTGCTAGTAAGTCGTTGAATCATGCTCAGTCCAAGTATCATGCTCATTGGCTTGAGTTCTTCGCTATGAAGTGAGCTATTTGTGATAAATTCAGTCACTGGTTGCGGGGACACAGGTTCCCTGTGTGGACTGACAATAACCCCCTTAAGTATGTCTTGACGAAGCCAAAGCTGGACGCGTGTGAGCAGCGTTGGGTGGCTAGGTTGGCCCCTTTTGATTTTGACATCCTGTATATTCCAGGCCCTAAGAATGTGGTGGCAGATGCCCTTAGAGAACCTTTTGTGAGGCCCAAGATTATGCACAGAACCTGCAGGTGGACTCAGTCCAAGACATGTTTCGCCTGTCGTCTGAGCTTTCTGAGGCACGGGAACAGCGGGCAGCCTCCATGACTGACGGCGTGTGTGTTGGGGCCACGCATGTTGTTCAGGATGAGGCAGAGAACCTGCTGACGAGAGGGCGGTCAGCGGTCTCCTTGTCTGACAGCGTGTGTGTTGGGGCCACACATGTTGTTCAGGATGAGAGGCTGGGTCTCACATAAAGAGGTTTCTCTTTAATAGCAGAGCTGCTCCTGTTAGCTGGGGTGGAGAAATCTCACACCACTCTACCACCCCATGGGGAATGGTCAGGCAGAGAGGATGAACCGCACTCTGGGAAGTATGATTAGAGCTCTACCACCAAGCTAGTCAACAATCTCACCTTTGCATACAACTGTACTGTCCACGAGACCACAGGGTTCCCCCCCTTTCTTTTTAATGTATGGCCGCACTCCTAGGTTACCCGTGGATTTAATGTTTGGTAGTGTCCTGATGAACGGGGATACAGTGGACATTGACGCCTATGTTTCATCCTTGGGGAGGGACTTACGGGAGGCCATGGCTGTAGCTCAGTCTAATGCTGAGAAGCAGCAACGTAGGCAGACTGAGCTACAGTGGGTATCAGTTAAGTTTGGACGGGTTCCTGCATGAATCACGCACCCGATTTTCTCGGCAGAAATGGCACAAACTGCAGTTGACCCAAACAACCACCAGGTGGCTCTTGGGATTTCTGTACTATTTTTGATGCGACTTGACTTACTGCTTCCATGACGCATCCAGTTTCCAAATCAGTAGAACAATCAGAGACAGTTGACAGTTTGCCGCGAATGTTTTTTGCAAAGTTGACTAACAAATATGAAAACATTATTCGGATCATGCATTGGAACTGTGAGAACCATAATGGTTATGATCTTACCTTCCACAGAGATGATGGACCCTCAATCAGTACAGCACTGGTGCCACAGTGCTGCAGAGCCAATTCCAAACATTCTGTGCCAAACTTAAATTCTGCCTCACTGCACTGTTCGGAGAAAAAAGAAAAATCAGCATAGCTTCTCATTACAATTGGCCATTATTATCTAGATTATTCATAGCAACATTGCATAAGTGACTTTCTCTTACACATTTGTCCATTATAGGGTGGTCAAAATAAATGTCTGGATACAAGGCTATTCTAGGATTGTCTGATAATCCATTGGACACAAACCCAGAGCAGTGACCAACCATTGCTGCAGTGCACAGGGAACAGTTGGGGGTGCCTTGGATGTGTACTGTTCAATCACTCCTCCCACCAACATTTTTCCTACCAGTGAGGTGATTGAACCAGAGACTTTCTAATGAGGAGACACAGCACTTAAAAAATCTTCCATAGTTTGTAATGCCAATATGGCAGTTGTCTACACATATCCCCAGGGTTTCCCGCAGCACTTTACAGTCAAGGCAGCTGCCTTGGCAAAACACGCCTGCCGCCTTAAGTACGTCGTCAAAAAAAAAAGTAGTCCGCCAAGTTACTCTGTCTTGTTTTCTCCCTTTCATTCCAAACCGTGACCAACGCCCGTCTCCCTTCTCAGCAGAACGCATTAAAAAATAATAAAAAACGTGCCATGAATCAAAAAATAATCCGTTTTTATAATCTTTACATGTGATATGCCTCCTAATCAGAGCTAGTGAGCGGAGCTGAGCGGTGCAAATATCCCGCTCCTCGCTCAGCTGGCCGCTTAAATTCGTGTCAGGTCGCTCCGCTCAATTTCACTCCCCGCTCCACTTAAAAATCATCCCGCTCCAGTGACCTTACGCGCGATCACGTGACTTTAATTTGTATTTCTCCAGTGACGCTGCAACGACACTGAAACAACCCAAACAACCACCAGATGGCTCTTGTGAGCAGGGTGTCTCGTAAAAAGAAATGCAGCCTGGAAAACCCTACACAGACTTCACTATAGACTTTAGCAGACTGGTTTAGAAATAATTTAATAGCCAGAAATATCCCTGCCCTGCCCTAATAAAGAAATATTTGGTTAACTGCGAGTGAATCCCGTTTGCAGCCGTAGAAGAAATGTATACACCCTGGCTGTCAGTAGACGGAGGAGGAGCGCACAGTCTACAAACGCGCGAAGCTGCAGCTCAGCGATTTAAAATGGCTTAAAACCACTTTGTATTAAGTTTTAATGACTCAAAAATTATATTTTTAGAATCAGAAAATGAAGAACACGTCAGGTTCATTAAAAAGTATTTTCTATGTGTCACGAAAGGCTTCTGAGGGTGGGTTACAGTTAACTTGATAGGTATGTTTTAGGAATCATTAGCCTCACCAGTATTGCCAGTATTGCCACGGCAATACTACTTTTCAAAGTAGGCTAGTATTGCCTGGCAATACTAGTTTTCATACATAAGGGTTACACCAATAAACAACGTCACAAACTGCTGCTGCGCTGCGCTTATCACACTTATCACAAGTGTTTTTCCCCATGCATTTATTCTACCGTCAGTGACTGACGCGAGAGAAGCGGGTTCTGTGTTGCGTTCATTTCAGTGACTGACGTGAGAGAAGCAGGGTCTGTGTTGTGTTGCGTTAATTTATTTTCATTAAGCGTGCCCTGCCGTGCCGTCCACATCTCTTCAGCACAGCAGCAGCAATGGCAACTCTTCGTTGAAGTTTTAAGTGGTGTTGCTAAGAGTTAAAGCGAGTTAAATCAACATTGAATTAGTTATTGGATGATATTAAAAAGAATCGGAATTATTTGTGGTTGACCTGGAAATTTCAACTTGGTAATCAAAAAGTTTTGGATTTCATGTTGACCGCGACTTCAGAGCATTAAGTTACGTTGTGTCAGTGTAAAGTTAGCTAGCCTAGTCTAACCAAATATTTGTCTTACTGCCATACAAATCTAAAGCACATTAGGCTCATGTTAATCTAATGGGCTTTAAGACATCTGCTTTGTCTTGTGACAAAGTCTCCTGGTTCAAATGTGTCCAGTTTCATAGAAACGAGGGTGGTACATTTGCAGTAGCCTAACTACAAAATTCGGGGTCATCCCTATGTTCCCCAGGTCCTATGTTCCCCGGGTCCTATGTTCCCCGCTCAGGGTTAGGGTTAATGGTTAGGGTTTTAAAAAAGGGTCCTATGTTCCCCGGTCCCATACAAAGTGTTCTCAAATAAAGATACATGCAATTAGGGGGTAGTGGTGTCAGCGCTCATCCAATCTGCGAGTCTGCTGCGCAAGTAAAAGTGAACCACTGGAGGTGGCTTGTGTAAGCAACAAACAACGTTATTTAAAATGAAGCGGGTCTTGCTGTCCATGAAAACAGCATAGAGACTGGCTAGTCTAATCCAAAAATGGAAATGACAGGTCTTTGAATTGACACACGAAATTAGACCGCTGTAGGCTATAGCCTAAGTTAAAAGTTGAATGGGCATAAGTCACGACTTGTTGAAACAGAGCTAAATATCGTAGCAAATAGCCTATGGTGATTAGCCTGGAAAATCCAGACCCTGATAATCTAGAAAGATTAAGGGTCTGGCAAAGAGCAATGTAATGGTCCAACTCGAGGGGCGGCAACAAGCATGCATTTAAAAATCACATTGCACGCAATTGGATAACACTAGACCATATTTACTCTGAATAATTTGGGACTTCGACGAAATCGGATAACACTACGACCAATGTGTACTGTCCTCCAATGTTTCAGCGCTGTCTTCATCAGTTCAGCAGGTTCCCCGGAATATTGGGGAAAAAGTAACGTGCATCATTGCTCTTTGCCAGAGTGTCTTGCAGAGACAATTCCATTGTGCTCTCGCGAGAACTCTGGATTTCCAGGGTATATGGTGATGACACAGCCTTTAAACATTTAGCCTAACGGTATTTCACTCTCGCTGGAGTGAAGGCAGAACGGGCTGTTGCGCAAACAAATCAATTAGGGTGATCTGCATCTCCGTTCACCAAACGCTATAGTTTTGCTAACCCATTCGCACAATAAATAATTTATGAAAGGTTCATTGTTAACGTGCGACATTTCTCCATGTGGGGTAGTGTCAAGCAGTGAAGTGATAGCCTATTAGGCAATGTTCAGACATATGACGGGCACTGCTTTCGCTGTTGGTATTTCTGTCCCTCAGAAAACTGTGTTAAAATGGTGTTTTTAGCAGTCAAAATGTATTTCTTTTCAGGGGGTCAAACCCCCGGACCCCTGGTTACATCATCTGCACCCCCTCTCAGAAAATACTTCCCACGTCCCTGAATCCCGGCCATAATTTGAGGATTTACGGTACGTACTGTAGGCTATTCATCCTCTAAATATTGGCAATACTATTTTCAGACAAGTGACGGCACCTCTTTAGCAGATTTCAGAGCTCCTTAAAATAGACCAATTGTTTTTCATAAGGGTTATAGGTTTTCAGAACAGACGAATCACATACAATCCACTTGGCTTTTCATAATTAGAGCTGCAGCAGATGTCATGCAGCTCAGAATTAATTATTACAAACTGTGCTCATAGACATAAACTGTGTGCTTTTGTTTTACTAATGATTAAAAAATTATATTAAAAAAGTCAGTTTGGGTTTCCGAAACACATATTTGAATGGTAGGCTATGGATACATTACTTGGGCTTAGGAAGCAAAAAAAAAAAAAAAAATCTTAAACCCTACAGCAAGTACCCTGGCTTGGTAGGGACGTTTGAATCATGTAAATCTGACATCAAATCAACTGAAACACTTCAAAATAAACGTTCAAATAAATCATCAAAGTATCAATAAAGTATCTATCTATCTATCTTTCTATCACTCAATTAGATTTAGCCTACACACCACAGATGTGATATTAAAAGACAAGTGTAGCCTAGTATTCAAATTACTAAATATGTTTTGCTATTAGTAATTATGCAGATCATAAAATACTATAAATAATTAACAATATAAAGTTTTTATCAATTCCAAAATATGAAATAGAAACCTATGACAACCATCACTTTCTATGTGTGTGTGTGTGTGTGTCTATGTGTGTGGAGGGTCAATCAAATTCTATGGGAATGATCTCACAAATCACACAAACTAAATCAAATGTTAAAAAATCACAAAAGTTCTCAAGAAGATTCTCAGCGAGATTCTTCACTTATTATTGGTATTGAAAGAATAATGTTGGTATCGTGACAACAGGAGTTGGGGATGTGTCCCCACCAAAGCTGAGACCAAACCTACGCCCTTGTTGACAGGGGGGAGATCACAAGCAGCTTTCAGCCATAAGGCTACTTTGAGAACATTTCCTAATTCACCCGGCACTGATATTCAAAATGTTGAAAACTATTTCCGGTTCCGGTGCCGACGAGAGAGGCAGCCTGTTGAGGTAGCTCTGTGTCTTTGTGTTTTTCTACCGTCACAAGCCCTCAGTTCCTTCGATGGTTATGGGAAACGTGAACTCACTGGCCAACAAGACTGACGAACTGGCTGCCCTGGTAAGAAATCAGAAGCTGTACAGGGATTGTAGTTTGCTATGCTTTACGGAGACGTGGCTAACAAGCCATATCCCCCTAGCTAACGTTGAGCTGCCCGGCTTCAGTGTAGCTCGTTTGGACAGAGACAATAAACTTTCTGGCAAAAAGAAGGGAGGCGGACTGGTGCTATACATTAACAACAGATGGTGCAATCCCGGACATGTTACAGTGAAGGAGACTGTATGCTGTAAGGATGTGGAGTTACTAGCGGTCAGTCTACGACCATACTACATGCCGAGGGAGTTCTCGCACGCCATTGTTGTTGTGTCTATGTTCCGCCTCAAGCCCTCCCGGACACAGCGTGTGACGTCATTCACTCTACAGTCGCTAGGCTCCAAACTCAGCACAGTGATGCCTTTTTTGCGATCTCTGGTGACTTCAACCACATTACACTGGATTCTACCCTCACAAACTTTTACCAGTTTGTTGACTGCCCAACTAGGAAAAACAGGACAATAGATCTCATGTATGCAAACGTGAGGGATGCTTACAGTGCCACCCCCCTTCCCCCACTGGGGAAGTCGGACCATAACCTCATTCATCTTCAGCCAATGTACAAGCCAAAAGTTCAGAGGCTACCAGTTGCCACGCGCACCTTCAGGAAGAGGACACCGGAAGCGGATGAGGCTTTGAGTCCACTGACTGGAGTGTGCTACTGAATGGAGAGAACTTAGAGGAGGTCACACATTGCACTACTGACTATCTGAACTTCTGTATGGACATTGTTGTTCCCACAAGGACTGTACGCTGCTATCCAAATAACACCAGTAATGTCAAGACCCTTCTCAATAGGAAAAAGATGGCGTTTAAGGAGGGGGACATGGCAGAGCTGAGGCGAGTACTAGTCCAGTGGACAGAAAGGTGAACCCGGAAATGTTGAGTACACCAAAGTTTTATGATGGAAATATATAGTATGGGTTCCCAGCATGCAGAAACTGCCGGATGCTAATTTGCAGATGTTTGCAGTTACAGCTGATAACATCTAACAAATCAGGAGGAGCACAGGACTTGAATCGAGGGTGGGCAAGTTCCTCTTCTTTCTTCATACTCCCTCCAAACGCGGTTATATCCACAGCCGGTGGATCAGGACGGTCTGCTGCTTTCCAAAGCAGCACCTGTAGATGGGCACGTTTTCCATGGAGGAGCAAGACCTCACTGCCAGGGATGAATTACTGCACGGGCCTACCGAAAAAGCTTAAAAGCTTACAGAGGCCTTCAGACCTTGAGCCCCTGCCCCGGTCGGACAGCTTTAGGCTAGAGTTGGCGGTGGCCCTGGCTGCGGAGCAGAGCAGAGGTGGAGCGGCAAGGAGGTGGTGCCTTGAGGACGGACGGTTGGCACGAGCCAGAGAGAAGGTCTAGGCCTTGACGCGATCATGGCGGTGTGGAGCGGCCGGAACAGCGGAGGACAGCTCTGCGACAAGGCAGCAGAGGAGGGACGCCAACGTCGGTAGCTGTAGCCTGATTATGCAGCGTGGTCCGGCTCGCGATGGAACTGGAGTCTGCTGCCCCGACTGGCGAGACGACGGAGTGGAGCATCGGAGGTGCAGTGCCAGTTACGGTGCTCAGCGCCGGGGAGTCTGTGGCAGTGGAGGCTAGGCCCCGCCAGGTGTTGGAGGAACGTTGGGGTGGTGCACACTGCGAAAGTGCGACCTGAGGGCGTTCTCTGAAGGTAGCTGGGAACGAGAGGCGACAGACCAGGTGACTGCTAGCACGCCCGGCATTGGGCCGCTGGTGGTTGTGGTTCCCCAGGGTGAGTAGGGCTCTTGCGGTGTGTGCACCCCACCTGCTGTGTGGCAGTGCCAGAGACTAATTGCTGGACTGAATGTGGGAACGCCCGCGTCGAGGATGGCAATGGCTTGCTGGGGGAGCTGTGCAACGCCAGCGTGCTGGACTGTGCTTGAGATTCCCACGATGTTTTGCGCTGGGGATTCTTGGAGAACTGATTGATCATCTCAATACCAATGTTTCCCAAAAGGCTTGTCCCAAGGAGAACAGTATTACCTTAAACACACATAAGGAAACTGAACAGTCCAATCAGTAGACTAGGATAAGCTAGCAAACTATGCTACTTTGTTTACAATATTTCCAGGCTTCAACCAGACAGCTGAATGTGGTAGAGTTGTAATAGAAATAGTAGGCCTAAGCTATAGGCTAATCTGCATAAAGTGTGCTGTCATAAATATCAGACATTCAGTATTCTCTCTTTTTATATCAGGATATAAAATAATACAGATATATTACATTGTAATCCTCTGGTATTCTAAGGTAGGCTATTGAAATGTCTAGCCCACCCGCCCCCTCCTCCAAAAAAAGAAAAATCGAGGTTCGTATCAAACCGTGGGTCAAAAATAGTGATACGAATCGAATTGTTAGGTTGGTGTATCGTTACAGCCCTATCCTCCAAAAATCTGTCTAAATTGTTCCAAAAAACTCAGCTTAATGAGAGTAAAATGTGACCAAACCAAGTTTAAATAGTGATTTTGAATCTTGAAAATGTCAGATATGGACTCAGCATCTCCAGTAACCCCTAAAAACATACGAACATTGTCCATTTTGGCCAAGCAGCTCTTATAATATGATCAATATAGACTATTATGCTAATTTATGCTAATTAGCTCAATTACACAAATTGCCCAACATTAGCATCCGGCAGTTTCTGCATGCTGGGAACCCATACTATATATTTCCATCATAAAACGTTGGTGTACTCAACATTTCCGGGTCCACAATGGGGCTCTATGGGCTGTCCACCGGACTATACAGGGGGAACTCAAGAATAAGCTGAAAGAAGCAAAGGAGGACTACAGAAGGAAGATGGAACAGAAGCTGCAAGAAAACAACATGAAGGAGGTGTGGGACTGTATGAAATCACTGGCCTTAAGAAGAGCAGCAGCTCTGTGGAGGGAGACCTGGACAGGGCAAACCAGCTGAACCACTTTTACAACAGGTTCGATTGCCCATCCCCCAGCCTACCTCATTACCAGTGCAACACTCCATCATCAAGTCCATCATGTCTGAATGACAACCGCCCAGTAGCTCTGACATCTACAGTGATGAAGTGTTTTGATGAGGTGGCACAGTGGTGTCAATCTAATAGCTTGACACTGAATATCAATAAAACCAAGGAAATGGTAGTGGATTACAGAAGGCAGCAGCAGAACTACAGTTACACCCCACTAATGATCAGCGGGCAACCTGTAGAGAGAGTCACAAGTTTTAAATACCTTGGTGTCCACATTACTGAAGACTTAACATGGACTGTTAACACTCAATATGTTCTGAAGAAGTCCAGACAACGACTCTACTTCCTTCGTCAGCTAAGGAAATTCAAAGTTTCTACATCCATCATGAAGGCCTTCTACACTTCAGCGGTTGAGAGTGTTCTAACTGGTAGCATCATCACCTGGTATGGGAACTCCACAGTTAGAGATTGTAGTACTCTGCAGAGAGTAGTGCGCTCAGCTGAACGTACTATAAGAACTCAACTCCCTGCTCTACAAGATATCTATTCCAGAAGAGTACTCCTAAGAGCCCAAAAGATTCTGAAGGACTCTTCTCATCCTAACAATGGATTATTCCTACCGCTGAAATCAAGAAGACGCCTATGTAGTCACAAAGCCAGAACTGAGAGACTCAGGAGAAGTTTTTATCCCCAGGCCATCCGAACTCTGAACTCACACTATACTGACTTTGCACACATTCACTCCTCAGCACTCTCAAACATTTCCCAACTCTGAACTCACACTATACTGACTTTGCACTCATTCACTCCTCAGCACTCATGACCCCCCCCCCACACCCACACACATACCCACACACACCTACAAGACTTTTTAGCACTTTTACATCCCTCTCCTATGCTACAGACCTTTTTATTTATTTTCTTATTTCATCACACGCCAAAAACACACACACACACACACACATATCTGACTTTCTCCAAATTTTGCACACTTTTTATTTATTATTTTTGATTTCTCCTCCATCTACCCATGTCCTTGATTGCCTAGCCTTTCTGCCCCCCACCCCAACACACACACTTACATCATCACTGTCATCACTTCACATACATACAGCACACTGCTTGCTACAGTAAGCCTCCTCTACATACTTGCTGCACACTGCCCCCCCACCCCACATACACAGCACATTGTCTTCAGGATCTTCTCCAACACACATCCTCTACATACTTACAGCACACTGCCCCCACCTACCCACACACACACTACACACACACACACACACAGTCACTGCTCCACTCCCCCCTACCACACACACACATCTTCACTGTCATCACTCACATACATTACATACAGTACTCTGCTTGCAATATTAAGTCCCTGCCCCCCTCCCACATACACAGTACATTATTTCATCAGGAAGCTTCTCCAACACACATCCCCAACATACTTACAGCACACTGCCCCCAATACACAGCACATTGTCTCATGAGGAAGCTTCTCCAACACACATATTGCACACTGCCCTCTCCCCACATACACAGCACACTATCCCATCTCCCCTGTCATCCCCCAACACACACACCAAGACCCTGGCAGTTGGGTAGCCCCTTGAGCCGTGGATCTGCCCAAGGTTTCTTCCTTGGTAGTTTTTCCTGCCCTGTTGCTCTTGGGTGCTCCTTGTTGGTGCCCCCCACCCAATCCCAATCCTCCCCCACCTTTTTTTATGCAGCCCTTGCCACTTAATCTACTAAACCCCTCTTCTACTGCACTTTTTACCCCCCATTAATGCACAAATAGGCTGACACCAGACATAATTTCACTGCATTTCTTACTTCCAGTAACTATATGCATGTGACAATAAACTTCCTTGTATCCTTGTAACACTCACCCCCACCATCACTGGATATTGCACCCCTCCCCCACATGGCGACCACGAACAACGAGGTGACAACAACCTCAGTCAACAGCCATCAGACACACAGACCCCAGATACTGCCCCCTCCCTCCCCCATCATCACTGCTGATCAGGCTATCGCACCTCTCCCCCACATGGTGACCACGAGTAGTGCGGCAAAACAATGGCTTCAGCCAATGGCCATCAGTCTCTAGCCACACGACAACCCTCTCAGAAGCACCCCTCCTCCTCCTCACCCTCCACTCCCCTCATCCCCCCCATCATTACAGCTGATCAAGTAAGTTATCTTTTAAAAAAACTTCATCCTCGTAAGGCAGCCGGGCCTGACAGACTGTGTCCAAGGCTGCTCAAGGCCTGTGCTGCTGAACTGGGGGAGCCACTGAAGCACATCTTCAACTGGAGTCTACGTCTCGGACAAGTTCCAACACTGTGGAAGACATCATGTCTCACCCGTCCCCCAAGAAACCACACCCCAGTGAGCTTAATAACTTCAGGCCTGTCGCTCTAACATCACATGTGATGAAAACAATGGGGCGACTGGTCTTAGGTATGCTCAGACCCCAGGTACGCCATACACTAGACCCGTTACAGTTTGCAAGAGGAGGAGTACAGGAGCCTGGTGGAGGACTTTGTGCAGTGGTGCAAACTCAATCACCTTCAACTCAACACTTCAAAGACCAAGGAGATGGTGGTGGATTTCCGCAGGTCTAAGCCCGCTCTGCTACCAGTCTCCATTGATGGGGTCAATGTGGAGGTGGTAAGCACCTACAAGTATCTGGGTCTCCATCTGGACAATAAACTGGACTGGTCAGCCAACACTGATGCACTCTACAAGAAACGACAGAGCAGGCTGTACTCAGGCCCGTCGTTAGAAGGCAAGCAAACCAAGCGATTGCTTGGGGCCCCGAGCTGGCCAGGGGCCCCAAGACAACGACTGGTTAAGAATAAAATGCAACGACAAACTGTGAGCGCCCCTTTGATTGTCAATGCAATAAAGTGCAACAACACTGTTACCGGCAATACCGGGATCCCCCTCAAGGGGGCCCCTCTCAGTAGTCGCTGACAGCAGCCAGCCAGCCAGGTTTATGGTCTCTGCTGCTGCCGCAAAAATATAAAACCTCGGCAGTCATAATGAAGCAGAGTTATGCGTCCGGAAGCTAGAAGAGAAAGGAAGAGGATGACAATAAAAAACACAAGATAGTGGTAAGTGATAAATTACACTGGATAAAATAGCTCTACTTGTCTTGTACAAATGGTGTAATGTCGCAGCAGGAAGGCTAGCCTAGCAAAAAATGTTTATGTTAACTACCTGTCTGACGGCCCATGCTGCTTGTAACAAACTAGTTAGCGCAATTTTTTTTTCTCCGAACGGACGGAATATGGTTGCATACTGTAATATGTTTATTAACGGGATAAGGAAGACGCAGATCTGTTCCAGAATCACTGTTTATCATATTTAATGACATAACATTGCTATAGCTTTGTAATAGGTTTTGATGAAAGTGGCATAGCTTCTCCGCTATAGCTATTCGACCGTGATAATCTATTTACCAAATGGGGGTTAGGAAAACCATACGATAAATTCCGTGCGTCAAAGCAGACTGGAACATTCATGTCTAGTAGTACTCATTACTGTCTTTAAAGCACCAGGTGCCTCTGTCTAATTCTCAAACAGCAGAATGCTTAAATGCTATGTTAAGCTACAAGTAGGCCTAGGTCAATGTATAACATTAGCTTGGGATGTTTTTACAGTAAGCATTGGTAGTTGTGAAAGCAGCTGCATCCCTTCTAAATATCAAAATATGGAAATGCTAACATATCTTTTCTTTCTCCCTCAAGGTGCTTTGCTTAAATTTCTCAGCCCTCAGGCTCTTCCTAAGGATACCTCCACTGATGAAGATGGCCTGAAAGGTTAATCTTATGTGTGTGTGTGTGTGTGTGTGTGTGTGTGTGTGTGTGTGTGTACTATGTTGGATTTTTAAATTGCTATACAACCTGCACTCTTTATAGTTTGAACAATGCATCCTTTTTCTGCATAAGATGGCAGTTTTTTATTTTCTCACTTTGTGAGAACTGAAAAATGTTAATGTGAGTGTGTGTGTGTGTGTTTAAGTATGTTGGATTTAGTTATTGTGCACTTTTTTAAATATTATTGGATTTTATGGTACGCTGGTGTTTTTGGAAATGTTCAAATGTTCAAAATGTTCAAAACTAGTGCACAGTATATATATGCAACTGCAGTATTTGCACTGTCAAAATTTTGTATTTATATAAACTGTGGGTGAACTTAAACTGTATGGCTATGCGGTGGTTCCTGTAGGCTTTGCGTGCGGTTTGGGGGGGGGTTGGGCTCCATGTCCATCTGCGCCCTCTTCTATGCAGTGGTATGCTGGGGAGGAAGCACGAAGAAGAAGGATGCTGGGCGACTTGACAGGCTGGTGAGGAAGGCTGGCTCTGTAGTGGGAGCTGAACTGGAGTGCATCACTTCAATATCTGACAAAAGGACCCTAAACAAACTGATCAACATCTTGGACAATGAATGTCATCCACTCTACAGCACTATCAAAAAGCAAAAGAGCTTGATCAGCTGGAGACTTCTCAGCCACTGCCATGCACAACTGAAAGGCTGAGGAAGTCATTTGTTCCTAGGGCCATTGAACTGTTCAATGCCTCACTAAAGGGAAAAGGAGAGATAGACTTCTCTGCTTAGTCTGTCTGCCTCTCCACCCTCTCCATGTTTGAGTACTGGCTGCCCCACTACTGCTTTACTACTGTTTTACTACTGTTTTACTAATGCACACAGCCCAATGTTTTCACTACTGTTTTACTGCTTCACTGTTTTTCATGCTATATTAGCACACATGATCAATGGCTGTGGTCAGGCTTCCGCTACAATACTGAATGAATGAATGGCTATAACCCTATTACCTCAACCTTCTTGCACTGAAATAGTTTTTTTTTTTTATTTTACCTTGTCTACATTATACTTTACTCTCCTATTTGTCCATATTATTTATGCTGATCTGTAGACCTTACTCTTGCACTGTTGGACTAATGTTGGACTACTTTTTGCACCTTCACCATGACACTCACTCTCTTGAGCACCTTGCCATGCACACATAACTAAAGGACTATGGTTGGACTACTTTTTGCACCTTCATATGACACTCACTCCCTTTAGCACCTTACCAGTCCCGGCCCTGCCTACAAGCGTCTTATGCTTGATCACCCTCAAGCACAATGGACTTTCTAAATTTAATTTATATAGTGTATTCAGTATTTAGTTTTGTTAGTTTTCTTATCTTTTACTGTCTTTATTGTACAGTGGAGTTTAGTTATATGTTTATACTTATACTTATGTTTACCATTTCTGCTGTAAGTGCATGTTGTGTGTGATGTCTGTATGCTACTGAGACCCTTGAATTTCCCCTTGGGGATCAATAAAGTATCTATCTATCTATCTATCTATCTATCTATTTCGGCATCCAAGCAGTTTAATTAAATGTAATTTTCGTTGTAAACAAATGGGCTACTTGGTGACGCTTGATCATGTAAACTTCCCACAACTTGAATATTTGACAACATATCATGAATGGTACTTCAAGTATGTGTTATTTTAGAGAGATTTCTGCTGGGCTATATGTCTTGGTTCATGCCTGTTAACAACTCATTGCCGTCATGGTGAAGCTTGTATCTCGCATTTATGGAAATACCATGCACTATGCCATTAATATAGCTAGAATAATGCATGTTTCGAATTATATAATGTTTCTATAGTGCAAAATTTCACTCTTGTCACGTGGTTAAAGCCACCACACATCCAAATAAATGCCCTTCGTGACCCACAGGCCGTTAGTCTCCATAGGTTAACATGGCAAAACTTGACCCCCTACCTGATAGCCCCAAATATATTTGCATCTTTCTAAAACAGCTTTTCCATGTCTCACCTGCATAAAATATAGTATAAACACAGATATATGTGCATTGACTTAGAATAAATGGGGTTTACTGCCTGGTCGGGACAAATGAAACAGGTGTTTCAATCGTCCCGCCATAGACATTTGGCATTATAGGCTGTTTTGCATCCATTACAAACAAACATGCAATGTGAATGTCTGGGATTGGGGAGAGCACTAAATTCTCTACTGAATAAGCATGAAGTCAAACCTTTAAATGAAAAACATTCTTTAATAATCAAAAAAGAAACCGCTGATGAAGTAAACTTGTGACCATCAAAAATCGGTATCGCCTGTAATTCCGTGATAACAGGACATAACAGGAAGGCATTTGGCTGATCAACGGAGGTTATTATGCTCTATGTTTTGTCCAAATTATGTCAGTTTATCGTCGTTGCACTCGGGAGAAAACGGGAATGTTTCATTCGTCCCGCGTTTCAATCGTCCCGGTTGTACCCATGATGCAACGTTTTTCTTTAGAAATCTTTTTATTGAATCGAAGTTGGAGCCTACTACAGACAGTCAATGAGGTGTTCTGAAGTAGGCTTAGGCTGGGTGTAGGCTACTTTGAAACTTCTGCGGGATAACGGGACCATTTGTTTTTAAAACATAACTTGCATCTTTCCATTCCAACCATTATTAGGCCTAGGCCTATTTTTTATCATTTTTTTTGCAAGGTGTTGCTCCTGGCAAGACTTATTTATAAGACGTTTGGTGATTAATTGATAGCTGGTTTTGGGACACGTTAAACTTTCTTTATAGGGCCTAATGAGCGCATACGGGGACTAAAACGACTTGTTGCCATTTTGTGACATTAAGCTACGTTAAGCTTTTCCACGTTAAGGATTTTATTCATTTATTTATATATTTAGGCTACTTGTGCAAACCCTGGATACTTTTATTGCCACACAACAATATTGGTGGTATTTGTTGTTACATTAGCTTCAGAAAGCACCGCTTCAGAAAGCTGCACTGCTTGTGAAAGAATGGGGTGGGGGAGGGGGGCTTAACGTGAAAAAGCTTAGCGTAGCTTAATGTCCCAAAACAGCAACAAGTCGTTTTACTCCCCGCAGGTCTTGCCTGAATGGTGGGGGGAGGGTAAGATGGGATGACCAGAGCCGTTTTGAAAACACTACACTGTGAAATAATCTACTGTAGATTTTTAAAGTACACATTGAATTTGAACTTAGATTTCTGAGTAAGTGATCTAAAATATTATAGCCCAGACCCCATCTTATACCCAATGCATTGAAGCGCAAAGCATGATGCAAGTGTTTTTCCTTGTTTGAGATCACCTTGCATGATCACAAATTACTATTCCGACAACATTAAAAATGATAACGCCACTGACCAAGGAAAACATGGCCTGAAGTCAAATGCAAAATATTTAAGTTGTTTTGAGGGCAGACTGTTAGGAAAACTAACTGCTTAATGGCAAGACCTTAGAAAACCTGGCAATGTGATTGCAAAGACTGTGCTTGTGTGTTTGGATGAATGTGTTGTGGGTATCTATGGACAAATATGGGCTGTACTGTGTTCTGTGTATAATGGACTGTAGAGAGCGGAGGTCTAGACTGGAGGTGCAATGCGGAAGGCTGAATGAGGACAGACGGCTGGGTGGCCAACGCCGGGATGCTATTCAATGCAAGCTAAGTATATATTTTAAGTAAGTATTTGTGTTTTAATATTGTGTATCTGTACCTATAAGAGCCACTCTGCATAGCAGACTGTGTCCTGATTACCGCTGTGTTGCAGTGAAGTAGACATCCTGCTGGGGGAAGCGGACAACCGACACGGTGTGCACAACAACTGGGAGAAGTGTGTGATCAACAGTGTGTGGTCCACATCCTCCACTCAACGGCATGTGTTATTATGTCAACATTCTCCACTCTCTATTCCGACATAAAGGGAAGTCCTTCCTCTTATCAATCTACTATTTAGCTCCATTATAGCCTGAACTCACTGCTCGGTGGAGGCATAGACTAAGCTGCTGTTTGTCTTGGGGAAATAAATGTTCTTAGGATTTTTAATCAGTTATCGAGGTAAGTGTTTTTTTAAGGCAATGTTTCTGATTGTAACCCCTTGTCAGTGTAACTTTGATTTTTCACCACCTACGAATTAAATTAGGCAAGTAGAAATGTGTGTATACTCTGCTTGTCACACACACACATGTTTAGCAAAGCAAGCTTTGGTGGAATCCTGCTGTTGCATAGATGGTTGCGGGTGCAAGCAGATTCTTTCTGCAGAGATGCGCTCATCTCTAAAATATCATTGTGCTATGGGATTTTGTGCTCCTTCTTTTTTAAAGGGAATGGCAGATGTCTAGCCTACAAATCTAGACACACCCTAGTGGCAGCAAATGTAATTTGCAGCCAGGGTAATCTAGCAACTCTCCATTGGCTTGCGAGCTGGAAAAATGAAACTTCTATCAGGCCAATCACATTGCGTATAGAGTCGGTGACGGTTCCGCATGAATTTCCTGCTACTTGAAAACAAAGATGATGGATGCTGCTGCTGGCGAACAGCGGCCTTTGAATCGCGACTCGAGTTAAGCTTTTTTCAAATTGCCAGAAGTTTGATCAACTAGCGCCGCTGGTTGGAAAATGCATGGGACTCATGAGTTGTAGCGCTATCCTATTGCGTGCAGAGAAAATCTGAAAGAGAACTGTTTATCCAGCCCCTCGAATTGAGCAGTGGCTATGGAAAGTTCCCAGACCCTACATCTTCATGTGGGTCTGGCTCGTCAGGCTAGCAGATGTCACTTTCATTGGTTTAATGGATATTATGCCCAAAACACACCCATTAAGAAACATAAGAGCAACCCTTTGGAACCATGTGTCTGAAACCAAACGTTTCTGACCATGCCTTTTAGATCGTCAAAGTAAGGGCCTGTGTACATCGGTTTTAAGCAGACACATCCTGAAAAAAAAAATTGGTGTACTATAGGAAGGTCTAGGGATATGATATGGGATGTGATATGGGCAGTGGTATTTTGTGATTCAAAAGTGGCATTCAAATGTCTTCAAACTTGGGGACAACATGTTAATGCAACTGCCATTTAGAACCAATACTCACTTTTCGGACATGACCAAACATGCACTAGCTCATTTCAACCTGTGAAAAAGGGATGAAGATTGTAGATTACTTACATGCTGATAAGCCTGGTAGATTATATCATAAATAAATCCTTGTGGCATTTCACTGGCTCTGTATCTGGCCCTCTCCAGGGAGTGGTCAAGGTATCCCCCAGTAGTTGCTGCAACCACTGTGGAGACAAGTGGTCGGACAGCTCCTGAGGCCTAATTGAAATGCATATCCCCATCAGTAAAAATCCAACAAGAAGTCATGCATCATTAACATTTACTATGGCCAGACAACCTTTATGCCACACAAATCAAAAGAAATAAAAATGGCTAAAGGGTGTATAACGACAAAGTGATAGAAAATAATGAAATTATCCAGTGCAAATGTTTGCATTCCCCTTCATGAAATATTTTGTAAAATTGTGTATGTTTTCTCTTTGCCCTGACTAATCAAATGGTTCAGGTATCCTTCCAGGTTCAGGTATCCTTCCAGGTTGCTGAGATGACGTTGGTCATGCCAGTTTACAGTACCCTCCAGAATTATTGGCACCTCTGCTAAAGTTGACTTAAAAACTAGTTGATCTATTGTACTCTCACAATGAAAACAATGAGGAAAAAAGCAACCCTGATGGGAAGTACATTTATTTTGAGAAAAAGGACAATCTCATAAAGAAAGAAATATTTTTTACAAAAACACGTCGCTCACAATTATTGGCATCCCTGCTTGTAATACCTTCTTAAGCCTCCCTTTGCCAATAAAACAGCTTGTAATATTCTCCTATGACGCCTCATAAAGTTGGAGAATACAAAGCAAGGGATTTAAGACCATTCGTCTTTACAAAATCTCCCCAGATCGTCCAGATTCAAAGGTTCACACTTGTGCATTCTCCTCTTTAATTCACCCCCACTGTTTATCTTTGGAGTTTTGAACAGGGGGCTGAGATGGCAATGGTCGCAGCTTGATTTTGTGTTCAGTAAACCATTTTTGCTTTGATCTGGATGTTTGTTTTGTTTAATTGACCTGATGAATGATCCGATCATGACCAGTGTTGGGCAAGATACTGAAAACGCAGTGATTGCTTATTTAAAATATATATTAGCCTAGATGCATTCTTTCATTGTAGAGAGAGCATGCATTCTCTCCCTGTACTGCTCTCCCTCAAACCGCTACAGCCCGCACCGCTTGTGCAAGGACTTTTCATGCAGACTACAACTGCCGCGGTGTAGCCTAGACAATTTTGTTCAAAATTGTATAGCCTACTTATCACAACATTGTCAATCGCGTTGTCAATCGCAAACGTTAATTTATTCAAACGTCTCCCTACCGAACTACGTGGCTTAATTGGCAAAGGACATAGTAGAGAAAGCACCAGTTTGATAAATGAACCAGTAGTGGAAATATAACTTTTAAGAAACAATCTGAGGCCTAGAGTAGACTACTGCAAAAAACTTTGGGTAGGCTACTAGTGACGAGAATCAGCCAACCACTCAAACCGAACTAAATGGCCAGTTGAATGTTAATTCTCTAAAAGACAAGCGGTTCAAGAGTGTGCTAAGAAATCATTCTGTTTTTGATACTGTAGGTGTACTTAAATTGACAATTGACAAGCTCCATTGCGCTAGAGAGTTAAGCTGTAGCTGCAGTATGTTGATTGGCATGTTTTAGTTATGTAAAGACATGGTCAAGGAGTTAAGATAGAGCCTGTATCAGGACCATATTTAGTTCAATGTGTTATATTTACTATTTTTGGTAGCCCACTGTACTTAAATGGCCAGTATTTTTTTTATTCATTGAAGCCTCTATGTTTACAGGCTTGTGGTGATGATGCACAATGTGCTATAGGTGCCAAAATCTATGTTTGGTACTGCCACATTGTTTTGTTTTGTCATGGTTCATGTGTGCTATAAATATTACACTTTGAGAGGGGGAAATCGTGGCAGAGAATCAAGATATCAATTCTAGGCTAGGCTCATATTTTTCCCCGAATTGTGCAGGCCTAACTGACACTGAATTCTGCAATATAGTAATAAGTTATTATTATCATCATTATTATTGCAATCCTTCTATAGGCTACATGGAATGAGTTCAATGAGGATGCAATGTGAAACAATGTTAAATGGCCTATTTTCAAAGTGGTTATTGCTGCTCAATTTTGTACACACACACACAACCTTAGGTTGTCCTCATCCTGCTTTGAACACAGTTGTATAGCATTTTAAGCACCATCAGTTTAGGAAAAGCCTGCGCTGCACAAGTGACTGACCTACCAAAATAAGTTCTAATGTGCATCCGAGAGTTTGGGGATATTGTCGCACACTATGCAGAAGGTTACGGTGCTCAACCTGTTGTGAGTTAAACGTGCGCTTCCCTGTGCCAAGGCTATATATGTAGGCCTATTGGTGTTGTGTTGTGGCTATGTTGTAAGAATGTGAAATTGATATAACGAGGCTTTTGCGCAATAGGCGAAAAAGAGCAGAGAGATAAACAACAATGCAATGTTACTGTAGTGGGGCTTACCCCACTACAGGGACTTAAGATAGAAACTAAAGGGAAAAGGCATTTAACATGTCCATTTAAATTGTAACCTAATGCACTCTTCCGTGTTTTAAATCTGAAATAAGGAGGATTGTGAGGAGGCTGCTGTAAAGAATGCATCTGCAATCGAAACATGAAATACAATCATGGGAAACACAGCTAAGGTCGGGAGACGTTAGATCAGAAGCAGCAAATGTGCGTCTGTCATCTTGGGCAGTATTTTGCACCCTGAATGAATGAATGAATAAATAAATAAATAAATAAATAAATAAATAGGCTAAATATATCTTGCATTGTATGTGCAACTCTGCCAGAGTAGGCGATAGAAGTAGGCCTACCTCAAGACAGACTCTCAATGAGTCCCTGCCCCGTGCACTCTCTCTCTCTCTCCCTTCTTAACAGGCGCATCCCTCCTCAGCATGCACATGTAATTCAAACATTCACAATCGTGCAAGACAACTGGCTAAATTGCTATTAAATCCGGTTAGCATCATTAGCACGCTGCACGAATTTGTTCAAAACTGTTGCATTCAAATTGACTACTAAGTTAATCATCTCAATCCCGATGCAAATGGAAAAGTATTTTCCAAGACTCAAACGGGCCTGTCCCAAGGAGAAAAAGTATTCATTTGAATCTTAAACACACGTGGGGAAAGTCTTACCAGTAAACTATGATAAACTAGCAAATTAAGCTACTTTGTTTACAATATTTCCAGGCTTCAACCAGTGCTGCTTTTCATTCAGACTTATGTGCACATTTATTTATTTGAGTGTTTTTCATGATTGTGTTGCTATTTCTTTTCCCTGTTTGCTTTGATTGATAACTGAGGTGAATAAAATCAGAGGAAGGTTAAGTTTAAAATAAAAGTGTTTAATTTAAAAAAAAAAAAAAAAAAAAACTTTTTTTTCCCTTCTGGTCCTTATCTGAAATAGATAAAAAAATTAAAAAAAAATCAATAATTATCGATATCGACTGATATGAAATACTTATACTGTGATACAGTTTTCAGCCATATCGCCCAGCCCTACCACTGACCAAGAGAAACCTGGTCAGAAGTCTGTGGCGAGTTGTTTATATGTTATTTTAAGAGTGCATTGTCAACAGTCATATTGGCGGGTGCACAACGCACCATCCTTCTATCATCCATGAACACACACCAGCACACGTCCATGCAAAACATTACAAATTGCACGATTACAATGGGAAACATAATTAGAATAAAGATATTACGAATTACATCTCATTATGAGTAGTTATTAGTAAGTAGCTAACTAGTAAGTAGTTATTAGGGTAAGTGTTGCTTTTTTCCAGCCTATGTTTTCGATGGTAACCCATTGTCAGTCAATAGTGAAAGTTACTGCATATAACTGTCTTGCCGTTGACTGACACCATGGTGAAGTTAGTTTCACTTTGCCTATGAGTTCAAATAGACGAGTGCAAATGCGTGAAGGCTTCAGTAAAGCATGGTTTAGTGGAATGACTATTCCATACGGTCTCACAAGCAGCCTCCTTCAAATGCGCCGTTGTCTGTCAAAATACCGATACATTCTTTGACATTACGCATTGCACCATTAAAGGGAATGACAGATGTCATTCTCATTGGTTTAAATAATGTTACAACTCACACCCATGACTGATTAAGAAATCTACACTGTAGGAACACCTTGTTGCGCCATGCGCTCGATGTTTGATAACGAAAACACTCCCAATGTGGACTGGACATCCTACTAAATTTGAATAGCTTTTGACGAGTGACAATGCGCTTTAGACTGTCATGATAGGACCCCTTGTCTTAACACAAGTAACAAACTCATTTCAATTTCAGTAATTGTAATTGTGTTACTCCCAAAAAAAAAAAAATGTGTTACTTTTTTTTACTTTGTTACATGCTTAAAAGTAGTGGAATTACTTTGTAACGCGCTACTCCCAACACTGTTCATGACCCACTGTCCACACGGAGACGCTTTCTAGGTTAAACGCAGAGGTTTTGCTTCGTCTTGGCCGAGCGTCCAAACGAATCCTGTAAACGCACTGCCCGAAACCGCACTTTTCTGAAACCTGGTCCCAGAGTGGAGAAATCTGAAACCGTGAGTCCGCTTTGAGTTCGTTTAGACAGCTTAAACCGCACATCCTGCTTGCGTATCGATGATGTCATCGCCACACCTCAGCTGCCCTGGACTTGCACTTATAGTATTGCCTAACAATTACCTACGATTACACTCTGTTAAGATAAATATCACAACTGATGCTGCGCAGCGCCGATAGCTTATGACTTGGTGGACTGAACACTGTTTTTCCCGGTGTTTTTTTATGCATTCTAGCTACTGTCAGTGACGCTGAGAGAACTTAAGTTATTAGGAAAGTCTTGGTGTAAGTTTAGGCTACATTAATTTGTGCGTGAGTGCCAGTGTCATTCATTTATTTTACATGTCTTACAACATATATACATGCATTCACAGTCGAGTAAAATCAGATATAAGCATACAAAGACGCTTAGAACTCACGTTAAGCCGATGGTAGCACACTGAATGCGAATGCACAATTTGATGCAGGCAAAAGTATTGACTGTTACTAACAAAGGTTTTATAGCAATATTATAAATGTGGCGACAGAATAGCCTAGAACTTGGGTAAGCCTTGCGTTTAGTAGCCTAATTGCGGTGATAGCCAAAACTATCCTACAACCAAAGAAAGTAAAGGTGATTAGTAGGCCTACCTGCGTTAGGCAAATAAAGGACGGGACTGCACCCTTCACAAACCGTAAAATAAAGTTTATTAGTTTTACAGTTGACAGTTCACCATCAGTCCACACAACCAATTCTGGTTTCCCTTGCACTAGCCATTTCGGCCAGAGCCTATTCTGTCTGTTTTTAAAGCGCAAGTTTTGCAAGTTTTGGTGAATTTCTGTAGACACAGTGCCACCTATAGGCCTGGGGTATGAAGTAACGTGTTGAGTCGTGTTGAGATGGATTCGTTTGGACGCAAATATTCTTGATACGGTTCCAGGGAAGACGGAGGAAAAAAAAGATGGGTTTGGTACGTGTGGTACGTCAGGTGTCTTGACAGAGAATGACAGATTTCCTTTAAAAATTTTCAGTTTTTTTCTTGGTGTTCATGACACCATGCACCTTAATTAGGTTCCCAAGGCTATGTACAACAAACACACCTTAAAGTGTTTCTAGCCAAAGAGCGCAATTTTCACTGTCACTCAGTAACTCCTACTGTTTACATTGGTAATTAAATGACTGGAAGGCTTTTACCTGGCATGGCCTCTAAATAATCTATTAGCAGTGAGGTCACTTTTGAAAACAATTTTGGGGACTTGGTGACCCCAAGATGATACCTTTGTCTGTAACTCTCTAACAGTGGTTCTTATGGAATTTTTTGCCTATCTTACCATCCTCCATACTGTACGTGGGGGCAAAAACCATGGGTCTTTGTTAGTGCTGGGCGGTATGACCAAAAATGTATATTATGTATATATAGGTATTTATATATATATATATTTTATAGGTATATATATATATATATATATATATATATATATAGTATTTTTCAAAATTCTTACGGTTTCAAGGTATATGACGGTATTTTTATTGTTCACAGCATTTTCTACAGGTTGAGAGAGGAACTATGGTACATTGACTATGGTCTATTGTACTGTCATGATGTAGAATAATTCCACACTAGTGGTAATGCAGTTTTGCATGGCCCCAGAAAATGATGCTGTTTACAAAGAGCCACTCATGATTCTAATGAAGAATCTAATCAGAATGCAAAGACAATTGCAGTCAAAATACAGAACTTTTACTGTGCAAATTTCACAAACATCTTGTATAAAACCAATACAAAGAGTAGTGCAACCTGCAATAATTATAATTTTTTGAAAATTATACAATTTAAAATAAAACCTCTCTGCTAATATGCTTACGCTGTCAAATAGGCCTATCAGAAACATGCCTTGTGTGGTTTAGCCTACATGACGTTAGTGGTAGACTAACGTTAACTTCATGTGGATGTGATGTCTTGTTAGCCTGCCATGAGCTTCGATTCGGTTCGTTAGGCAAAACATTAACAAAAAAGTTTGTTTTGGTGCACTGATGACAGTCAGCATAATTTCTAACTAGCCAGCTATTGCTCAGTGCATGTCTATAACATGCTTTACTTGCCACCTGGATAATTTCAGCGGGATGAGATGAGGTGAGATGAATGATAAGATCATTAAACTTCACTGTGTTCGGTGGGTTGCTAACGACATCACCAACTAGCTAGCTACAGCTGTTGAACAATCTCAATAGAATTTTGTGACGGTAAATCTCTTTCAATGCAGTATCCCTTAACGTTTTTCCTTAACTAAAGAAACAATTTAAAGGTATTCTGTGCAACACCCTTAAATAAACCCCTTACCTCAGGAGAAATTAAGCCTTAAGGGTCATACTTCAAGGGAAAAACTTAAGGTGTTTTGTGTTACCCTCACTATGCCTCGCAGTGGCACCATGCGTGCGTGCGAAAAAAGTACCGTCTGAAACACTGTCGCATATCATAACGAAAATATACACTGGTATACGGTGTGAACCGGTATACCGCCCAGCACTAGTATTTGTCCAAGCATGTTTGTCACATTTTCAGTTGATTAGAACCTTTTAATCATTGTTTTAACTGTAAATATAGGCATTAGGTAAGTACCTACTGTAGTGTTTATAGACATTCACTTTCTTTTTATTTAATTTGAGTATATTCTCTTGTCTTTCTGATGTTGAAAAATGACTAGAGGATTAGCTTCTGCCACTTTATTTTCATACCTTAGTGAAAAGGAAAGTCATGAACTACTTCTGAAAGTTCGCACTCTGATTAACTTTAATAAGTTTAAATTAGATAGGTAAATGCTGCTGTTAGGTTTTGTATATATATTTTTCTTGGGGTAACGCATTAGCCTACAATTCAAATTTCAGTAATTAGTTACAGTTACTAAATAACTGTAATGTCCATTCCAGTGTTACTCACACTATCTCTAATATATTGACTTATTGTTTCCATAGCTTATTTAAAATATAGATTAGCCTAGATACATTATTTCATAGAGTGCTAATACCACAATAGTCATGTTAGCAAACTTTGACGGTATGTAGGATTTTTTAAGGATTGTTGTTTCTTTGTCAAATGTAGGCCTATTGTGTTGAACACATAGTGTTTGCTTCACAAAACTTTAATTTTGTTGGCGGTTAATTAATAGTAGTGTTTTGACGTATTGATGTAACGTATCAGCAGATCAATTGGGCAAATACTGATACTGTAGCATTTTTCGCCATATAAGACAATTTCATATTTTGTAGCAAACTTTGTCAGGGACCCCCTGACAATGTGCTGCGGACCCCACTTTAAGAACCAATGCTCTACCGAACTAACCTGACCCTAGCCAGATGAATTTCGTTCTGCTTAGCTCCGCCTAGCTTCAATCACATCCATCTGAGCCAGTAGTGGAGAAATAACTTTTAAGAAATAATGTGTAGCCTACTAGCAGGCTACTGCAAAAAACAGTAATTCGGCTTGTAGATTATTTCTCCCTCTTTTAAATTGGAGCGAGCATGGAGTGATTTCACTGCAGTGGGATGATTTTTAAGTGGAGCAGGTGGTGCGACCTGACACGAATTTGAGCGAAAGAGCGGCCGAGTAAACGGCCACCTGTGCCTAGCGCAGTGTTGACTTGCACGTCTTTTTAAGAAGGTGAGTGTAAAGCCAAGGAGGATGGCTTGTAGTGACTGATCACATTTGCACATTTTGTTGTGTTGCACTTTCTTTTGCATTTGTTCTATAGTTTGTAATAGTCTTTGTTAAAATTGCACAAATTACACAAATATTTTGAAATATTTGTGTACTGTTGTATAGTTTGTTTGGTGTTATTACTTTGCTAACTGTTTAATAAATAATTGTTAAATGTACAGTCTGTAGTGTATCGCACAAACAAGACACCAGCCAGCATCCACAACCGGTCGGACCGAATGTATGTGAGAGTGTGAATATCTGTTTATGCACATGTGTGCATATGGAATGGGTTAACATGACCCCTGGAGGCAAACATATGCAAAAAAATGGTCATCCTAGGCCCTATGGTTCTCAAGATATTCACAGAAAACTCTGTTGTTGTACGGTCACTAAATGTGCACATAAATTTATTCATGTTTTTTATTTATTTATTTATTGTATGGCCCCCCCATGAACGAAAGTCCACGAAACTTGGCATGCATTCAGAGGGTGTCATAATGATCCTACACTTTCAATTTCGTGCAGTTTTGACCATGTCAGCCAGAGATATTGTGATTACAACACCTAATATTTTTGCTTTTTAATTTTTAACTAGGTGGCGCTATACATGAAATGAGTGGTTATGGAATGGGTTGACATGGCCCCTTAAGATCAACATACAAAAAAAGGTGGCCCTCCTAAACCCTGTGGTTCTCAAGATATTCACAGAAAACTGTGTCCGCCCTACCCTCCTTTCCAGTCCAGCGGGGGGGCTACAGATCAAAACGAAAAACAATGGTTCCATGCTATCCTTGTGGGGCTATATGCCCACCAAGTTTCGTGCACCCTGGTCTTTCAGTGTCCTGGGAACCCTTGACAGAAAATTGGCCATGCAAAAAAGAAAAAAATGAAAAAAATCTGACTAAACCTTCTCTGCGCGGCGGTCATAATAACATATAAACAACTCACCATAGACTTCTGACCAGGTTTCTCTTGGTCAGTGGTGTAATGTGTTTTAGGTGGTGTACAATAGCGATTTAACAATGCACTAGGCCAGTGGTTCTCAACCTTTTTTCAGTGATGTACCCCTGTGAAATATTTTTTCAGCCAAGTACCCCCTAACCAGCGCACAAGAATTACCGCTATATGCTTCAACCACGACTCCATCGTTTGAGTTTTGACAGTGATTGACAGGTGATGGCGGGTGGCATGTGACCAGGGGCGTAGCTACAGATTTTTGAGGGGTATGCAACAACAATATTGGCGCCCTCCCCCCCAAAAAAAACACAAACAACTAAAGCAAAACAACACAAGGTGTGCTAACTGATGTTACATTTCCTACAGTGCATTTCCAGAATGCCACCTCCCTGGCCCACATATTTGTAAAGATATCACATATTAATCCTTACTGAAATTCAATCTGAAATTACAATAAAGTGACAGTGACACTAACGGTTATATCAGGGTATCTGCACATTTTAAAGACTTTTTAGACCTTTTCAAGAGATCTAAATGAAAAAAGTAAGACTATACCACGGCAAAAAGATACATACGACAACTTAAAACTGTTTTATGCAATAGTTTTTCTACTAATTTTAACCCCCACCCCATTTTGGATGTCTACAGAAGTTACCAAATATATTTTGGCGAAAAAATAAATAATTGTGTGTGAATTACCTTCACAGCTATAAATGCCCAATTTTAGGGTCTGGGCTGCTTGCTTTTGAAGCTGGCTGTACATATCTGGTTGTGCTTACTGGCTGAGGCTGACTGTTCTTCACCTGTGTCTGTAGTAGACTAGGCTACTTGCCAAAGACACTGGACTGGATTCCCTTCAATATTTTTTTCAAAGTTAGGCTACGCTATTTAAATATTTTAATAGGCCTACTTTATATAATTTAGTATGTGCATCTGTTGTCCCATGCAGCACAGCAAATTAAAGTTAATCCACTACTTTACATTTTGCAAACCAGTTGTATCTAAACCAATCAAAGCTTGACTGAAACATTGTAAAACCATTGACTTGTTTTAAATTAAGAGGTCCTCCTGGCATGATCCTGCTGAAAACTGCTGGTTTCATCTCAAACACGCACGTATTATGAACGCATGTTTTTTTTTTATGTAGCCAGTCGCCGTTCATTCGCCGACATTCAAAAAATATGTTATATTTCACAACTTTTGCGAAGTAGGCTAGGCCTACTGGGAAACGCTGGCAAGAAAGCTGCTGACAGATATTACAGGTATTATAACTTAGACAGATATTTTCTTCCCTAGGCTAGGCCAGCAACACACGCTGGAAAGATCAACTTAACATGTACATTTCCTCCTGACTGCGAAAACGTTTGTCTTCTTTTTATGTCAGTCCGTGGTTCCTTGGTCCGTGGTACAATGGGACGCCAGACCCTCTTGTAACAGCTGTACTCAGTGATACTGCAGACTCGTAAAAGTAGTTAGAAAATAAGGCAGAAAAACGACAAGTTTCCTCGTGCTGCTTCCTAATGTTGGAATGTGCAAAAATGTACAAACAATCAAGAGGATGCCTTCTTGTATGTGATTTCTGCAACAGTGATACTGCAAACGTGTTGATAGCCTATTGTTGATTTATATGCTGTAACCTAAAGCATGTCACACAGTAGCCTAGCCTACAGAAAACACTTAATTGATGTGATATAATGATAACTTGTATGCCTACAATGGTTTATTAAACATCATAGTCATTTATTTAGTCAGTCATCATGTTCATGTTAATGAATAGAAAGGACACCTAAACGATAGCCATAAACCAAAATTTTGCGCAGTATCTGCTGTGAGTCCCTATGAGTGAATCACAAGCTCCTTCCAGCTGACTGGCAGATCTTGTGGACAGTCAGTCGCAATCGATTATTTAATAAATAAATGTGAACTGGCTTACCAACTGTCTTACCTCTGCACGAAAACGTCAGGCATATTTGTTCATAGCCTACTGTATTATTACCGTTTTCACACCTTTAACCACACCAGTGAAAAACATCTTCACTCTGCAACCACTACACTTTTTCCCGTAGCCTCATATCACTTATACAATTACTAAATACACAAAACCTGATGGAGACATTTCACTCGCTCTCTTGCACTCGCTGGTGGTCCCATACGCAAATTGAATACCTCCCTTTCGAAAATTCAAGACATCCCAGACAATTTAAGACTTTTTAGGCCTTAAAAACCGAAAGTTGTATTTAAGACTTTTTAAGGATCCGCGGGAACCCTGTTATATATACTGTTGGTGTGTAATTTATGTGGATGCATCGCACCATCAAGTAGATGACTATCCAAAACACTCTAATGTTGTGGGTAGAACATCAGCAAGTTACTACCCTCTGGAAGTACTGCACAATGAAGGGGATGCTCCTCTATGTACTACCAATATGTGGCACACACCTGGGTTTGTCCTGCGGGCCAGGGAAACCTCAATCTTTGATGTCCACAGTGAGTCAGGACTTGGCCTGATTTCTGCCTTTCAGTGTATCCATGATGTTGTGAAGGCATTGGGGTTGATATTAATATCCTGACCAGAAAGGAGAGTGCCATTTAATGGACAGCCACTAACATCCTTCTAGTAGCAACATAAGTTGCAAGGAGAGCACCCATACAAATCCTAATCAAGCTCATTTAGCCTTAGTGACTTGGCAGAGATAGCTTCAGTAACTTAGCAGAGACAGGGTATCTGTATGTATGGTTTCCAGATACAGATCTGTGTCTGTCTATAACTGTCAGCACTAGTTCTACTCACAGGTTTGGTCTGTTTTGGATAGTCATTGATGGGGTGATGTATCAATATAAATCACATATCAATTACACAACAACACACATATTTAGCCTTTAGTGTCACTTTGTTATTGTAACTTAAGATTGAATTTCAGTAAAGATTAATATGTGATCCCTTTAACAATATGTAGGTCGGGTCTGTGGTATTCTGGAAATGCATTTTTGTCACATTAGCACAACTTCAATAATATGCCCTTCTCACTTCCACGCTAACGAGCTTTGACTAAAAACGGTAACATCGAACTTTCTCAAAACACATCCGAATGACATGATTTGGATGTCAACTCAACGTATGTACTCCCAATCATCCGTAAATCGATCTAAAGTGCATTTTACTCCGGATAATTCCTTTAAAAGTGCAGTATGAGCATGGTAGCCACCTAGCTATCTGAATGGAATAGGCTATGTTTCAATCGGCATTCCTTAACAAACGCTAGTTAGTATGTTAACATTCATATTTGCAAGCCTCCAAGTACAGACGTCATCACTTTAAATCCTACCTGTTGCCTTTCACCGTCCACTTATTTACCTGCATCCCTTGACATGCCATCTCCTTTTCACTCTTTCTTTTTCTATTTTTAGTCGTCAACAATTTTTTTTTTTTTTTTGCTGTATCCACCTTTTTTCCATAGACGGCAACTCACTACTGTCGGCCTATCAGCTCGCCTAAGCCACTCACATCCCCCTCTCTCTCTTCTATGTCAAAATTCTATGATGGAATCTTATGAGATAGGGCGCCTACTCTAGCCTGTTAGTCCTCTAAAATGTTATAGGGCGCCTACTCTAGCCTGTTAGTCCTCTAAAATGTTATAGAACATTGATAAAATGTTGAAAGGATTTAGAAACGGACAGCAGTAGCTACAGTGGGTCCCAGTTAAGTTTGGATGGGTTCCTTCATGAATCACACACCCCATTTTCTCAGCAGAAATGGCACAAACTGCAGTTGACACAAACAACCACAAGGTGTCACTTGGGAGTTCTGCCACTACTATTTTTGATGCGACTTAACTGCTTCCATGACGCAGTGAGCCATTACTAAACATATATGATAATACAATAGCGTGAGTTTATATATCTTATACCCTATTTGTCACGGTTACTTATAGATTTGATAGTGTAACGATAAGCGCATGAGACTTTCAGCAGGGGCACGGGAACTTAAATTGATCACGGTAGTTTAAGCGTACACTTAAACAGACAAAACATTCTAATATGAGAATGTAGATGCAATTGTTGTAAAATGGTGCAGCTCCTTTAAGAAAGCCCCTGTGCGCAGGGATGGAAAGAGAGAAAACGAGAGGGGATGTGTGTTAGAACTTAGATGCGTGTGGAAAAAGTAGACGTGCTGTTGAGACTGGAGAGAGTCATATTCAAAATAATGCAAAAAATAAATCCGCAGATAAAACCAATTATCCTCATTCATTGCAACCGCAGCATGCCTGCTTGCCGAGGTTTAAAAGAAAAAGATATCAAAGCACCTTTTGCATTTGAATTTGAATTGCATTTACATTTGTTTTAAACAGCTGGACAAATGATTTAGCTAATTGATTATAGCCTGCACACCAGCAATTGTTGAACATTTACCTGTACAAGGCAGTAGCCCAGCCTAACAAGCATTATGCATGTTGTAGGCCTACTGTAGAAATTTCACTTAAATTGCAACCGCAACATGCCTGCTTGCCGACGTTCAAATGACAACGAAAAAGATATCAAAGCAACAAGAGGGTTGAGTCTGAATGACACGGAGTTCAGACTCATATTGCTCCTCATAACCATCTATAAAAAAAGTGTTTTTTCTTTTCTTTTTGAGCACGTCCGAATTCCAGGACATAACGCACTGGACCTTATAATAGGCTCGAGATATAATTCCAAAGGGGGCAGATAGGGGCCTACTGCACTTAAAACTTAAAAAGATTGAACGAAGCTTCCCCGAAAATTTGAAATTGCGATCAGTGACTGGCATCGGGTGAAGCTTTTCGGGTTGAACAGGCTATTAAAAACTATTTTACACCTCAATGTCACAGGAGAGACTGGGCTCTCCCTTCTATGAATTGAAAAAGACGCTATGCTACCTGCAAACTGGCCTATTTCATTGCTGAGTTTGCGGCAAAGCAAGACAATGTTTTTTCAGAGTCAGGATATGGCGATGTTAGCCTACAGACCAGTTTCCATAGTACACATCTTATCAACAGTTTGAATGTCGTGTGTGTTTCTGCTCATTGACAAATACCGTTCAGCACAATGATTCATGCCCAATTAATTTCCCATGTTAAAGTGTTCGCCTTTGTTACACTATTTGGTTTCTTGATGTAGCCTATGATACACCATATGGCCAAATAAGTGACTCAGCTAATGTTAATGGCTATACGGCCCTGCAGCTCCTCCTAAGACAGTGAGGAAAAAGTTAAAATACGCGATAAACCCGGGAAAAGTTGTTTATTTCGGTCCCGGTGATTATTTGTGACATTGTGCAAACGACAGCCTTTTCAAGGCATTTCAAGGAAGGTGTAGTAGCATGCAAGCTCCCAAATTGACCCAGTAGCCTACAGAAGGCATCAATAAATTGTTGGGACTGGGGAAGGTCATGCGTTTTTTCTCAATCACTTTGGAGGGTCATAGAAAAATGTCTTGCTGTCGAGGGAGGGTCACGTCTTTTTTGACTAACACTCCCAAAACTCCTCCGGTAGCCCCTTAAATAAATAACGAACAGTCCCTAATTGATTATAGCCTGTAGGCCTACACCAGCAATTGTTGAACATTTACCTGTACAGGACATTGACAGTAGCCCAGCCTAACAAGCAGATGTTGCAAAAGACATCAAAAGACGCAATTAATCAGAAATAAATAATGTAATCTGCATCGCTTTATTTAACAAACTGCGAGCAACAAGAGGGTTGAGTTCGCTGTGAGGCCAAACCCAAGAGCAGAGCCTATCTGTTAAGGCACTCGATAGGCCATATGGGGAAAATATACAAGAAAAAACAAGATAGTGGTAAGTTATAAATTACACTGGATAAAATAGCTCTACTTGTCTTGTACAAATGGTGTAATGTCGCAGCAGGAAGGCTAGCCTAGCAAAAAATGTTTATGTTAACTACCTGGCTGACGCCCCATGCTGCTTGTAACAAACTAGAACAGTTAGCGCAACTTTTTTTTTAGAACGGATGGAATATGGTTACATACTGTAATATGTTTATTAACGGGATAAGGAAGACGCAGATCTGTTCCAGAATCACTATTTATCGTATTTAATGACATAACATTGCTATAGCTTTGTAATAGGTTTTGATGAAAGTGGCATAGCTTCTCTGCTATACTAACTATTCGACCGTGATAATCTATTTACCAAATGGGGGTTAGGAAAACCACACGATAAATTCCGTGCATCAAAGCAGACTGGAACATTCATGTCTAGTAGTAGTAGTAGTTCATGCACGCCAGCTGTTTACTGTCTTTAAAGCATCAGGTGCGTCTGTCTAATTCTCAAACCGCAGAATGCTTAAATGCTATGTTAAGCTACAAGTAGGCCTAGGTCAATGTATAACATTAGCTTGGGATGTTTTTACAGTAAGCATTGGTAGTTGTGAAAACAGCTGCATCCCTTCTAAATATCAAAATATGGAAATGCTAACATACCTTTTCTTTCTCCCTCAAGGTGCTTTGCTTAAATTTCTCAGCCCTCAGGCTCTTCCTAAGGATACCTCCACTGATGAAGATGGCCTGAAAGGTTAATCTTATGTGTGTGTGTGTGTGTGTGTGTGTGTGTACTTGTATTTATGTTGGATTTTTAAATTGCTATACAACCTGCACTCTTTATAGTTTGAACAATGCATCCTTTTTCTGCATAAGATGGCAGTGTTTTATTTTCTCGCTTTGTTAGAACTGAAAAATGTTAATGTGAGTGTGTGTGTGTGTGTTTAAGTATGTTGGATTTAGTTATTGTGCACTTTTTTACATTTATATTGGATTTTATGGTACTGTGGTGTTTTTGCAAATGTTCAAAACTAATGCACAGTATATATATATGCAACTGCAGTATTGCACTGTCAAAATTTTGTGTTTATATAAACTGTGGGTGAACTTAAACTGTATGGCTATGCGGTGGTTCCTGTAGGCTTTGCGTGCGGTGGGGGGGGGCCTCCATGTCCATTTTGTTTGGGGCCCCCAAATTCCTTGAAACGGCCCTGGTAACGAGCTGTGTGCGCCTGGAAAGACAATAGAAGATGCTTTCTGAATAGCACAGCGAAGACGGCTCTGGTCATCCCATACCCTCCCCCCACTTCCTGTAGCCTACCATTATGACTTGTTGCCGTTTTGGGACATTAAGCTTTTTCACGTTAAGCCCCCCTCCCCCACTCCCTTCTTTCACAAGCAGTGGGGGAGCACGGGGCACAAAGTAACACTTTTTGGTAGACAAAGGAGGGTTCTCCGCGCTTCAGTCGTTTGGCGACAATCCGGTGCAACCAGGCCAGCTCAGATGTCTTCTTAATTTTCTTTATTCTTTAGTAAAAGGTGCAGAACATTATTAAACTTTGACTAACGTTTCGATGTGTCGATGTTTTTGACTAACGAACATCGAAACGTTAGTCAACGTTTAATAATGTTCTGCACCTTTTACTAAAGAATAAAGAAAATTAAGAAGACAGCTGAGCTGCACCGGGCGCCTTCTCTCTAACACTTTTGGCTTTGGCTAAATATTTCTAAAATCATTTGAGTTTCACTAGTCACATGTTTTAACAAGGAACACTTGTTATTGAACTAATAACAGACGTGTGTCGAAAATTGACTTTATTTCCATACGGAGAAATAACATATGCAGAGTCTAACCAAGGTCAATCTTGCCAAAAAGCCCTCAAACCTGAAAACACATGAGGGGAAACGTGCAAAACATCACAAAATTAACTAAACTAAACTAACATGCGCATATTTTTGTATTGCAATCATTGTAGCCTACAGTTGTAACAACGCGTAACAGTCGTTTTTACTCCCGTGATAGCGCCATTATAAAGAACGTTTAACGTGTCCCAAAAACAGATATCAACTAATCACCAAACGTCTTATAACAAGTATTGCCAGGAGCAACAACTTGCAAAAAATGATGAAAATAGGCCTTTTTATGGCTCTGCTCCTGCCTAGATTCGAACTCAGAACTGCCTGAAAGTTGCAGACCTGTTCTGGAAATACACGCATTAACCCACTCGACCGCCAGACAACGCTGTCTGCTTCGAGTAGGCCTATTGGGTAGGACTGTAGCCTACACTGGTTGCTGTGGCACAGTCTTGAGTGACCGAATTCGTTTTCCTTTGTCATATGAATGCTGTCATTTTGTTAACATTACTGTTAAGGAGATGCTGTAGGCAAAGGCTATATTTAACCTCGTTAGTGTAGTAAAACAAATCAGAACTATTCACAAGGTTTCTGGGCAGCATATTTATGTTCTGTTAGCAAGCGGACTTCTCATGACTACCGACAAAGTAGCCTACTGCCAGCTGACCAAGCTCTCATTTTAAAACATTACTGAGAGACAGGCACTGTACAATCAAGACATCTTGCCACTGAATCAAAAACTATGTTTAACATTATGTACAAAGCTTATAGGCTACAGTGGACTAGCATGTTGCAGGGGCTGCTAAAAACACAGAGAAACGCACTGAAAACTTCGGCCAATCACAGCCCTTGCTGTCGAATGCTCCGTCGGTTCGACCGTGGAACGCATACAGCGGACTATGCTGCCCCTGCGGCTGCAGTTGTACTTACATTTCACCCAGCTGCGTGAATCACCTTGATGGTGAATGAAGTGTCAATTCTTAACTGTACATATAGAAAATACCAAATATATTATTTTATTTTTTTTACCATCGCTTTGGTGCCCCCATGCGCCGCATATAGCGCATACCCACTTTTTGCGCCACTGCATGTAACAGGTTGGTTCGAACCATCCTGGTATGGGGGTGACTCTGGGTTTTTAGGATAATTAAATTGAATAGCCTACTGAAATATAAAATTCATTTTATGAACTTACATTTTCCTAAAATATTTATTAAATAATTGTTTTTAAAGTATTTTTGCATGGAGTCTACTTTTTAAATATATGTATACTTTATTTTTTTCATGTATTAGTACTAGCATTGATTTTATTTTGATTTTTAAAGAATTAAAATATAAAAAGCGTATTATAAAAAATAGCTCTACATGCATTTCATGTGTGTGTAGGGCAAACCGTCCTGAATCTGGCAATATCATTGCCACGGTGGAGGGATTCTCTGGGGCTGAGCAATTTACAGACATATGTGGTGTGCGCCTTACAGAAATAAATGCCTTTTTTTATTTAGTGATTAAAAATGACCTTTCTGCGCTCCATATCTGTACCACAAACTGATCTGACCTGACTTGACCCGAGTTTACGTGTTAGCCTGTGTGTGCCTGTCTGCACTCATGATTCTCTACAACTTTTTACTGCATTGCCATGAACAAAGTAAAGGCAAAAAAGGTGTTTCTTTGTCGAACAAATTGGGATGCAATGTGAGCCTTGAATTGAATGCCATGCAGGAATTTGCTAGGATCTCAAAACCGGATTATGCCTTACTATTAGGCCTACTATTACTTTGCCATAGAGAAACACACAATAGCCTTGGATTATAAACATGCTTTGCCACAAAAACAGACAAAAAAGTGAGGTAAGTCGAGCTATATGAAGTTATTATTTTGCCGTCACTTCGTCTGTTTCATAACCCAGAAGGATTTACTTGCTATCAAATGATAGCTCCGTGTCTCCTCTTTCATCTGACATGCGTGGCATTTCTATCACAGGTCCGCGAGTAATTCAAACGAGAGTAATGGGTGTGCAGCATTGGTTTTTGTACATGACATTATTTTGCAGTCACTTTGTCTGTTTTCATAAGCCAGAAGGATCGACATACTTGGTACCAATGGATAGCCCTGTGTCTCCTCTTTCATCTGATATGCTTGCCATATCTATGCATTCACAGGTTTGCGAGTAATTTAAACGTGAGTAATAGGTGCGCAGGGACGCAGAGACTGTAAATATGATGCAATTTGATTTCATTTCATGATTTTTTTTTTATCTTCATACGTTAACGTACAGACAAGTGCGTGGTCTCGTTGGAAAGCCCCACTTCTGCTCTGTAACACAATAAAGGCTTCTCACTGTTATGAACAGTTGCGGAGCAATTTAACAGAGAAGAAAGGGTGTGTTTTTGACGCACTTTGCGTCAATCGGCTTCTAGGTTAAAAGGGTTAAAATCTCACGTACCCCCTGGAGTGCCTTCACGTACCCCCATTTGAGAACCACTGCGCTAGGCCACTCCCTAGGTTGTTAATTACCATACCCCTGGGTGCATTGTTTAAAAAATAGACGTTCAAAATAAAAAAATAAACTTTTCGCCGGGTGTGCAGTTTCAGCAGTTGTGTTACCTGAAGTTTCTCAGTTGCTAGTTATCAAATTCAAGGGCTGTAATATGCATTTTAGTCCAGTTAAGGGATTGGCTGGAATATGCAAAATATAACATTATAGGTGTGGTTCAAATGAAAAGCCCCTCACCCCTTACTACATGAAGGCATAAGGCAGATACTGATTTCAGTGATCGGTAATCACAATTGACTATGTTGTAAAAAAGAGCTTAGTTAACTTGAATGCAACAGTTGAACAAATTTGCGCGGCGTGATTATGAATCTAACCGGATTTACGCATGATTTAGCCATTCATCTTCTATGCCAACAACAATCCTTGCTTAACTGTTTTATGTGTTCTTTAAACGTGCATGCAGATGAGGGGTAGATTCGTCGCGAAAGAAAGGGAGAGAGAGAGCGGGGCAAGGAAAGGAGAGCCGTCACAAGTCAACATAGGAAACACTATTTTTTGTTTGGGGCTGTCCCTACTTTGTTTCCAGTTTTCGGAACCTGGGCTGCCTACAAAGACCAGGTTTTTTACAGTTTGCTAAAGGAATGGGCAGCTAGCGGTCATGAAGAGATGATATATGTATATGTATACCCCTTGTTTGTTGGCAGCCAGTGTTATCTTGAGGAGGAAGTCCTCTTCAAGGAAGGGACGGACAGCATCATGGATGATTACCACCTTTGGTTTTTGCAATTTTGGACCAAAGCCTTGTTCACTGAAGGCCAGCAATCCATTAAAAATGGACCGGTGTCTAGTTGATCCTCCTTCAACTATTTTGACTTTAGTGTGGTTGTATTTCTGAATAATGTCTGTCATCAAGTCATGACTCTCCTTGGCAACCACAACAACAATACTGTCAATCCAAAACACTCTGAAAAAAGAAATAACAAATGTATTATTAATTTCAAAATTCAGATTCATCCATACATGCCTTATACAAGTTACCAACCTACTACACAGACCTCATCTAATAGTAACATAAAGTGTAAGTGTAATATCTGCATAAAGTGTGTGATCATGAATAGGCCTACATTATTTTTTTATTTTCTATTCATTTTTATTTTTTATTACATTTACTTTCTTTATTGTAATTTGGTGATGTTTGTTTTTATTACAGTGCATGAAAATTGCCCATTGTAAGATTATATTCCGATGACCTCCTTTATGGACCCAATTCCATTCAACTATGGGTCATTCTGTGTCAAATCACCCAGTGGCTGACAGGTCACCCTCTCCAAAAAAATCTGAAAAAATCACAGATGTAGACCAAATCTATGCATAGATCTTAAATACTATATCTGTATCAGTAATGGTTCCAAAACTACAGCCCTTTGAAGTTTCAAGTCATTTTAAGCATCGTGGTGAACAATCCTTTTTGTTCAACTTCCAACATTCACGGGCAGCCGTGGCCCACTGGTTAGCACTCTGGACTTGTAACCGGAGGGTTGCCGGTTCGAGCCCCGACCAGTGGGCCACGGCTGAAGTGCCCTTGAGCAAGGCACCTAACCCCTCACTGCTCCCCGAGTGCAGGCAGCTCACTGCGCCGGGATTAGTGTGTGCTTCACCTCACTGTGTGCTGTGTTTCACTAATTCATGGATTGGGTTAAATGCAGAGACCAAATTTCCCTCACGGGATCAAAAGAGTATATATACTTATACTTATTATTGGTTCTTTTGGTATTTCACACACATTAGTGAAACTATGTGAATAGAAGTACATTTTCCTATTGAATTTCAAAATCCAAATCAGATCAGACGTGTAATTTCCCCTCTGCAAAGCTCTGAAAATGGCTATAAATTCATTATGTGAAAAGACATCACCTTTGAGGGCTTCTCATTCAAAAAGTATGTGACACAAATTCATCATATTTTAAATTGGGCTTGATTTTCAAAAAGCTGTTTTCATCTTCTCATTTCACAATGTGGACAGTTAACAGGATTATTAAACATTTTACCATATATCATTCTGTATGTGAGCATAATCTGCCCAAAATTTGGGTTTGTTGCGGAGTTTCTTTATTGAGATAAGATTTGGGTACTGTGGTACTGGATCTGCAGTACTACTTTGCACCACATGTGGTGCTCTTTTAATACAATGGAAGTCAATCTAGAATAAGTCACTTGTTTGCTGCACATGTCCAATCTAAACACACAGTTTATGGTTCATAGTTGAATCGCTCCAAATAATTATTGCAACATTAACAACATACTACACATAAATAAATATTTAGAGAAAATAAACTGATCAAGTAAATTATAAACACATAAGACTGACTGGTCATCACACATGCAGCAAGAGGATTTTCTTGTCATGTATGTGTTAGCTTGTGTAGTCTTTCTTTAGGTTTTACCTCACGTGATTTACCCGGTGTATTGTATGTGACAACCCTGTTCGTGTATCGTGCTTGTTTTATTGACTTCCCTTGTGTTTCCTATGTAATGGTATCTTGGTCTTGGTATGTGTGTGATTCCCGCTTCCACGAATAAACCAACTGTGGACAACTGTGTGTGTCGCTATCAAATCATTACAGTATTAAAAGAGCACCACATGGTGCAAAGTGGTACTGCAAATCCAGTACAAATTCAGTGGATTTATAGACAAGATTTTTCAAAAATCTTATCTGAATGAAGAAACTCTTTTTAAAAATTAAAAAAAAAATCCTGTTAACTGTCCACGTGGTGAAATGAGAAGATGAAAAAAAAAAAAAAGTTAATACATGGACATGACCTTATAATACATGAGTGGGGGAAACAAATTTGTGTCACATACTTTTTGAATGAGAAGCCCTCAAAGGTGATGATGTCTTCACATAATGAATTCATAGCCATTTTCAGAGCTTTGCAGAAGGGAAATTACACAAGATACGTCTGATCTGATTGGATTTTTTAATTCAATAGGAAGTAGGCTACTTCTATGTACTTGTGGTCCACCGTTGGACCACCATCTCTTTAAATGTAACTTGTCATGAATGTTAAGAAAAGTTATTTAGAAAAACTTATTTTAGACCAATAGTGGCAAAATATTGGGTAATTTGTCTGCAACCCGCCAGCGGACCGCCAGAGACGTGCTAATCGCGGACTGGTGAAGCGCCTGATTTGGTTGCCCCGGAATTCCTGTTTCTTTACGCCCCTGTATTTAAAAGCTTGCGTTGTTGCTAGATTACAGTGCGTATTCTCTGTTCTGCATTACGTGTTCCGTATTTTCAGCTATGGAAACCTCTATAGTTTCTGCGTAGCCTAAAGATAGGGGGAATACAAATTCCAATAGGGAACGAAATCGGGTGTTTCACCTTCAACACACCACCATGATATGCCCGTGAAACAATTAAATTACCTCTCAAAGGCATGAATTGTGTAACTTATCAAAGGCCTTCCTAGAATCTTGCAGAATTGTTTGGGTGTTGATAGTCCAGTTCTCTCGCCGGAGCCAGCGGCTGGCAGAACTACAGCTACAGGGAAATTCACTGGACAGCGTCCTTTCGTGAGCTCGCTCAAACAGTCCTCATTTGTCGCATCCCGTTGTCGTTCGACAGTCCTCTCTGAACATGTTTCATGTTCCTCCATTCCACGTGACAATGTTCTATGCAGAAATCCAAAAGCAACGGGAGAAACTATCTAACGCTTACAACAGTGTTACGGGCTCTAGATGCTGAAGCACCGTGAACCTAGCGAAAATAGAATGTTCGTACCGGATGGCCGCTAAAAGTTAGCTTTTTCTTTCAAAATAAAAGTCCCGCTAACCACGTTGGGTTTAATGGAGATCGTTCAGAATAATGAAACAAACTTTTGATTTGACTAACCCTATAACATAAACCTATGTAAAATAAATAATTTATTAGAAAAAGACTGGCTAAATGTTCAAAAATGTGTTTAGTTTATGATACAAGGATACAAGGGCGTTTATTGTCACATGCATATAGTTACTGGAAGTAAGAAATGCAGTGAAATTATGTCTGGTGTCAGTCTATTTGTGCAAAGTGGGGGGGGGGGTAAAAAGTGCAGTAGAAGAGGGGTTTAGTAGATGAAGTGGGCTGCAAAAGAAAGGTGGACGGATTGAATTGGGGGGGGGCACCAACAAGGAGCACCCAAGAGCAACAGGGGCAAGGAAAAACTCCCTTACCAAGGAAGAAACCTTGGGCAGATCCAAGGCTCAAGGGGCTAACCCAGACATCCCAACTTGCAAAAAGTCATTTCAGGGAGGCATCACGAAGCCCAGTATGTCAGTACAACAAATAAGGAAGGCCTATAGATAGAAATTGTGAAAATAAAATATGTAGATTTTGGTAGTTTGGTCTTTTCATGTAGCCTTGGCAACTAGCCATCTAGTAGGCTATAGGCCTGAATAATATATGCACATGAATTGACACTTGTTAAACTCACCTCAACATGTCTTTTGAAATCATTTAACCCGCTGTGGGCAATGCTAAAGTCACTGTTTACAAACAGTGCAGCGTGCAAGACTAGGTCCATCATTATGTTTTACTCTTATGAGACAAGGGTAGCCTACACTTTGAAATGGGTCTCCTTTTTTTGAGGCACTGACTCTACCTTGACGCTCCTGTTTCTACTGAACTGATTAATTAAGTTCGGGAGAAAAGACATAAAAGCCAGCCTACACTGAAAACTGATTGGTTGATTTAGCGAAACAGGCCAATCAGGATGCTCTCTGTCTTTGATGCGCTCAGACACACACGCACCACCTCTCTCTCTCTCTCTCCCCTCGTGTGCGCGCTACACTCAGATGCACACGCGGTCTCGCATGCGCGCTCTTGATCGCTCACTCTAGATTCCGGGAGATTTTATCTAATTTGCGGGCGTCAGGGAGCCGCTATCAATATGCGGGAGACTCCCGGAACTTCCGGGAGACTTGGGATGTCTGCTAACCCAACTGCCAGGGGTCTTGGCTGAGGAGTGCTGAGGAGTGAATGAGTGCAAAGTCAGTATAGTGTGAGTTCAGAGTTGGGAAATGTTTGAGAGTGCTGAGAAGTGAATGTGTGCAAAGTCAGTATAGTGTGAGTTCAGAGTTGGGAAATGTTTGAGAGTGCTGAGAAGTGAATGTGTGCAAAGTCAGTATAGTGTGAGTTCAGAGTTCGGATGGCCTGGGGATAAAAACTTCTCCTGAGTCTCTCAGTTCTGGCTTTGTGACTACATAGGCGTCTTCTTGATTTCAGCGGTAGGAATAATCCATTGTTAGGATGAGAAGAGTCCTTCAGAATCTTTTGGGCTCTTAGGAGTACTCTTCTGGAATAGATATCTTGTAGAGCAGGGAGTTGAGTTCTTATAGCACGCGTTCAGCTGAGCACTGCTCTCTGCAGAGTACTACAATCTCTAACTGTGGAGTTCCCATACCAGGTGATGATGCTACCAGTTAGAACACTCTCAACCGCTGAAGTGTAGAAGGCCTTCATGATGGATGTAGAAACTTTAAATTTCCTTAGCTGACGAAGGAAGTAGAGTCGTTGTCTGGACTTCTTCAGAACATATTGAGTGTTAACAGTCCATGTTAAGTCTTCAGTAATGTGGACACCAAGGTATTTAAAACTTGTGACTCTCTCTACAGGTTGCCCGCTGATCATTAGTGGGGTGTAACTGTAGTTCTGCTGCTGCCTTCTGTAATCCACTACCATTTCCTTGGTTTTAATGATATTCAGTGTCAAGCTGTTAGATTGACACCACTGTGCCACCTCATCAACCTGATCCAAGTAGAGCTGTTCATTGTTGTTACTAATCAGGCCCAAGATCACTGTGTCATCTGCAAACTTGATGATGGAGGTATGACTACTGTTGGCTTTGCAGTCATGTGTGTAGATGTTGTACAGCAGTGGACTCAAAAACACAGCCTTGGGGAGCACCAGTGCTGATGGTTAATGAGTCAGATGTCAGACCCCCCACTCTAACCACTTGTGAACGGTTGGTGAGGAAGTCAAATATCCAGTGACACAGGGCGGTGTTCAGTCCTAAGACCTTCATCTTTGTGACCAAGGTGAGAGGTACTATCGTGTTGAATGCTGAACTAAAGTCAATGAACAGCATCCTCACATAATTCCCATTCCCCTCCTCCAGGTGAGTTAAGGTGGTGTGCATGAGGTTTGAGATGGCATCCTCTGTAGACCTGTTGGCTCTATTGGAGCAAATTGGAGGGGGTCGAAGGAGGCAGGGAGGGATGAGCAGATAATGTTTTTCACAAGCTTCTCAAAACACTTCATCACTGTAGACGTCAGGGCTACTGGGCGGTAGTCATTCAGACATGATGGACTTTTGTTTTTCGGTACTGGAACAATAACAGACTGCTTGAGGCAAGTAGGAACTGTCTCTTGAGCCAATGATGTGTTAAAGATATAAGTGAACACAGGAGCTAACTGAGCAGCGCAGGATTTCAAAACCCTGTTAGAAATTCCATCCGGTCCAGCAGCTTTTCTACAATTAACCCTCCTAAAGGCATTGCTCACATCAACCTCAGAGACACAGAAAGGTGCATCCTCATTTGCTTCACATGCTGCAGCTAGTGCAAGATAGTCTGTGTTTTTCATGTCAAAGCGAGCATAAAAAGCATTAAGTTCATCAGGGAGGGCTTAACTCACATTCATCATAGGAGGGGACTTTCTTTCAAAGCCAGTGATGGTTCGAGTCCTTTCCACACTGCTGGATCACCCTCCAAGAAATCAGCTTCAACTTTGTCTCTATAGCCCGCTTAGCATCTTTAATAGCTCTACGTAAACTATAAGATGCTGCTTTGTAATCCGTCCATATCCCCTGAAATAAGCCCAGCATTATAAGTCATGGTGCGTGTCTTTAATGCCGTTCTCACTTCTCTATCCACCCATGGCTTCTGGTTAGGAAGCTTCGATCTTTACAGTTGGGATGATGGAATCCGTTAGCATATTGATGTAACTCAATGATACTTCCGTAAACTCATTTATGTCAGCAGAGTTCGCCTTGAACATCTACCAGTCAACGTTGCTAAGGGCCCTGTAGCCTGGCTTCCGATTGGTCAGTCCAGCTTGACCTCCTTTGTCACTGGCGGGTCCGGCTGACTTCTCTGTTTGTACATAGGCAGTAGGAAAACAGCGGCATGATCTGATTTTCCCGAAAGCTGGTAGAGACTTAGCTTTGTAACTGTTCTTGAACTGTGTGTAGCAATGATCCAGTGTGTTGTCACCACGCAGTAGGAAGTGAATGTGTTGAATAAATTCAGGCATGGACCGGTTCAGATGTACTTGATTGAAATCACCGGCCACTATAAGCGCAGCTTCAGGGTGCGTGTGTTGTTGTCTATTTAACACTTCTTGCAATTCTGAAACCGCAGCATCTGTGTTGGCTTGTGGAGGAATGTAGACAGCGTTGAATATTACCGAAGTAAACTCACGGGGCAGGTAGAAGGGTCGACAGTTTATGGAATGGGTTAACATGACCCCTGGAGGCAAACATACGCAAAAAACTGGTCATCCTAGGCCCTACGGTTCTCAAGATGTTCACAGAAAACTCTGTTGGTGTACAGTCACTAAATGTACACATGAATTTTTTTATTGTAAGGCCCCCCCATGAACGAAAGTTCACGGAACTTGGCATGCATTCGGAGGGTGTCATAATGATCCTACAATTTTAATTTCGTGCAATTTTGACCATGTCAGCCAGAGATATTTTGATGAAAACCTAATTTTTTGCTTTTTCATTTTTAACTAGGTGGCGCTATGCATGAAATAAGTGGTAATGGGATGGGTTGACATGGCCCCTTTAGACGAACATACAAAAAAAAGGTGGTCCTCCTAGGCCCTACGGTTCTCGAGATATTCACAGAAAACTGTCTTCGGCCACCTACAGGCCAGTTGGTGTATAGTAACATAAATTAATTTATTGTGTGGCCCCCCATGAACGGAATTCCACGAAACTTGGCGTGCATTCAGAGGGTGTCATAATGATCCTACACTTCCAATTTCGTGCAGTTCTGACTATGTTAGGTCACAGATACCTACGATTACAACACCTCATTTTTACTTTTTTGTGTTTAACTAGGTGGCGCTATACATGAAATGAGTGGTTATGGAATGGGTTGACATGACCCCTTGAGATCAACATACCAAAAAAATGGTAGTCCTCCTAAACCCTACGGTTCTCGAGATATTCACAGAAAACTGTGTCTGCCCTACCCTCCTTTCGGGGGGTCCAGTCCAGCGGGGGGGCTACAGATCAAAACGAATAAACGATGGTTCCATTCTATCCATGTGGGGTTACATGCCCACCAAGTTTCGTGTACCCCGGTCTTTCAGTGTCCCGGGAATCCTTGACTGCAATGGGGCATTGGGATTGATATTTGTTTGGTGGCTTTTGGCCACAGGGAAGAGTGCCACCTACTGGCCAGCCACCAACACCACTTCCAGCAGGAACCTACTCTTCCAAGGAGGTCTCTTATCCAAGTACTAACTAAGCCTGCTTAGCTTCAGTAATTCAGCAAAGTCAGGGTATCTGCTGGTCTGGCTCCTGGCTAAAAACAAAAGGTGAAAGGCATATATGATTCAAACTCTCACTGTTTTCTGATGGAAACCCAAAAACATTCCACACATCGCTGAAATGGTCAGGAGTGGTGATCTCCGTGGGTGCATCGCTTCTGGCCTATTTAGATTCTGCATTAGACGTGACAAAAGCATTTTGTTTTCACATATTCACTAAAGTTAACACATAAAAAAAACTCCCAAAACACCACATTCGAATAGGAATTTCCAAATTTGAATAGTATTTATTTTTTAAATATTTGATTTATATTCTGCATATATTTAAAGATAGATAGAAAGATAGATAGATTGGTTGCAACCCGTACCTGTGAAACCCAGTGCAAGCTTGAGGAAGTCTATTTCAGGCTATCGCGCATGTGCGAATTATTGACAATTGTGTACATTATTGTACGCATTGGCGTGCATAGGTTTGCGTACAGAATCATACGCATGGCGTGTGTGATCAGGTTGCAACATAGATAGACTCTATTCATCACCAAAGGGAAATTGCAGTGTTCCAGCAGCCATACAAACACAGCACTCACATATAAAAATACATACATATAAATTATTCTAAAAATATTATTAATCTCTCTCTGATCAGGGGGGAGTCATTATAAAGTGCTATTGCAGTGGGTAAAAAGTCTATCTGTATTTTTATCTTTCTAACATCTTAGTTGGCATAGCCTCCAACTGAAAACACTTTTTTGTTTGACCAGTAAGTTGTGTAGTAGATGTGAGGTATTGTCCAAAATATTTATCAGTTTGCAGCATCATTCTCTCCCCCACCAACTCCAGGGGCTCCAGAGCAGTCCCCAGCACAAAGCTAGCTTTCCTAATGATCTTATTCAGTTTGTTAGTGTCCCTGGCTATAATGCTGCTGCCCCAACAGATGGCAGCAAAGAAGAAAAATGCACTTTTACATTACATTTAGCAGACACTTCTTTACCAAAGTGACTTACATATGTCAGATATATTACATGAGATTACATTGTCCCCAGAGCAACTTGGGGTTAAGTGCCTTGCTCAAGGGCACAGCGGTGGAAGCCAGGAATTGAACTTTCAGGCTACTGCACACTAGCCCAGCTCCTTAACCACTACACTACCACCGCCCACCACACATGCAACAACACTCTTCTGAAATATCTGCAACAGTTTGCTGCACTCATTAAATGACCTGAGCTTAGAAATAAAGAAATAAAGTTTGCTCTGACCCTTATTGTAGCTTCAGTGTTGCATCTCCTATCCAGTGTATTGTCTATATGAACACCCAAGTATTTGTAGTTCTACAACCTCTACTTCCTCACCCAGGATTGAGATTGTTTTTAGCTCAGGCCAGGCCCTCCTAAAATCCACCACCATGCCCTTTGTCTTAACCACATTTTAGACATGGTTGCTTCTGCATCATGTCTCAAAGCAGTCCTCCAGTTGCCTGTACTCCGTCTCCTCACCATCACTGACACACCTCACATCTGCAGAATCATCTGAGAACTTCTATAGGTGACATGACTCAGAGTTGTACTGGTGTACAGTGTGAAGAGAAACGGAGACAGCACAAACAGTACAGTCCCTTGTCCAAGACACACACCCTTTCAGTCGCACAACCTGTGGTCTGTCAATCAGGTAATCAATAATCCATGAAGTTGTGGACCAGGACTTGCATCCTTTGCTGGGCTGGGTGACATGCTGAGAAGGGAGATATCACCTTCTAAAAGCTAAAAAATGAAACAAAACCAATTCTAGACGTGGGAAAAACAAGATGCAGCTCTCCTTCTTATACGCTCCAAGGGTGCATGAAAAAAAAAATAGACGCAACAACAATAATGGAACACAATGGAGGCTGTTCCAGTGGAATAAAACTGAGAAAACTGTGGGCCCACAGTGATTGAAAATGTATAGTTTACAAAACTGTAAAAAAGATCAACTGCAGTAATAAAGAAGTTAGTGATGTGTGACAAAGAAGCATAATGTTATTTGAAATGCTAAATGATTCTATCCAAATATTACAAAACCTTGCCCCAGTTACTCCAGTAAATCATAAAACAGTGAAATTGTCCATCATTGCTCACAAAAAAATCAGAATTGTTGGCAGGAACTGAAAATTGGTGGAGCTGACATGAAATAATGCTTGTGTGCCAGCTTGTAACAGTCAATAGATATACAGTTGTTCTTTATGAAAGATAACATTTTTTAATAAGCCTGTAAATTCAGTGTTAGGGCGTTATTTGAAAAAATTACTTGTCAAAGGAGTTGTCTTCAATTTCACATGCCCATCAGGTGTATAATTGTTTTTGGAAAGAGGCAAAATTTGGTTATTTTAATGGTGAACTGTTTTTGTATTATTATTGGTGAACACAGGCCATTACAGTTTTGTTTTATGGCACAGCTGTTTAGTGTTGAACCCACAAGATGGCACTGTCTATCAAAGGATCTTAAATGTGTACAAAAAGGGAAAACATCAAACAATTTTATCAAACAGTTCATATTTCGATCCAATTTCTGTTTCCTTTTCTGTCCAAATATTTTTTTACAATAATACATCTGTGTAGTTGCAAAACATACACAATGTTATCTGGCAGTATTAACACACTCTGTACTTTGATACTTTACTGCAAATCCATTCCCCAACTGTATTTCATTCAAATACACTTCAAGCAGTTAGTCAGCTAATTTCAAGTGAATTCCAAGAGAAAAAGTGAGTTCCATTGTTGTGTTTTTTTTGCTTCCACAAAGGGTTCAACTCTATCCTCCTAATAGATATAATCATTTAGTTTTAATTATTTCTTCCACGTTGTGTTGCTTATTCTGATGTTGGTACAGCAGATGTCTTAATGGGCATTCCAAGAAAAAACTTTGATTTACTTGAATTGTTTGCATTATCACCAGGTATGACAACATTGTCAGATGTTGTATTACTATGATGGAATAGCTGTGGTATGATGGCAGTCATCATGTTACCTAGTCAAGGTGTTTGGAGGAATCCATATGATGTTGTGAGTGTATTTTCTCCCACCCACCATATGTCACTTACCTAACCATAGAAAGAGAGAAGGTTAATACAAAACCATGTGGCCTCCTTGCAATTATCCACCCTCTCCACAATACTATGTATATTATATTGCTATAACATTAATATTGGTTGGTTCTCAATATGAAATATCATGATGATATCTGCAACAGTATAGTGGCTCAGATTTGGATTAACCTGTTCCCCAGCCCCCCTTATGCTCATCACATGGTGGATGATATGGTCAGCCATAATTGCTTTGATTTCATCAGTTACAGTATTGTGTCCAATGACTCCCCCTCCTCTTCCTCATCCACACATTACAACCCCTGTTGTCTGTTCAGTATTGGCCTCCATTGTGATTCAAACCAAATGTTTACCTGTAGCCTATTCACCCGATTCCCTTCAATATTTTTCCAAACGTAGACTATTTAAAACAATAATATAGGCCTAATTTACAATATGCATCTATTGCCCATGCAGCACAGTGAATCAAAGTTAATACATTATACTTCCCATTTTTTATACGTTCAGTTGTAGCCTATCTAAACCAACTAAAGCTTGACTGAAATATTGTAAAACTAATTAAAACTAGATGTACCGCATAGCGGTACAAAATATGACCGCCGCTCAGTCCTGTACATCCGTTCCGCGAAAATAAATCACACTTCAATTTGTCTCCATATTTTACTCCATCCCCCACTCTTGAAACTTTTGTGTATGCTTGTTTGGCATGCCTGAGTGTGTGTGTGTGGCTGCACAGAAAGTAGCCTACTGGTGCTGAAAAGGTGAATAGATTGTAGAATAGCCAAAGAAGATGTAGCATTGTTATAAAACCTTTAAAATCTCTAAACAATCATAAGTAGGGCAGTTCATCACAGTTCATCCATTGCAACTGGATTGATGAAAGGTCACTTACACCTGTAGGCTACATTGTATTTGGGAAAAGCAAAAGGTATCAGCATAATGTTATTTATCTATTTATTTATTTATAAACAAAAACATCTCTGTCAGTTCCATGTCGTTTTCAACAGCTTTCAAAAACAAAGGTCATTTTTGGATGGATGATTTTTTGTGAATGTTTCTTCTTCTACATAAGATTTTAGTCATCTTTAGTTCATGTAATACTTTATTGTCAATGCACAAATTAAGTAACAGTAGTCTGAAACGTTATTGTTAATGCACAAATTAAGTAATAGTAGTCTGAAACGAAATGCTGTTTTACATCTAACCAGTGGTGCAAATAACTGACATGTCCAAATGGGCCTTGATGAAATGCGTCGCTAGACTACATTTTAACGGGCCAAAGTTGAAGAGCTGTTGTCCGTTATTGTTCGTGCAAATATAGGCTGATTCATGTTCCCTTGCATTGTGTAACTGAGGTCCATGGCTAGTCTGGCTTTCATCAGACCAAGCTCAATCTTTTAAGAAATCAAAAAATAAATAGTGGGCAGATCAGGCTGGGTTCACCCAGCCTCGTCCATAGGCACCCGATATTGTTTAATTTTCCGATTGAGATATCCACGCTCTGGCTATTCTAAATGCAAAAATGCATCAGGGAGTTATGACAAAATGAGAAAAGTTGTAATAAAATTCACGCAGCTCCATGAGTCAAGGAGAGCGCAAATAAAGTAGCCACTTCTAAATGGGACCCACTACACAGTAGCTTAAGGTGTGTTGCTAAAGCAGCCATAATGAAATGAAGGTGTCATTGGATACTTCACACACACCTGCTTTTTAATTTCACAGACTACAACTACCAAGCTGGAATCAAAGCACATCGATACACCCTGCACGCACTTAAAACAAAATAAACAGGCGTCTTCACAGATTCTTCATCCTCAGTGCCATGGTTCAGTTAGTTATTTAGGAAAAACTGCTTTTTTTGCGGTTCGGGGGGCCCAGCACGGGGGGGGGGAGTGGCCCCCTGGGACGAAACGAAATTTTTCCGTACATTGGGGCTACAATTGGGGCTACATACCCACCAAATTTCATGTGCCCCGGTGGTTCGGTGTCCCGGGTATTGTTGACCAAAAATTCAGGAAGTAGATGACGGAAAAAAAAAAAAAAACTTTGACAATCCCTATATGACCGGTCATAAAAAATGTATGGGAAGAGTGAAATCACCGATTAGTTTCAACGGGTTCTCGCATGTTTCTGCTGAAAAACTGCTAGTTTTATCCTGAGCTGCACGTTATCATGAGCGCATTTGAGGTTATTTATTTATTTGCAGTGATGGGCAAGCTACTTGATATGTGTAGTGAGCTAAGCAATAAATTCAGATTAACTGCACAGAAGCTACCACCCATTAGCCTGGCCGGCCATCCTATATCATTGAAATGAATAGTCTGAAATCGACCCATTCACCTCGCTTAATCCAAGGGGCGGGCAGAGAATTGTCTTTCAAACTGCCTAGGCATGCAATAGGCCAGCGCTACGACTTAAGACTCTCTAACAAAATAGAGCGCTGTGATTGGATGACGTCCACAGCGTCAGCCAATAGAAATTCCTATGGTTTGCTACTAGACGTACAGGCTGAGCAAATTAATTTGCCGCCGCTAGGGTGCGTCTAGATTTCTAGGCTAACCACCCATACAAATGTAGCAAGCTAAGTTACAAACTGTCAAAAGTAGCTTGATAAGCTACATTAGTAGCTATTTTCAGTTAATCAAACTGCATGCCAAGTCAATGCAATTTTAGTGATCAAAACAACTGTCAGTCAGATAAAGGCTTAAAACACGATTGGCATGAGTTATCTAACTGTTTGAACTTCATCAATTATTCCATTCTCCCACCTCTTTCCTACTTAATTTGTTTTGTTAGCTGATTTAAGCTTAATTTCATACATTGATGCAAAATGGAAAAACGGTAGTTCAATGAAATTCAATCACCTGAACGTGTGTTCGTATGTTTGTGTTGGATGTCGTTGACGTCGACAGGAACTTATTTTTTGGATTACACAGAAGGCATCTGAAAATAGATTTATTTTCGTTGGTCTCGACTAAAGTGATGTAGCCTACGTATGAAGGTATGGCCATGGTGTAACATGTTCATGCTCTTCAACGGATCTTGGGCTCTTTGCCATTCTGTCTGTTCCCTCCAGTGTATGTGTGTGAGTGTCGCTGTCTATGGTGTGTCGTCACCGTGAACATAAGTCTGTATGCCTACACATGCGCTTGTACCCGGCGTGTTGTCGTCGACACAGAAACAAATGTCCAGGAGCTTTCAAGGACGCTACTGCGCTACTTGATCAATAAAAAAGCTTAGCTACTGAAATGGTTTTGTAAATAGCGACGCTACTGCGCATCACTGTTTATTTATTTTTTATTTTTTCAAAAATGTAGACAGTCGCCCACATTCAAAAAATGGAACATGCGATTATTTTTCACAACTTTGCGAAGTACCGTGACTGGGAAAGGCTGGCAAGCAAGCCGCAGACAGATCAGGGGATTCACTTCCCTGTTAGGTAGGCCTAGGCTGTGCCATCAACACGCGCTGGAGAGATGCGTGTAGACATCAAACCATGGAATGAACACAAGTGTACTTTCGTTTCTTTCGTTTTTCATGCCCTGAATGCTAATTAGGTTTCATGTACATCTTCCTAATGTATGTCGCTATAACTGTTTGTCTGTCGCTAGCTTGACTTAAGGGGAGACGGGGGAGGGGGCCTTCATTAACTTGCGGGGCCCTACGCAACTTGCCTATGTGTGCATGAGCTTTTCTCCTTTCACCAGGACATCAGGCTCATGAGTTTCTGTGGCTTGTCGTGTAAAAAACATGCAGACAGTTTTGTTTATGTTGAGAAAGTGTAAGAAAGAGTTATTTAACCAGTCAGACACATGTACCATGGCTTCAGTCAATTGGTGTGCAGCTTCTTGCTTATTTTTTGCTTGCACATACAGGACTGTGTCGTCAGCGTACATTTGCATGTGAACTGGTGGGCAGACTGAGGGCAGGTATTGACCCTTGAGGGACACCTATATTACAGCTTAGGTATGTGGACTGTGTGTTATTAATGTGTACACATTGTGACCGGTGTGTTAGATAGGATTTCATCCACTTTATGGCATGGTCAGAAAAAATGAAGGTAACGTTCTGTAATTTTCCTCTGAGGATGAATAAAGTATCTATAAATCTATCTAACGTTAACGTCTCTAGCTAGCAGGTTAGCTGCTCATTAGTCTACCGTAGTCTACGGCAACATACAGTTTATAAAGTTAAAGACGGGGTGAATTGACAGGCTGGTAAGGAAAGCTGGCTCTGTAGTGGGAGCTGGAGTGCATCACTTCACTATCTGACAAAAGGACCCTCTTGGACAATGAGTGTCACCCACTCCACAGCACTATTGTTAAGCAGAAGAGCCTGATCAGCTGGAGACTTCGCTCACTGCCTTGCACAACTGACAGACTGAGAAAGTCATTTGTCCCCAGGGCCATTGAACTGTTCAATGCCTCACTTAAGGGAAGAGGAGAGATAGACTTCTCTGCATAGTCTGTCTGCCTCTTCACCCCCTCCATGTTTGGTACTGTCTGTCCACTAGCCACTTTTACCACTGTCTTTATGCCTCACTGTTTGCGTGCTATATTAGCACATATGCATAACCCCCCCTCCATGCCACAGCCGAACTGTGGCCACACTTATACATTTTCTTAAATAGTTAAATATACAGATATATAGACTTTAACTTTACTTTATTTCTGCATTGTTGCACTGTTGGACTTACTCATTTGCACTATCACCATGACCACTATCACCATTGCACTACCATCATGACACTCATTCACACAGAGCACCTTAGAGCACCTTACCATACCTTACTATGCACAGAGAATCACAGGCTCAGTCCCTGCCTCAGTCATTGCAAGCGCCTCTGATTGATTAATCACCACTATGTGGATACTGTTTTTAGAATTTAGATTAAGTGTTAGTATAATTTGTATTTTAGTATATTTAGCATATTCTTTATCTTCTACTGTCCTTATTGCTTAGTTGTGTTTTTATATTATATACTTTAATTACTCTTTCTGCTGTTAAAGAATGTGCTTGTGTTGTCTGTATGCTGCTGAGACCTTGAATTTCCCCTGGGGATCAATAAAGTATCTATCTATCTATCTATCTATCTATCTATCTCTACAGTTTATAAAGTTGTGCATCTATGAACAAAGTAGATTCACTGCAGATATGTGAATTATGTAGCACGTACGTTTTGAGTTTAACGTTAATGTATAACGTTACAAACTAGGGAATGAATTTTATCAAATTCATGTTAGCTGATGTGATGCTTGGTGTAGCTTCTTACAATGCACATTTCTTTAGATAACTGTCATTAAGTGATGCATGTAACATGCTCTAAATAGGCAGTGGTTCTAATCAAGTCATGTACTTATTATTTGTTTTATTTTCAGAACCACACACACAGCCGAACCGAGGACTTTTGGAGCTGAATACGATGCAATAAAACTAAAGAAATGTTAAAAACAGACCACGTAGCATTTGTTTAGGGTTGCCTACAAAAACACTGGTGAACGTTCTCAAGACTACCAGACGCGAACCTCTTCTGGGTTGCCAGATGTAATTAAGACTTAGCTAATAACGTTAGTTGACCTGCAGCTGCTTTAACGTTTCTCCAACTATGACCCACATTACAGAAACAGTGAAAACAAAAAAATACTTCTCTAACCAATGTAACATATTTAGCTGAAGTTAGCGATGCAGACGAAGTTTAGCCTAGGCTACCTGTCGTGGAGAAATATGGCCAGCTCTGCGTCAGACTTGATATTCTTCGTTTGACGAAGACGTCGCCATATCAGTAAGCTCCTCCGATGTCCACTTAATTTGTTTCTTGTTTTAATTTTGGAAATTTGCCTGCCTCTCGTAGGCGTTCATGACTACAACTGACAGCAAGTTGACAGTTGGCCTTTGCTAATTTGGCAACACAACCCAGCTAACACATGACGTTGCAGCAACTTCACCATAAAGTTGTCATTTGGTCACCGCGACATTACCTTCTGGCTACGTTGTTGCAATGTCACAGATACTTTGCAAGACAATGTTGTCACTTGGTACCATTAGTGACATTGCAGCGTCGTCGTGACCTGGTCAGCTGATGATGTTGCAATTTGGTACCGTTAAGAACGGTGCCACAACATTGTGATTAGGTCAGCTGGTGACATTGCCATTTGCGCGTGGAAACGTTTCCTTGGCGCCTGCCTATGACGTTGCCATGTAGTATTGTGAGTGATGTTGCCACAACATCATGATCAGGTCAGCTGATGACGTTGCCATTTAGTATCAGGAAATGTCCCCGCGACGTCAGCCAATGACGTTGACATGTAGTATTTGGAGTGATGTTGCCACAACGTTGTAAACGGGTCAGCTGATGACGTTGACATTTGGTTCCATGGGAAACGTCCCTGCGACGTCAGCCGATGATGTTGCCATGTAGTATTTGGAGTGATGTTGCCACAACATCGTGATTAGGTCAGCCGATGACGTTGCCATTTGGTGCTGTGGGAAATGTACCGGCGACGTCAGCCGATGATGTTGCCATGTAGTATTTGGAGTGATATTACCACAACATCGTGATTAGGTCAGCCGATGACGTTGCCATTTGATGCTGTGGGAAACGTCACCACGACATCAGCCGATGACGTTGCCATGTAGTACTGTGAGTGATGTTGACCCAACGTTGTGAACTGGTCAGCTGATGACGTTACCATTTGGTGCCATGGGAACTGTCCCCGCGACGTCAGCCGATGACGTTACCATGTAGTATTGTGAGTGATGTTGCCACAACATTGTGAACTGGTCAGCTGATTATGTTGCCATTTGCTACCATGAAGAATGGTGCCACAACATTGTGGACTAAGGTGGTTAATGACGTTTAGTAGCACGTGAACGGGCACCTGCACATACAAGGTCAGCATTTTACCTATTGGTCGGGGATCGAACCAGCAACCCTTCGGTTTCAAGTCCTGACCAGTAGACCATGACTGCCCCAAATTAGTTAGAAATATCCACCATAATGTATTCAGATGTATATGGGGAAATGTATTGGTAATATTTGTAAAGATACAGTGGGCATCGCTTTCAAATGGCCACTTCAGTCGCGCATTCTACACGGTGGTAACGGAAATCGAAATTTGCTGTCTACATTATTGTCAGTGTTGGGTTAACGCAACTACGCAAATAAAAACAGTGGTGTGATAATTGAGCCAGTAGAGAAATAACTGTTCAGAATTAATCTGTAGCCTTGGGTAGGCTTCTGCGATGTTTTTAACAGGCTACGCTATAGAGGCTTAGACAACTATGACCCACATTTTGGTTTCGTAAATTAATTTGCCTTACTTCTTGACTGCAATGTAGTCAATTGACTGCTTGACATGTCATTTTTATTTTTCTGTACAATAAACAAATACATCTGCTTTATGCCGCAGAATTACATTCATATTTGGAACTTACATTGTCCAATGCATCGTTACACTACATTAGTGTTTCCCAAAACCATAGTAGCAACGAACGTTCGCAACCACTATTGTAAAGTTGTGTAGTTACAACTACACCTCTCGACCTGTGGTAGAATGCTAGTAGAAGCATAGTTCCAGGGATCTTCATGTCAAAGACGTCACTGATGCCAGTTATTTGTTTGCAAATTAATAATTATAAATATATTTAGGTTTCTAATTGATATTTACACTTCTAACCACCATACATCCATATTTTAAAATGCCCAAGGCAGAAAATACATAAATTAAAAGTCAATTTGCAGCCATGTGCACGTAAGTAAAAGTCACACACCTGCAGATAATAATAAGGTGGTGCGCACTTTTTGACGAGTCAGCTGAGAATATGTAGCCTTTGATTTTCATAGGGGTCCTTGTTAGTTTACGCAAACCAAGCCAAGAAGGCTGATTCTGATTTTGATAATATGATCTGCACAAAAGATAAACTTAGGTAAACAACGATGTCAATATTGTTGTCAAAATCTTCACCCAGATTCGAACTCTTGGACAGGGGACTGGTAACTGCTGTGCAACGGCGGCTTTCATCTGCCGGCCTTAACGCAATGCGCCACAGAAGTATGTGCAGGTGCCCGTTCACATGCTACTAAACGTCATTAACCACCTTAGTCCAGACTACTGAAGTTTGGAAACTATCATGGTCCAAACTTACAGTACTATGTAAGTACGACAGTTTTGGGAAACAGTCGTAACTTACATGTTGATTAGTTGAACGATGCATCCTGTTAGTAAAAAGCTAACCTCCGTAGTTGTACGGGAAATGCACCCCAGATCAGCTTGTAGGCCATAAGCAATCTGTTTATTTTATTTTATGAAGCCTACACAGTAGATCACATGCCACATTCTCACTTTCAATAGCAATAGCCATTGGTCAAGTATTGAGTATAAAGCAATTAAGATAGTACCCTATCCAAAAAGTACTTCACACTATCATAAAAATTTGTTAAAACGAATAGCATTTTGCAACTTGACAAAACACTGGAAAAGAAAAGAATGCAGCAGGCAGCAAATGTAGAAGAGTAATTTCCAGTGGAAGAACAAAATGCTGAATGAAGCCCAAAGATATGAAGGCATATCTGGCAAGTTGTTATTTTTTGAAGACGTAAATGGCTGGGCTATAGGCCTAGTTTGCAAGAAGGAGACATAAAGCGTGAGCATGCCACACTATCCACAGCTGTGGTAGCGGGGGGTAGGAGGATTACTGTTAGCGCAGGATTTATATAAAATTCTTCAACAGAAGGCCTGCCTCGAATGCAGGCTTGCCCAAAAAAAGGCCTGTGGTTTGCGCAGCCTACAGTAAGTAGGTCTTAGTGAGTTAGGAGTCCTCTAGACTTCTTTTCAGAGGTGGAAAGTTGCATTCGTTGGGGGCAGGGCCGGATTAACAATTCATAGACCCTTGGGAACAAATGTCTGATGCCCCCAGCCAACGTGAATCGGGCGGTCAGTTAATAGGCCTATCGTGAAGATTTGTATTGCCATTTAAGGCACGAGCGCATCTGTGAGGCCAAGCCTCACCAAGTAGCCCGTCATTACATTTTAATTAAACTGCTTATAGGCTATGCCGAAATAGTTTCAACATTTTGAATATCAGTGTCGTACAATTTTGACAGCCCTAGTCCACTGTAGGCTACGCCAATCATCTATTAACACCTTCCACCTAACCCCGGTGAGTGGAGGTCGCTATAATGCGTGTGAAATAGCACCATTGAGTAGCCTATGCGAAATAGCCTTAAAATCGTTCGGTGTTGTGTGCCTTCTGGTTTCTCCACCTACTGGTTTCCTTTTATGCGCATGCGCTGCAGCAGTTGTCAGACATTCACAAACAAGTTGTTTTAGGGCGGTTTGAAGTCGCCATATTCATCGCCATTAGCCGCTACATTACAGCCACTGGACAAAAGACATTTAAAAATATATGTTTTTATAAAACTAGCATTAAACTGGATTCGATCCCAAGAAAAGCAACACACGCGTGTGACTCTCTCCATCCTGATTCCCTACTTTTGAGCCAACTAATATGTTACGCAAATCAATTAACTATTGTAGGCTACCATTAATTAATAACGTAGGGCAACACCCAGGTAACATGTTGTCCAGGCTATCTGAAACAAGGGGTTGCCTCTCATCTACAACAACTGGTTACCTTGGGCTGCTACAGTCGTCAGTGCACTGTGCACAGTAGGCCTATGTTACTCTTTGTGGTTGATCAACTAAAAATAAAAGATGTATTTCGTGATGACGTTATTGTAGGACTAGTAGACCTAAATTCTGAGAAATTAAATGGTACGAGAAACGATCTACATAGCGCACCAGACCGCGATGTCTTCAAGGGTTGAATGAAGGGAGTTTGCAAAAATTATTCTTAATTCTTAATTTTCGAATGTCTTTGTCAGGGAACATCTGACTTTTAAAAACCATAGGCCTGGTAGTCGCTCAGACAAGGAGTTATAAGATAAAGGCAATACCATTTGTGTCACCTAATGCAGTTCAGTGAATTAGCAAGATACCATCAGAAGGCAACAATCATAAAGCACAGTCTTGGCGTCGCGCTCTCCCCTCCCCATAAAGCTGTCTGCGTGTTGTAGGCTAGATTTGCGGAGTTCTTTCTATCTGCTTTACTTTTGTGAGTTCGCGACCACCTAGGCTATGTTATAGACGTTCTATGAGGTACCAGTGTTTAGCTGTGTCACAAAACAATAAGCTTTGTCAGACTACTTTTAAAATTATATTCAGGGCTATATACATTTTAAACATTTGGGGCTGAAGACCCGACAAAGCCTTGTGTTAATTCTTCAGGTGGGAAGTGTCAGGAATTTTCATACGAGAGACGCTCTCATTGGTGGTTAGTATATGAAGTAGGGAATTGACAGCAACATATCCAATCACCCACGGTATCGGCGCCTATGACAAGCGTATCTCGCGGTTGCACCCATTACAAACAAACATGCAATGTGAACGTCTGGGATTGGGGAGAGCACTAAATGCTCTTCTGAATAAGCACGAAGTCAAGCCTTTAAATTAAACACTCTTTAATAATCAAAGAAATAAACGCTAATGAAGTAAACTTGTGACCATCAAAAATAGTTTATCGCCTGTAACTCCGTGATAACAGGACGTAACAGGAACTGTTCTAGGGGACGTCTTTTAGACGTCCCGAACACAGGTCCGCGGGACGTCAAGGGAACCCTACACAATGTTGAGGAGGTGACGTTCGCCAGGGGACCTTTAGAGGACATCGCCAGGACTTTATTTTGTTTACTGGGATGGGAGTGTTTGCTGATAATATTGGAGAAATGGATAGCTCTGGCTGTTTTAGCTGCTGTCTGGAAAGTTGTTAGTGAGTTCCTAAAAATATGGAAAGAGACATTGAGGTGTTTTTTCTTCCACTTCCGCTCAGCTCTCCGATAGGCCCGCCTGAGAGAGTGAGTAGTGACATCCATCCATGGTTATGATTTGAGTTTGGGACATCTGAGCTTAAGGGGAGCAATAGAATCTAAAATTTCTGAGCAGGAGGAGTTGAAAAAAGACAGCAATTCATCTACGCTAGAGGAGGGCTCTAGCAGTTAAAATGGAGGTTGCATCATCATTAGCCAGAAAACAATCAGTGAACTGTTCAACAGTGAGAGGGTTAATGTAGCGGGAGTAGCGATATGAGGATTTGGCTATACACTTTTGCCCGACATTGCATATCATCTACTTACGAGGGCACTGTTCCCAAATACTTTGCCCCATCATCAAATGCTTGACCTCTTTTGAAAGCTCAGACTGTAGAATTTTCAGAAACAGTGGCTGTGTGATGTACTGGCAAAGAGTTACAGAGGCTTGAATTATGTTTTTTCTTTCAGCCGGTAACATACATCTCTGGAACTGCCCACATTTAGGCCTAAGTAGCCTTGAAACACAACAGTGAAGCTATAACTCAAGGTAGAGCACTATAGAGTAATACATTTTTTGAATTCCCACAATTGTGTGGGAATGCCCATGCGTTTTGCTGAGTGTCCTTTTTTGAATACTTTTAGGCACAGTGGCAGATGCATATGAAATATTTTCTTTGTTTCTTTGATTCTATGATGGCCACTGCCATGCAATCTAGATACACACAAGAAACTCCAGATGGCTAGCTTTCATTTGACACCAAGACTATGCTTCTACTCAAAGGGGTATTGTGTAATAAGAGTTTTATTATCAGTATGCATTTTGGGGAAAGATAGAGGTCCTTTTGCTGTCTCTTTTTTTGGGTGTTTTGTAGTGTTAAAGTCTTAGTAAGGTCTCATCTTCGAGGCTTGCTGTAGGCTCGAGTTATTGTCAATCAAAGCTGGGGTGCCTAATTCTTTGCCCAATTCCCTGCGGTACATGATATCTCGAGAACCATAGGTCGCTCAGTAACCAGAAGAGCTTTGTGAAAACGCTAATAAATGCTTTTCCACAGGAAAAGAAACTTGCATACTGCTTTTTCCTAATTCATTGATTTTGTATGTGCTGGATTATACATCTATCAAACAATCTAAAAAACATGTTTATTCCATAACTATGGGTTCTTAGCGACATTTCAAGATCATTTATGTTGGGTCAGGGATATTGCCATCCACATACAACCAAGAGTGAAAGTTACAGAGACACCAAGCCACGAAGGGGTGAGGAGCATTTTATAGCATTTGATAAGATAGATAGTGATATTGATTAAATAGAGACATGGATATTAAAATCACCCAAAATCCTTGTTTGGTTTCTGGGGCCTGCAGACCAGGGTGCACACTAATGGTGTTCCACCACCCCTCCCAGGGGTCCTAGGCATGCTGATGAAAGAACTGTTTGTTTTCCAAAGTTTTCCAAAAACAGATGATCACCTGCACCTATCCATATCTCCGTTAAGAACTGTAAATCCAGTGTTATCCTTATTAACTCCACCGTCAGGGCGGATAGGTTTCTGAGGGAAACGAGGGGTCCAGTGCCGGGGTGATCAGAGGCAGGGGGATAAGGCTGCGGGGATCAATGCCCCATCTCTGCGTTGCTTGACCAACGATTGAGTGAGCGGTGCCGACAGCACAGTGGGAATGGTGCCGTCAGATGCGGCTTGAATGTGGAATTGATACCTACAGCCTCGGTGTGAATACCGGGGCTGCTGGGCGATGCCGAGGCTGCAACAGAGACGTGGAGTTTAATTGCAACAAGTCAGTTAGAGAGTAGGTCAAATCCACTGTGACCTGTGGTACCATGCGAGAGCCGCAGACGTAAATCCACAAAGTCAACCAGATGGTATCATACCTGCCAACATTTAGGTTTCCAAAAATGGGAGATTGTTTTCCCATTTTGGACACAAAATGTCTTTCTTAACTCATTGAATGCCAAGCTGTTTTCGCTTTGTCCTAGAGGGCCAGCAATCTAGACCATTGTTGATTATTTTTGTACAGCCACAGCATATTCTGTTATAGCTATGAACACATACAATAGCTCGATTAAAAGGTGAGACTTTAAGCTCTCCTGAGAAATCCCAAGCTAAACAGTGGCTAGTTTTCATCAAAATCGCTGTTTTTTTCTAGAAATGGAGATATAACGTCTTTCATGAAATATGAAGTGTTGCCTGTTACTTACTTGTGTAAACTTTCCGGGAAGTGATCAGCGAGACCTGGCGAGACTGCCACCTAGTAATAGACCCACGAAAATGGCCTGGTTTTGACCTGACGTGCATGCGTCATTGATTCGACCCAAAGCGGCAACCGATGTCCAGATAAAATGTCCAGATTGTGCGTTTTTATGAGTTTCACGATCGTCATATATTTCATTTCCATTCCATGACAGAGTAATACTACGTAACGTAATATTACGTTTTTAGCACTCAACGCATGGGAAGGAAAAACGTAATATTACGTTTTTGGCACTCAATGAGTTCACAATTTGACAACAGCTAGTTGTGAAGTAGGCTATTCAACTAGCCTGCTTGCTTGCGAGACTCCATGCCAGTGCAGTGTGCACCCACTTCTTTATTTGGGTTGCCAGGTTTTATGACAAAAAGGTTTAAATTGAAAGTAAGTGATTGTGTATGTGTATGATGTATTTCATACACAATCTGGGAACATGGGAAATGTCAGACTAACAAAAAAATGAATGGATCAGTGATTTTAAAATGAAGTTTGATGGTCACACAAATTACAGGAGTTTTCCAGGAGAAATAACAAAACGGCAGAGCGCCGGGAGATGTCCTTGAAATACGGGAGAAACCCGGGAAAAACAGGAGTGTTGGCAGGTATGGGTGGTACATTAGCTACAAAAGACAGCAAAAACTCAGGTTACCAGCTAAAAAAAAGGCTGTGCCTCCTATTAATATGTATCTGGCTGTGCTTAGTATTTAGGTTAATGGCTTGCTAACCAGCTAATGCAAAGTAGGTGGCTGACAGACAGACATCGTACATGAGCTCAGATGTATTCTTTGGTTACAAAACTTAAAATATAAGGGCACAAACCCTGAACTTATTTGTCAATACAGACCCAGGTAGCAAACATACGTTTGGCCAATGTCAGCTGTTGTGTTGGGCCAAGGTTGGGTGCTGATATTGAAAGTTACCTTTTAGAATATTACTTAGTATCTGATATACTGATAGTCCGTAGGAGTCGACTGCCAAATGTGCTATGGAAATTCACAATTTTGTCGCCGTTTAAAAAAAAAAAAAAAAAAACATAGTCCAGTCCATACAACTTCATTTCAAAAGAAATACTGGACTATGTTTTTTTTTTTTTTTAAAAGGTGACGAAATTGTGAATTTCCAGAGCACAATTGGCAATCGACTCCTACGGACTTTCCCCTTAAGATGGCAGCAAAGATGGCAACATTTCCGGAAAGGTACTGGCTTGATGAAATTCATTCTGGACTCTTTATCCGACCACATAAAGACCTCAGGATACTTCGGTTTGGCTTTAGGGACCCTCTACTCACTACCACGTAAGTGCAATGTTGTTTGGAACTGTAGAAGAGGTATAAAAATAGTGTTTTGTAGCTGCGAAATAATATGCCCTTCTCACTTCCATGCTAACATCGAACTTTCTCAAAACACATCCGAATGACATGATTTGGATGTCAACTCAACGTATGTACTCCCAATCATCCGTAAATCGATCTAAAGTGCGTTTTACTCCGGATAATTCCTTTAAGTATTTGAAGTAAAAGTAAAAAGTAAAAAGCAAGTGGTTTTATTCTGAACTTTAATTGTGAACTTTATTTTGGCTTTCTTATAGTAAAGCATAAAGCATATTCATATCTTCTTAATCTCACTCATCAAATCAAAATCACATTCTTTTCTAGGACTTTTCAGGCACAATTATCTTAAGTTCAAAGAACAAACAGCATAAATGAAAAAAAAAAAACATAGTCCAGTCCATACAACTTCATTTCAAAAGAAATACTGGACTATGTTTTTTTTTTTAAAAAAGGTGACGAAATTGTGAATTTCCAGAGCACAATTGGCAATCACTCCTACGGACTTTCCCCTTAAGATGGCAGCAAAGATGGCAAATTTCCGAAAGGTACTGGCTTTGATGAAATTCATTCTGGACTCTTTATCCCACTGACATAAAGACCTCAGGATACTTCGGTTTGGCTTTAGGGACCCTCTACCACTACCACGTAAGTGCAATGTTGTTTGGAACTGTAGAAGAGGTATAAAAATAGTGTTTTGTAGCTGCGAAATAATATGCCCTTCTCACTTCCATGCTAACATCGAACTTTTCAAAAACACATCCAATGACATGATTTGATGTCAACTCAACGATGTACTTCCCAATCATCCCAGAATCGATCTAAAGTGCGCTTTTACTCCGATAATTCCTTTAAGTATTTGAAGTAAAAGTAAAAAAGTAAAAAGCAAGTGGTTTTATTCTGAACTTTAATTGTGAACTTTATTTTGGCTTTCTTATAGTAAAGCATAAAGCATATTCATATCTTCTTAATCTCACTCATCAAATCAAAATCACATTCTTTTCTAGGACTTTTCAGGCACAATTATCTTAAGTTCAAAGAACAAACAGCATATTTTTAGAGCTGATATCAAAGAAAAACACAGAAACAGAAATGTCACTTTTGTATGAACTTCAGGTAAAAATGAAAAATAAATAACTTATTTCTTTCAAAAAAAAAAAAATGACCTGCTTGTAGGGAGAACATTTTGGTCATGTGGTATGAGGGAGTTTCAGGCCCAAGACCGGCCCACATTTTCCATAGTGGTGGAAATTGGATAAATGAAGCAACATTTCAGCTCTTACTATCCTGTAGTTTTTATTAGTACCATGGTTCAACAAATGTGTAAAGGTTATATAATAATTCACTTCAACTGAGAAGTCAACAAAAAATATTCCACTATTCCACAAGTTAACAAAAACAGAAAGAAAGAAAGAAAGAAAGAAAGAAAGAAAGAAAGAAAGCCTTTGATAGCTTATTCCACGCTTCCACAAAGAGGCATATTGAACTAATGTTTAGGCTACATGTTTTTTGCATGTGTAACAGGACAAGGTCCACGCCCCTTGTCTAGCCCAGTAGTGCCATTGCGAGTGGCTCTTGGCATTCGGAGGCGAGCTAATCAGGGTAGAGAAGTGGCAATATAAATTTTAACTTTTAATTTGAAAGCTGCATACCGTTGTTCGTCCACCTGACTCCTGCCTTCACCGCGGGATCCCTTGTGCTGTTTTGGCCTCCTGCCTGCTGTGCACGCATCCAGTGATATTCCTGGTAGGTTATTGTGGCATTGCGTGCGTAGTAACGTTTCCTGTATGATGTAGGCTAGTATATTTAAAAACAAACTTTGGGGGTTTTAGGACTGCTGTCGGCCGCTGAACATGGGCCTCATAACCGACCTCAGCTGATTGGTATGTAATTTTAACTGTCTTCAAAAAAATATGTAGCTTGTGTGGGTTTTAATTGTATCTTTTTCGTGTAGCAGAGCTTGCGGTAACACAAGGAGCGGCAACATCAAGGCTACCTTGGTTCAAGTTCCGAACGCTGCTGTTTTGTCTGGACCTAAGTTGTGTTGGTCGATTTTACATGTTTTGTTTATTGTATGTTTGCATATCTTTTTACTTACATACGGGAGAAGAACTGTATACCGAACGCTCTCCTCCAGCATAAGGCCTTACTGTATAAAGACACAATGTTCACCACACTAGTATGTGAGTGCATGCATATACTGTGCATTGTGCGTATCAGAAGTTTTGGCTCATTTGATTCTCCTCTCGTGCCGGACAGGAACTGCAGGCCAACTGGGGTGGCGGGCTATCTCGAGGTGGTGGCGTCCCTTCACTTGTCCTGCTGTGGTGCATTTTGAGTTTTGCTATTGACATATTCACATGTGGTGTGTCTGTAGACCCTCTCTCTGATATGCTCTCCAGCCCTGGGTAAGCTCCAGCCCTGTTCCTGGCTCCTCCCATCCCTCCTCAGTCAGTACTCTAATGAGAACATTCTGGTGTATCTGTGTGTGACTGTGACTGTGTGTGTGCACATGTGTGTCCAGGCCTTGTAGGCCATTTGTGTCAGTGCCTTAGTGGCAAAAAGTCTGACTGTCTAGAAAGAATTCACTCCCTGTATGTTTTTAATATTTGTTAGTAAAGACAGTTTATTTTTGGAACCACGCCTCTGGTTTTCTGTGACCACAAACCTGTGTTGCCTGGTTGGGCTTCATGTACCAAGTTATAGTCCAATTGATTGAATATTCTGAGGGGCAGGGCCTCAGATGGCGTAGTCGACAATTTGTAAATAGAGAACTAAACTACCACTTGCCACACATGGGTAGGCTATATTGTTGTTTGATGATTTAGCCTACTCCTTTACCCCACCCTCTTCTGAGCAAACAAGGCATATAGGTTTATCATGTAGGGTAATTGCTCTTTCTTACATTAAATACATTTAATTTATCCTCTCTACTTGTCCCTGTAGTCATGGCCTCCTCATAACTAATTTCGGGCTCATCATTTTCAGTGGTCGATCGGTTGATCTGCTGCTCAGTCTCTCCTGGCCTCTTTCTACCATCCATCCTTCCTGGCGCTTGTGTCTACTGCAGGGCCGGCTCGGCTATCCGTATCTGAGAAAACTTTTTGGAAAAGACGGGCTATATGGACCGTGTCCTACTTTAAGAAAAGATAGACTAACGTCTAACACCCCGGGCCTGATTCAGTTTTACTCTTCTTGGACTGAAGACAAGTCCTGTGATGCTAAATAACCTTTCACAGGCCGCTGAGACAGGTAGCGGAGTGTTCAGCTTCACAGAAAGTACAGAAACATTTTTTTGCAAATACGGCCACGGGTGTATGACGTTATCTTCACCACTACCCTGTTCACCGAGTTCACCACTATCGTCGGGTTGGTCGTCTATGATAACGGGAGGTCCTCCAGTAGGTGCTCGTGCTTCCATGGCGGTTTCAGTTGTGCGTCCTCCTCCTTTAGCAACAAACAAGCCTGAAATAGAGCTGGCGTATGGAGCGTGTGAAATGCAATCTAGGAGCAGTGATTCGCCAAACCTCCCTTATTGCAGTCGCACACATTTCTTCTAATTTTATGTTTTAGTAACGAGTAACGAAGATGCTTAGTGGAAATATAACGGAGTAAAAGTATACATTTTATCTAGGAAATGTAGTGGAGTAAAAGTTAAAGGAGGAGCGCAGCCGGAGAAGCAAGAGAGAAAGGCAGGCAAAGGAGTTGGAGGCCGGGAAGGTAAACGGAGGGATAGGGGAATGTTATTAGGTAGTCAAGCAGTGTTGCCAGATGTACGATAATTATCGTATTTGTACGCCTGCCTGCACGCAAGCACGTATACACACACAGGCAAAAACACGGTGTCGCCCGCACGTCAACACTACATTACAGTTTTGCCAAAGAAGACAGTTCAGTTTAGATCAGTTTTAAAAAAGTTAAGTAGCCAGACATTCCTCCAGTTAATGTGAGCATATTACACAGCTTGTTTATATTGGCTGCAAAATTTAATTTAATTTAATTGTTGGAAAATAGCTATATTTTATGCGTTTGGTTCGTGTACAATCATTTTTCTCAAAAAAACAATAATTTTGAGGTTTTGGTACGATACTTCGACATTTCTAATCTGGCAACACTGTAGTCAAGGCTAGTCAGGCAAGGTGTTTGCACTAGTCCTTGTTGGTACCTGTACAATCCACGTCTGATCTACGTTCTAGTTCCAATAGCGAAACACTGTACAATCCACGTCCGACACGTCAATGTCATGCTGAAGCATGTTAGTTTGGGACGGAATGTCACCGAAGAGGGTTTCAAATTCCCTAATTAGGTTTTGCACGTCTTCCCTCTCAGCGGGTGGTAAATAGGACAGATGCTTAGGAAGGGCCACCAGCATTTCTGAATTGTTTAGGCGGCCAACGATCACAGACCTGCAGGGATCTGTTAGGTCATCTTCACCAGCTCCCACTAGGGAGGATAGCAAAACAGCTTTAGACTGGACAGGTTCTGGTTTCAGGACCACGGTCAGCGACTCGGAGTTAGGCTCACGGTCAAAGTATCTCTTCAGCATGTTCACGTGGCATAACCGTGAACGTTGACGGCGGTCTGGAGTTTTGACGATGTAATCACGATCCGAGATTTTCCGTTCAATGACATATGGTCCACTGAAACGAGTTTGTAGCGACGAACCTGGGACGGCCAGTAAGACAAGGACTCTGTCTCTGGGTTCGAACACACAGTGTTTAGTTTTGGTATCATACCATTTTTTCTTGAACCCCACCAAGGTGTTTCTTCGCGATTTCACGTGCAGTGTAGAGTCGTGACCTAATCTCACCTACGTGGTGCAGCACATTACGAGGGTGCGACTCACCCACTAGGGCATCTTTGAAAACGGCCAGAGGGCCCCGAGGAGTGTGACAGAAGACTAGTTCGGCAGGACTAAAGCCTGTGGACTCCTGTACGACTTCTCTAGCAGCGAGTAGTAACCAGGCAGTATGCCCTCAGCATTGACTTAAAGGTCTGATGGAATCTCTTCAGCACTCCCTGACTTTCCGGGTGGCGAGCACTGGAGATATTATGGCGAATCGCAAGCTGTTTTAATACCTTTGCAAACACACGAGAGGTGAAGTTTGTTCCCCGATCGCTCTGGATTACCTTTGGTAGTTCAAAGAGTGAATTTTAGAATTTTATTAGCGCTTGAATCACCGGTTTCGCTGAGATGTTACGCAAGGGTACGGCCTCTGGAAAACGGGTGGTAGCGCACATAATGGTTAAGAGGTACTGGAAACCGCTCTTAGACCGAGGCAAAGGACCTACGCAGTCAATGACTATGTGTTCGAAAGGGTCGTTGATGATGGGAATTGGGTATAAGGGAGCTGGAGGAACCTTTTGGTTCGGCTTGCCCACTAATTGGCATACATGGCAGGTTTTACAGAAATGTCGGACATTTTTTTTAAACCCTGGCCAATAGAAATGGCGGAGGACTCGGTCAAGTTTTTGACACCCAAGTGTCCAGCCGCAGAATCGTGGGCAAGTTTGAGTATCTCCCCACGATACTCACCAGGCACAACGACCTGTGAGACTACATGGCAATCATCGGGACTGTTACGAGGTTGCCATTTCCTCATCAGAATTCCCTCACGAAAATAATATCCTTGAGGCGACGACACGAGATCACAGGAGGCACACGCAGTATTAATAAGCAAGGTGAGCGTCTGATCATTTTTCTGCAACAAAATCAACGTATCTCTTGACAATGGCACGTTGTTTGCACCTAAGTGTTCAATTTCGTTTTTATCTTCTGCAGACGACGACACCTTGGCAACTGCAGAGGAGTCAAGAGGCTGATCGGGATTTAATTGATGCATTCACGAAAGACCAACTAATTGAATTAGCCGGGAAGTAGGCTACGACGTTCAGCTTACCTCTGAACAGAAGCGGAAAAAGCAGTTAGTAGTGACCCGGCTGATTTTTGCTTTAGTGGAATAGGGAATTATTTCTGAACCAGCAACTCCAATAGTAACCCCTGAATCACCCACGCAGCTGCCGCCACTTAAGTCCGATTCAGGTCGTCCCGTGGTACCGGAGAAATTTGATAGGAGACAAGACCATGAATATCGAATGCAAGAGCTACTTTTTCGTCAGTAAGAGTTAAAGTTACAGGCCAGAGATCTTGAATTGGCTAATCAGCTTGCAATCGCTCGGTTACACCTGTCTGCGAAACAGGAGGGTTTCGAAAGTCTTTACACGACCATCGTTTGATGTTGCGGCTAATTTTAAACTCGTCCCTCCATTCTAGGAATGAGAAGTGGTATATAATAGAATATGTTGTGCACTTTGAGCGGGTAGCGACGTCTTTGAATTGGCCTAGGTCTGCTTGGACTCCAGTGTTGGGGTAAGGGCACTACTATTTTGATATGATCATACTATGATCGCATCAAAATCGCTATTTTTCGCTATTTTTAAAACACTAAGAAGGCTCAACACTACATGAAACTTTGCTCAAAGTATCACCAGGGTCTCTAAACATCAGGGGTCACCAAATGCCGGACCCTGACGTGATCCTATCCTACCCGGACCATAATAGCCTAATTTAGATTTTCACGTAAGATTTCAGAGCTGCGCTAAATGTTTCGTTGGTTAGGATAACAGCATTTACTTCAGGAACCATCATTTTGCTTGCTGCTACTCAGCCAGTGAAATCTGTGAATTCTGATGAAGTCGAGTCAGTGAGTAAAGTAGCCAAATGGGAAAGAGACTCACTGATAGCCTGAAACGAGCGAGGAGGAGACGGGACAAGAAACAATCAGATGGATATCTAAGTTATCGATTGCTCAAAGAGGAGAAAGCTAGACAGTGAGAACAGAGCTATATATATATATAACGATACGGGGGCAATACCACTAAAACTGTCACGTCCGTAAGCCAATATGGATGTGACAGTTTTGCGCGGAATTGCCCCCGTATCGTTATATATATATATAGCTCTGTTCTACATATTCTGAGACAGGCGATTTTCAAAAGCGCCAATTTGAAGCACCTCTACTAGACAAAGCATATATTTTGAGCAAGCATAGGGTAGGCTAGGCCCATTCAACAGTGAACTGAGACCACAGAATATTTTACGATTTAAGAAGGCAATATATTGATTCACCACAATCTAGTTAAGCCTACATGCATTCACTGCCCAACAACGTTATGTTCCTGGGTTTCCAGGATTTCGGGTCAACATAAAAAAAACAAGCTCTTGCAGATGGGTGTGTACGCTCACCTGGTAACCTGGATTACAGATTACCTGACCGAGCGACCACAGTTCGTCAGACTGAAGAACTGTCTCTCTGACAGTGTGATCTGCAGCACCGGTGCGCCACGGGGAACTGTGCTCTCTCCAGTCCTGTTCACCCTGTACACATCTGACTTCTGCTACAACACCGAGTCATGCCACATGCAGAAGTTTTCTGATGATACTGCAATTGTGGGGTGTATCAGGAACGGGCAGGAGGAGGAGTACAGGAGCCTGGTGGAGGACTTTGTGCAATGGTGCAAACTCAATCATCTTCAACTTAACACTTCAAAGACCAAGGAGATGGTGGTGGATTTCCGCAGGTCTAAGCCCACTCTGCTACCAGTCCACATTGATGGGGTCAATGTGGAGGTGGTTAGCACCTACAAGTATCTGGGTCTCCACCTGGACAATAAACTGGACTGGTCAGCCAACACTGACACACTCTACAAGAAAGGGCAGAGCAGGCTGTACTTCCTGAGGAGGCTGCGGTCCTTCAATGTGTGCAGTAAGCTCCTCAGGATGTTCTACCAGTCTGTTGTTGCCAGCGTCCTCTTCTATGCAGTAGTATGCTGGGGAGGAAGCACAAGGAAGAAGGATGTGGGGCGAATTGACAGGCTGGTAAGGAAAGCTGGCTCTGTAGTTGGAGCTGAACTGGAGTGCATCACTTCACTATCTGACAAAAGGACCATTAGGTCCAAAAGGGCATTAAGATCAATTTCCAAAAGATGATTTTATATTCCTCTTTTCAGTCAACTTTAGCATGGGTGCCAATACTTTTGGCCAGCACTGTAAGTTCTGTCTAAAACTGATCATCTGAAGGGCTGAATCTTGTTCTTCAGTCTATATCACCATCAAAAGTGACCTATTTATTAAAATGAACTGAGACCTCTAGCTCTTGCTGCCATTTCAGAATTACCACTGATAAATAGATCTGTCTTAGGATAATATGATTGGCATTATCAAGTTCTGTATATATATATACACACACACAACTGTGATTTCTTTTTACTTCAAGCTTACATTGGTTGTTAAGTGTTCATTAGTGTATTCTGAGTATCATTCTGCTGTATTAAAAAAAAGAATGTTGATCAATATTGAATTAACAATTTATTTTTACTGACTGTCATATACTCTAAGCTAACATCTAATCAAGTAAGTGGTTTTCAAGAATACTGGACACGTCTATGTAAACTGAATAATCATACTGTAAGTAATTTAATGTTATACACAGCAGCTTTTTTACATTTACATGCAATGGTAATTCCCTGGAATTGCATTTTCTATGCATGAAAATGCACTGTACTGTTATTCCAAGGCATTTTATTATTATTACAGTGCATGAAAATGCACTGTACTGTTCTTCCTAGGCTTCTTATTCTTATGCTTATTACAGTGCATGAAAATGCACTGTACTGTTCTTCCTAGGCTTCTTATTCTTCTTCTTCTAACGCATTTAATGCAGCTTCAACCGTTTAACGTAGAAACTTCATTCAAACTATGTTACGTAGGTCTTACTTAGGACAAGAGTGCTATGTATTTTTCAGCTTTGTAACTTTTATACTTTTTAAACTATTCATTAAAAACTGTTCAAAATGTCCCCATAGACTTAACATGGGCTGATGACATCACAATAGAGCACTTAAGCAATTAGAATCCTATGGCAGGTGTTCAGGCCACCTGGATCAACTGCCAGTCTCAGGCTTTAAGCATACAAACTGGCCCTATTAAGACTACACATCCTGTTCAACTGCTTCCTCTGCCAAAAAACTGTTTCAAAAATAAAAGTCCTCACTACAATATTTCACTGTTAAACAATTTAACCCTTTAAACTACTGAACTTTTTAACTGTTCAGCCATTGTAACTGTTACTTGTCATCAACTATGACTCTTACCCACTGTAGCTAGTTAGCATAGTTAGCATGACTGCTAAAAATGATTAGCTAAGTCACATGGTTAACATAGTTAGCATGTCAGTTAGCATAACTACTAAAATGATTAGCTAGGTTAGCTAAGTCACATGGTTAGCATAGTTAGCATTTTAACATTGTTAGCATAGTAACTTGGTTAGCATTATTATCTTTGTTAACATAGTTAGCATAACTACTAGCAAACATTAGAGCCATTCCAAGTGTCAGTTATCGTCAACTATCTACCTAAATAATTTAACCATTTAAAGTATCCACCTATTTAACTTTTCAGTCATTCCAACTATATCAAACCTCATCTACCTAGCAACTAAAATAGTTTGTTTTTACTCTGTATGATATTTTACATCATATTTTTGCATTTTCATGCACTGTATTTCCTTCAGGAAATGCTTTTCTAGTTCCAAGGCTTTTTCTTCTTCTTCTGATTATTACAGTGCATGAAAATGCACTGTACTGTTCTTCCTAGGCTTCTTATTACAGTGCATGAAAATGCACTGTACTGTTCTTCCTAGGCTTCTTCTTATTACAGTGCATGAAAATGCACTGTACTGTTCTTCCTAGGCTTTCTTCTTATTCTTCTTCTAACGATTTAATGCAGCTTCAACCGCTTAACGAGAAACTTCATTCAAACTATGTTACGAGGTCTTACTTAGGACATGGGTGCTATGTATTTTTCAGCTTTGTAACTTTTATACTTTTTAAACTATTAATTAAAAACTGTTCAAAATTTCCCCATAGACTTAACATGGGCTGATGACATCACAATAGAGCCACTTAAGCAATTAGAATCCTATGGCAGGTGTTCAGGCCACCTGGACCAACTGCCAGTCTCAGGCTTTAAGCATACAAACTGGCCCTATTAAGACTACACATCCTGTTCAACTGCTTCCTCTGCCAAAAACTGTTTCAAAATAAAAGTCCTCACTACAATATTTCACTGTTAAACAATTTAACCCTTTAAACTACTGAACTTTTTTAACTGTTCAGCCATTGTAACTGTTACTTGTCATCAACTATGACTCCTACCCACTGTAGCTAGTTAGCTAAGTTAGCTAAGTCACATGGTTAGCATGTTAAAGATGTTAGTTAGATTTTTAAGAAAACTGCTAAAAAATGATTAGCTAAGTTAGCTAAGTCACATGGTTAGCATAGTTAGCATGCTAGCATGTTAGCATGCTAGTTAGAAGATTTTAAAAACTGCTTAAAAATGATTAGCTAAGTCACATGGTTAGCATGCTAGCACGTTAAAGATGCTGGATTTTTAACAAAACTGCTTAAAATGATGAGCTAAGTCAGCTAAGTAACATGGTTAACATTGTTAGCATGTTAGTTAGCATAGTTAGCATAACTACTAAAAAATGATTAACTAAGTTAGCTAAGTCACATGGTTAGCATACTTAAGATTTTAACATTGTTAAGATGCTACAGCATAGTAACTTGGTTAAGATTATTATCTTTGTTAATATAGTTAGCATAACTGCTAGCAAACATTAGAGCCATTCCAAGTGTCAATTATCGGCCAACTATCTACCTAAATAATTTAACCATTTAAACTATCCACTTATTTAACTGTTCAGTCATTCCAACTATATTAAACCTCATCTACCTAGCAACCAATATAGTTTGTTTTTTACTCTGTATGATATTTTACATCATATTTTTTTTCATGCATTTTCATGCACTGTATTTCCTTCAGGAAATGCTTTTCTAGTTCTTATTATTTTTCTTCCTTCTTCTATTACAGTGCATGAAAATGCATGCAATGCTTCTTCAACCGCTTTAACGTGAACCGAAAACTTCATTCAAACTATGTTACATAGGTCTTACTTTAGGACATGTGTGCTATGTATTTTTCAGCTTTGTAACTTTTATACTTTTTAAACTATTAATTAAAAAACTACTCAAAATTCCCCATTGACTTAACATTATGATTATGACATCACAATAGAGCTGTTAAGCAATTAGAATCCTATGGCAGGTGTTCAGGCCACCTGGACCAACTGCCAGTCTCAGGCTTTAAGCATACAAACTGGCCCTATTAAGACTACACATCCTGTTCAACTGCTTCCTCTGCCAAAAACTGTTTCAAAATAAAAGTCCTCACTATAATATTTTACTGTTAAACAATTTAACCCTTTAAACTACTGAACTTTTTTTTAACTGTTCAGCCATTGTAACTGTTACTTGTCATCAACTATGACTCCTACCCACTGTAGCTAGTTAGCTAAGTTAAAGTCACATGGTTAAGATAGTTAGCATGTTAGCAAGATGGTTAGCATTTTATCAAAACTGCTAAAAATGATTAGCAAGTTAGCTAAGTAACATGGTTAAGATAGTTAGCATTTTTAGCAAAACTGCTTAAAAATGATTAGCTAAGTTAACCAAGTTTTTAGCATAAACATGCTAAATAACACCTGATTAACTAAGTTAGCTAAGTCACATGGTTAGCATGCCAGTAGCAGCATGCTAAGCAAAAAATGATTAGCTGATAGCTAGGTGAACATGGTTAACATAAAAGATGCTGATTTTAGCAAAAAAAAAACGCTAAAAATGATTAGCTAAGTTAGCTAAGTAACATGGTTAAGACATGCTAGCAAAAAATGATTAGTTAAGTTAGCTAAGCAACATGGTTTAGCATAGCATGATGTTAACATGTTAGCATTTTTAACTAAGCAAAACTGCTTAAAATGATTAGCTAAGTTAACTAAGTCACATGGTTACATGGTTAACATTGTTAAAAAGATTAGCTAAATTAGTTAGTTGGTAAAGATAAACATGTTATTAGCATAGTTAGCATAACTACTAAAAAATGATTAGCTAAGTTAGCTAAGTCACATGGTTAACATAGTGTTAGTTAGCATTTTAACAAAATGAAAACATTAGCTGCTAATTTAAGTCAAGTAACTTGGTTAACATTATTATCTTTGATAACATAGTTAGCATAACTGCTAGCAAACATTAGAGCCATTCCAACTGTCAGTTATCGCCAATTATCTACCTAAATAATTTAACCATTTAAATTATCCACCTATTTAACCGTTCAATCATTCCAACTATATTAAACCTCATCTACCTAGCATTTAACAATAAACTTTGTTTTTTAACTGTTCAGTCATTCCAACTTTAAATCATCTTTTTGCATTTTCATAGTTTGTTTTTACTGTATGATTCCTTCATATTTTTGCATTTTCATGCACTTTTTTACTTCAGTTCTTATTATTTTTATTCTTTCCTAACGCATTTAATGCAGCTTCAACCGCTTAACGAGAAACTTCATTCAAACTATGTTACATAGGTCTTACTTAGGACATGTGTGCTATGTATTTTTCAGCTTTGTAACTTTTATACTTTTTAAACTATTAATTAAAAACTACTCAAAAATTCCCCATTGACTTAACATTATGATTATGACATCACAATAGAGCTGTTAAGCAATTAGAATCCTATGGCAGGTGTTCAGGCCACCTGGACCAACTGCCAGTCTCAGGCTTTAAGCATACAAACTGGCCCTATTAAGACTACACATCCTGTTCAACTGCTTCCTCTGCCAAAAACTGTTTCAAAATAAAAGTCCTCACTATAATATTTTACTGTTAAACAATTTAACCCTTTAAACTACTGAACTTTTTAACTGTTCAGCCATTGTAACTGTTACTTGTCATCAACTATGACTCCTACCCACTGTAGCTAGTTAGCTAAGTTAGTTAAGTCACATGGTTAGCATAGTTAGCATGTTAGCATGCTAGTTAGCATTTTTATCAAAACTGCTAAAAATGATTAGCTAAGTTAGCTAAGTAACATGGTTAGCATAGTTAGCATTTTTAGCAAAACTGCTTAAAATGATTAGCTAAGTTAACTAAGTCAGATGGTTAGCATAGGTAGCATGTTAGCATGCTAGTTAGCATAACACCTAAAAATGATTAACTAAGTCAAGTAATGGTTAGCATACTTTATGCTTTAAAGATGTTAGCACGCTAGTTAGCATTTTTAGCAAAAGTGCTAAAAATGATTAGCTAAGTTAGCTAGGTCACATGGTTAGCATAGTTAGCATGCTAGCATGCTAGTTAGCATTTTTAACAAAACTGCTAAAAATGATTAGCTAAGTTAGCTAAGTAACATGGTTAGCATGCTAGCATGTTAGCATGCTAGTTAGCATAGTTAGAATAACTGCTAAAAATGATTAGTTAAGTTAGCTAAGTAACATGGTTAGCATAGTTAGCATGTTAACATGTTAGTTAGCATTTTTAGAAAGACTGCTAAAAATAATTAGCTAAGTTAACTAAGTAACATGGTTAGCATAGTTAGCATGCTAATTAGCATAACTTTTAAAAATGATTAGCTAGGTTAGCTAAGTAACATGGTTAACATAGTTAACATGCTAGTTAAAAAATAGTTAGCATACCTACTAAAAATGATTAGCTAAATTAGCTAAGTCACATGGTAAGCATACTTAACATGTTAGCATGCTAGTTAGCATAGTTAGCATACCTACTAAAAATGATTAGCTAGGTTAGCTAAGTCACATGGTTAACATAGTGTTAGTTAGCATAACTACAAAAAATGAAAACATTAGCTAAGTTAACTAAGTCAAGTAACTTGATTAACATTATTATCTTTGATAACATAGTTAGCATAACTGCTAGCAAACATTAGAGCCATTCCAACTGTCAGTTATCGTCAATTATCTACCTAAATAATTTAACCATTTAAATTATCCACCTATTTAACCGTTCAATCATTCCAACTATATTAAACCTTATCTACCAAGCGAATCATTTAACTATATAAACTATCCACTTATTTAACTGTTCAGTCATTCCAACTATATTAAACCTCATCTACCTAGCAACCAATATAGTTTGTTTTTACTCTGTATGATATTTTACATCATATTTTTTGCATTTTCATGCACTGTTTTTACTTCAGGAAATGCTTTTCTAGTTCTTATTCTTATTCTTCCGTTAACGCATTTAATGCAGCTTCAACCGTTTAACGTAGAAACTTCATTCAAACTATGTTACGTAGGTCTTACTTGGGACATGGGTGCTATGTATTTTTCAGCTTTGTAACTTTTATACCTTTTTAAACTATTAATTAAAAACTAATCAAAATTTCCCCATTGACTTAACATTATGATTATGACATCACAATAATGCCAAGTAAGCAATTAGAATCCTATGGCAGGTGTTCGGGCCACCTGGACCAACTGCCAGTCTCAGGCTTTAAGCATACAAACTGGCCCTATTAAGACTACACATCCTGTTCAACTGCTTCCTCTGCCAAAAACTGTTTCAAAATAAAAGTCCTCACTATAATATTTTACTGTTAAACAATTTAACCCTTTAAACTACTGAACTTTTTAACTGTTCAGCCATTGTAACTGTTACTTGTCATCAACTATGACTCCTACCCACTGTAGCTAGTTAGCTAAGTCACATGGTTAGCATGTTAGCATGTTAGTTAGCATTTTTAGCAAAACTGCTTAAAATTATTAGCTAAGTTAGCTAAGTCACATGGTTAGCATAGTTAGCATGCTAGTTAGCATTTTTAGCAAAACTGCTTAAAATGATTAGCTAAGTCAGCTAAGTAACATGGTTAGCATAGTTAGCATGTTAGTTAGCATAGTTAGCATAACTGCTAAAAATGATTAGCTAAGTCACATGGTTAGCATACTTAGCATTTTAACATTGTTAGCATGCTAGTTAGCATAGTAACTTGCTTAACATTATTATCTTTGTTAACATAGTTAGCATAACTGCTAGCAAACAGAGCCATTCCAAGTGTCAGTTATCGTCAACTATCTACCTAAATAATTTAACCATTTAAACTATCCACTTATTTAACTGTTCAGTCATTCCAACTATATTAAACCTCATCTACCAAGCAACGAATATAGTTTGTTTTTAGTCTGTATGATATTTTACATCATATTTTTGCATTTTCATGCACTGTATTTCCTTCAGGAAATGCTTTTCTAGTTCTTCTTCTTCTAACGCAGTTAATGCAGCTTCAACCGTTTAACGTAGAAACTTCATTCAAACTGCGTTGCGTAGGTCTTACTTAGGACATGGGTGCTATGTATTTTTCAGCTTTGTAACTTTTATACTTTTTAAACTATTAATTAAAAACTATCAAAATTTCCCCATTGACTTAACATTGCCCTTTATGACATCACAGCAATTAGAATCCTTTGGCAGGTATTCCGGCCACCTGGATCAACTGCCAGTCTCAGTTTAAGCATACAAACTGGCCCTATTAAGACTACACATCCTGTTCAACTGCTTCCTCTGCCAAAAACTGTTACAAAATAAAAGTCCTCACTACAATATTTCACTGTTAAACAATTAAACCCTTTAAACTACTGAACTTTTTAACTGTTCAGCCATTGTAACTGTTACTTTTCATCAACTATGACTCCTACCTGCTGTAGCTAGTTAGTATGGTTAGCATAGTTAGCATTGTTAGCATTTTTAACAAAACTGCTAAAAATGATTAGCTAAGTTAGCTAAGTAACATGGTTAGCATAGTTAGCATGCTAGCATGTTATCATGCTAGTTAGCATTTTTAGCAAAACTACTAAAAAGGATTAGCTAAGTTAGCTAAGTAACATGGTTAGCATAGTTAACATAGTTAGCATGCTAGCATGTTAGTTAGCATTTTTAGCAAAACTGTTAAAAATGATTAGCTAAGTTAGCTAAGTAACATGGTTAACATAGTTAGCATGTTAGCATGCTAGTTAGCATAACTTTTAAAAATGATTAGCTAGGTTAGCTAAGTAACATGGTTAACATAGTTAACCTTCTAGTTAGAATAGTTAGCATACCTACTAAAAATGATTAGCTAGGTTAGCTAAGTCACATGGTTAACATAGTGCTAGTTAGCATAACTGCTAAAAATAAAAACATTAGCTAAGTTAACTAAGTTAAGTAACTTGGTTAACATTATTATCTTTGATAACATAGTTAGCATAACTGCTAGGAAACATTAGAGCCATTCCAACTGTCAGTTATCGTCAATTATATACCTAAATAATTTAACCATTTAAATTATCCACCTATTTAACCATTCAATCATTCCAACTATATTAAACCTTATCTACCAAGCAAATCATTTAACTATATAAACTATCCACCTATTTAACTGTTCAGTCATTCCAACTATATTAAACCTTATCTACCTAGCAACCAATACAGTTTTTACTCTGTATGATATTTTACATCATATTTTTTGCATTTTCATGCACTGTATTTCCTTCAGGAAATGCTTTTCTAGTTGTTATTCTTCTTCCGGCCAAATTTGACGTTCAAAGGCTCTAAAACCACTGAACCGTTCGACGTCATTCAACCACTCCTACAAAGGTCTTGTAACGGAGATTTGTTCTATGGTTTTTCACATTTGCGAAGTTTATACTTTTTTAGATATTTATGATAAAAGAGCAAGAAATTCTCATAGAGTTAACATTGACCGCCGTGGCGGCAACTTTTAGCATTATGACGTGACCTGCAGCTGAAAACAGTCAACAGCTGAACGCGAGCTACTAGGCCTACTACCACTAGAGCTGTGAATCTTCTGAACGTCTTCGCCTGCTGTGCCGTGGTCACTTTATTTGCTTGTAAAACTCTCATTCAGAGGCACATTTCTCTAATTACAGACAAGGTAAGTGTTCCGGTTTTTGGTATTTGAGTCATTTATGTCGTCAAACATTATGTAACGTTAGCGTTTATGAAATGATGGGTCACAAATAACTAAACTAACTGTTGTATACTTACGAATAGTAATTACATTTCTTACCACTAGGTGGAGTCTATGCTTTTAGATAGTTAGTTTTGCACTGCCTCCTTGAAAATGTGTTCTAGGGAAGTCTCCTATAAGAAGAATGTGCTGTTCCACTAGCGCTCTTATACTACAGCATTCATGTGATTACATTTCATATAAAAGCTACCACTCGGTACAACATCCTTTGTGGTCCTGGTTATTATACAAGTTACCACATATTTTTGGCGACGAGGTGAACTGGAATTGTTTTTCTATCGCGTTTTGTTTTCAGTGTTAGTTAAACACAGTGTGCTAGCTAGCAAACTTGCGACTATCTTCATGAGTGGAAGCTCGAGCAGTGCAGAGGAGCACGGTGAAGAGAGAATCAGAGCGCCAGTGGCTGTAGAGGAGCGACAAGGACAAGGAGAAGAGCACAGTATTCAAATGGCTACGTTTGGGACTATCGGTGAATTTGTGGAAGGAGACGAGGACTGGACAGAGTATGAGGAAAGGTTGGGACACTTTTTCGCTGCAAATGGAATTGCAGAGGAGGCTAGAAAGCGCGCCATTCTCCTGAGTGTGTGTGGAGCTAAGACTTATAAGCTGATAAGGAACTTAGCTACACCGAAGAAACCGGGGGAAATTGAATATACTGAACTGGTCAAGCTCGTCGGGAATCACCACAATCCAAAACCGTCAGTAATAGTCCAACGTTTCAAATTTCACAGCCATTTTCGGAAGTCAGGTCAGTCTGTAGCTAATTTTGTTGCAGAATTGCGGCAACTGTCAGAACAGTGTGATTTTAAGGACGTCTTAGATTACATGCTCCGTGACAGATTAGTATGCTGCATTAATAATGACGCCATACAGCGCCGTTTGCTGGGGGAAACTCCACCACTGACTTTCTAGAAAGCGCTAGAAATATTGTTCGTATTGGAAATGGCGGCAAATAATGCCAAAGACATTCAAAAGGGTCAGGCTGGATCACAGTCAGTGGCTGTGCACCACGTGAACAAAGAGGCTGCAAAGTCATCAAAGAAAGTGGAATGTTTTAGGTGTGGAGGGCTAATGACTGTAAATTTAAAGAAACGATTTGTCATACCTGCAGTAAAAAAGGACACTTAGCTAAAAAGTGCAGGAGTGCTAAAAATAAGGCTAAGAATGAAACATGGAAAGCCCGACAGGCTCAAGCACACACACATCACGTCAAGGAAGATGACGGAGAGGCCGCGTGTGCATTCAACATGTTTACAGTGGACACTGATGAGGGACCACCTATGCCCTACTATGCAACAGTGACTGTTGAAGGACAAGACATTAAGTTTGAGGTTGATTCTGGGGCTACAGCATCGGTCATCAGTGAGGAGACCTACAGGAGGACATGGGGACATAAGCCACCTCCTATTAAGCCTTTGAATCTCAAACTAAGGACATACACGGGTCAGGCCATACCTCATTTGGGGGTGTTACATGTGAACATTTCAGTAGGAAGTCAGAGGGCTGAAGGCAGACTAGTCATAGCTAAAGGTAGTGGGCCTAGTCTTTTGGGCCGTGACTGGCTACGCAAAATTAAGCTAAATTGGCATGAGATCAAGTATGTGTTCAGAGACGAACTGGGCACACTAAAGGGAGTCACTGTGAAGCTCCATGTAGATCCTGATGCAGCGCCACGTTTCTTCAAGCCCAGAGTGGTGCCCTATGCAATGAAAAGCAAAGTGGAGGAGGAGCTGGAACGCTTACAGGCGCTGGGCATCATTGAGCCTGTCCAGTTTTCAAGGTGGGCAGCACCTATCGTTCCCGTGTTGAAGCCTGATGGAACCGCAAGGATCTGTGGTGACTATAAAGTTACTGTGAATCAAGTCTCAAAGCTGGAGGAGTATCCGTTGCCACGGGTGGATGACCTGTTCGCAACACTGGCTGGAGGTAAACTGTTCTCAAAGCTTGATATGAGCCACGCTTACCAGCAGCTACTTCTTGATGAGAAATCAAAAGAATTTGTCACAATAAACACACACAAAGGATTATTCAAGTACAATCGCCTAGTGTTTGGAGTAGCGTCCAGTCCCGCTATTTTTGTGGACACTGGACAATGGACACTCTATTGCAAGGGATTCCTCATGTAGCCGCATATTTAGACGACATTTTAATAACGGGGGCTACTGAGGCTATGCACATTGAAAACCTAGAGCAGGTACTAAAGAGACTCTCAGATGCAGGGCTGCGTCTGAAACGTGGAAAGTGTGTGTTTATGGCACCAAGTGTGACGTATCTGGGACATACAATCACAGCAGAGGGTCTTCGCCCAGTGGAGGACAAAGTGAGGGCTATCAAGGACGCCCCAAGCCCAAAGAACGTCACAGAACTCCGCTCGTTTCTAGGCATGGTGAATTACTATGGGAAGTTCCTGCAGGATCTATCAAAAGTGTTAGCACCTCTGTACAAGCTGCTGCACAATGACACAAAGTGGCAGTGGGGTGCGGAGCAGGAGAAAGTGTTTAAGGAGGTGAAAGAGCTCCTTCATTCAGCAAAACTGTTAGTTCACTATGATCCCGATAAAGACATTGTTCTCTCATGTGACGCGTCGCCTTATGGGGTGGGGGCGGTCCTCTCGCATGTTATGGAAGACGGCTCAGAGAAACCTGTTGGATTCGCCTCACGGACGCTGACGGCTGCAGAGAAAGGTTATTCACAGTTGGACAAAGAAGGTCTTGCTATTGTTTTTTTTGTAAAAAAGCGTTTTTCATCAGTATTTATATGGACGTGTTTTCAAAATCCACACTGACCATAAACCACTGATGAGTCTGTTCAGTGAAACACGCTGCATTCCGCCGCTAGCGTCAGCCAGAATCCAACGGTGGGCACTAATCTTGTCAGCCTACCAGTACACAATAGTATACAGAGCTGGAAAAGACAACGCAAACGCTGATGCGTTGAGTCGCCTGCCATTGCCGGAGGCGCCTGTCTCAACATGCGTACCTCCAGAGACTGTCTTTTCATTAGAGAAATTGTCAGAGACACCTGTGAAGGCAGCCCAGGTCAAGCAGTGGACAGAGAGAGACCCAGTGCTGTCCAAAGTAAAGACTTTCCTGTTGCAGAGCTGGCCCAGTGTGGTTGTCAGTGAGGAACTGAAACCATATGCCAAACGCAAGACAGAACTCAGCCTGCAGGATGGCTGCATATTCTGGGGTTCGAGGGTAGTTGTACCTCCCCCAGGACGCTCACACATCGTGGAAGAACTACATGAGACCCATCCAGGAGTGTCACGAATGAAGAGCCTGGCGAGATCCTACGTCTGGTGGCCAAGAATGGATTTAGACCTGGAGAACAAGGTAAAGGCATGTACACAATGTCAGTCAAATCAACACATGTCGCCACCAGCCCCTTTGCAGCCATGGGAGTGGCCAGACCACCCCTGGTCAAGGCTACATCTGGACTTTGCTGGTCCGTTCATGGGGCAGATGTTCCTCATAATAGTGGATGTGCACTCCAAGTGGATAGACGCTCACATCATGAGCAACATAACAGCCCCCTTAACCATAGACAAGCTCAGACAAGTGTTCGCAATCCACGGGTTGCCAGATGCAGTAGTCACAGATAATGGTCCGACGTTTACCAGTGAGCTGTTTGGTGAGTTTATGGAACAGAATGGCATCCGACACATTCGTACAGCTCCTTTCCACCCAGCCTCGAATGGATTGGCAGAGAGAGCTGTCCAGACAGTGAAGGAGGGTCTAAAAAGGATGAAAGGTCAGCACCAGACTTTCACGTTTCCTGTTTAAATATCGCCTTACACTGCAAACCACTACTGCACGTACTCCAGCAGAGATGTTGATGGGACGTAGGCCTAAGTCAAAGTTGGACCTGCTGCGCCCAGACACTAAGGCTACTGTGCTGAGAAAGCAGGAAAGACAGAAGGAAGGTCACGATCAACATGCACGACAGAGACAGCTGAAACCAGGTGACAATGTCTACGTTAAGAATTTCAGCAATAACTCTAATCAGCAATGGCTGCCGGGGGTTATCTTGACACAAAGAGGTCCTCTCTCCTACGTCGTAGAACTGACTGATGGACGAGTGTTCCGCAGACATCAGGACCACGTACGCCTGCGTCATGATACAGGCCCAGAGGTCAGTAGCACCTCAGAGTTCCCCTTGGTGAGTACTGGGGAAGCTTCACCAGAGGAAAAGTCACTTGAAGAAATGTCTGTGCCCCCGGGAGAGGATGGACAATTGATCACAGACACACAGACCCCTCTTGTGACTCTTATACCAGATCCACCCAAAACACCTACACCAGCTGTGCCAGCAACAGCACCGGAGATAGTTCGCAGGTCACAGCGTGATTGGAAGCCTCCAGATAGACTGAATGTTTAATTAATCTGAATGTGTTCAGTGGAATGTGAATTTGCTAGATTGTAAGAGTATGCCAAATAATATGATTTGTGTTTTGAAGAAGTATAATGAGTTAATGTGTAAGATAGAAATGACACCACATTAGTTTAAATTTTCCAGTTTATTTGCATTGGGAGAATTTTGGAATTTAGTAGGGGAGGAGTGTTGTATACTTACGAATAGTAATTACATTTCTTACCACTAGGTGGAGTCTATGCTTTTAGATAGTTAGTTTTGCACTGCCTCCTTGAAAATGTGTTCTAGGGAAGTCTCCTATAAGAAGAATGTGCTGTTCCACTAGCGCTCTTATACTACAGCATTCATGTGATTACATTTCATATAAAAGCTACCACTCGGTACAACATCCTTTGTGGTCCTGGTTATTATACAAGTTACCACACTAACGTTATAACGTTAGGTAACGTTAGTGAAATAGTTGACGTTACTTGCTGCGTTGATATGTATTATGTAAGGAAACCCACTGTTAATCAACGTTAATATGTCGTCAACATTACAGTGACCGATTAGCTGTAGGTTTCGATAGCTAACGACAATCAAACGTAATGCACTAACGTTACATTTGTTCATTAGGCCTACCTACCAGGAGCTTTTTAACTAGAACGTTAACGTAAACCAGAGATGTAGGCCTACAGATACTAGGCTCTGGTTCTATTCAACATCAGGTCACTTTCCACAGGTGTATAGAATCAAGCACCTAGAATAGATTATGAATGCAGACTTCGTGGTGCTTGATTATAGCCTAGGGCTAGGCTGTGTGAAGGGACCAGGGGCCTGTACTACGAAGGGAGCTTAACCTACCCAGATGTAACCCAGGGTTACTTTGTTAAACCAGGGTTGACAAAACCTGGTTATCTTAAGTGGTGTTAATCGGCACTACGACGCTGATTATGAAGTTGATTTGTTGAGCCGGGGTTAACCTGTGCGCATTCACATAAAAGGGGCGGGTTGCAGCGCAAGTCACCACTTTCAATGATGACGTGATCACCTTATTTTACGGATGAGGAATGCACAATTATTATGACAAGTTATGAGGAATTAAAACCCACTCTACAAAAATCAAATACGTCGGCAGTGAGCAAAGCAAGGCTGTTGGCAACGTATTACAGATCGGGTAGCCTAAATGCCTAAAAGTAAAGTTTTATTCCCACATGTTCTTCAAATATGTGTTACGGAGGATTAGTAGCTTGCGGAATGTCTGAAATGAGTTGAAATAATTAAATAGCCTAATTTGAGTTCATAGAAAGGCCTACAGATGCAACCCAATTCAGAAGTGGGCATATAGATTACAGTAATAAGGATAATTGAATGTTTAAGTAACCCCCATTGACTGATTTAGTCTATGTCTAATCCTGTGAACATTTCAGATGCAACACCATTGCCAACGCACATGGCAGCAGGTGAAAATTAAACACAAAAACATTATTCAGAATAGTAGGTTTATATAGTTATAGCTTTCATTAATATTTCTTAATTATGAAATCATGTAGGCCTAGCTTATAGCCTTCACTTGGCCTCTGTTTTACAGCTAACAAGAAACAGGTGTCTTCGAACACTACTGTAGGAGGAAAGGCACCAGAGTGTTTTACAGTAGCAGAGGAGTTGGCCATCGCAAATAATAGTGGAAGGCCGATTATGGAGGGGGTTGAGGGAGGCATTCGGTCGGATTCTGGTGCTGTGGAAATGTGTAGCCTTTATGTGCAGGGTACAGTAATATGACAATCAATTCAACAAGTTTGTTAAAATGGTGATTTTTATTTATTAGTCCTACTGTAGGCCATGTCCGATTTATTTTAGGCTATTCTTGCTCAGATGTTCAGCATACTGTAGGCCTATGTCCGATTTATTTTCGGACATACAGTATTCTTGCATCACCGATTGAATACATGAATGTCCACGTACGGGCATTGCTATGAGACGTCTTCCTTGATCATCTGACAAGGTAACGAATTCCCTCGGCTGACAATCTATATCTTCATAGAGAATATCGTCCGGGTAGGCTATATATATTTTCTGTCTCTAAAACCCCTCGCCCTGCGAAGAGAGTCCCTCACGATTTGCGCTCCAATGTCGTATGGATCATTTAGGTACGCCGACATGTCTCGGGAGAAATTGTTAGTGGAGGGGTGGTAGCCTACTTATAAAGGGTGTGGTTAACGGATACCTCGGGTTAACCAAGAACATAACCTGGTCGGAGCAGGTTTGAGATGCAGCGTAAATTGCCATGGCAGCTACCTCGGTTAAAACCTATCCACCTTTCGTAGTACGGGTTAATCGGGAAGTTACGCCACACGTGATCAAGTTACTCTCGAAGTTACCCAGATAAGCTAACCCAGCTTCGTAGTACAGGCCCCTGATGAAACCCATCATGGGTTTCATTCATGGTATGAATAACGTTAGCTAACGTTACTTGTTGATGGTCATAACGTTATAGCTTATAACTTTAGTTAAAGTTAACAAATATATGCTCCTGTTTTTATTTTAACAAATGTTTAACGTTGTACACCGCTTGTTTGTGTATCAAATAGGCCAGGCTACGTTTCATTCTACACTCCTGATTCTTACGTAGCCTAAGTAAACACCATCACGGTATACTATAGTTTGTCTATTGATGGGTTTCATCAGGTCCCTTTCAACAGACAATCAAGCACCTAGATTATGAATGCATTGGTGCTTTATTAATACTCCTGTGGAAAGGGACCGTATGAAAGCCATGGATAGGCTACTGCTAGGAAATGGACAATACGACTAAAGTCTTGTTAAAACACACAACAGAAGTTCAGCTGTACCGTTTGTGTAGTCAACATAGGCTACAATGTTTACTTGGCCTACTCATTTCTGCATTGTTCTGGTGTATAAATTAAAGTGTAGCCTGGCACGTGAATCAAACTTTCCAGTTGTAGTACATTGTAATCTGTAGGAAAAAATGTGGCTGACAGACCTTGCAAGCTGTTTAAATTATAGCAGTTGGTTATCAAGATACTTAGTATCAGAATGATCCGTCCTTACTCATATGATTATCAACAGCAACAACAGACCCTTTGCCTGCAAAGTTTTCTAAGCTGTTTACGTTTTATATTTAAAAAAAAATATGATTAGCTATCACCTATACTAAAACTGAAAACAATAAAACACAGAATTCTGCTTTGTTTGCAATTTAATATTATAGGCTAGTATTTAACTACCAGTAGCTTGATGGTGCAACAATTGTATTGTAGGCCTACTCTACCTTTTTTGTTTAATTGTCCTAGAATTGTTGAGAGAATTGTTTAAAAAGCTTAAACTGTTTACCATGTTAGTCGTTAGGTTATAATGAGTCATCCTAATGTAATGTAACAACTTCACTTAAATACCTTAGTTGTATTGAACAATTGTACAATTGCAGACATTCCTTGTTTTGGTATAACTGTTAAACTTGTTTGCTTTTGCCTTTTAGGTTCCAGACCAGACCAGACCAGTGGTGATGACCGTGTATGACATTACGCGTGTGCCTGTCTGTGTGCACACCTGTCAACCATACATCTCTGACAATGTTGCTAGCAACATACCTACTAACATACATTCTTACAAACATGTGATCATATCTCAACATATCTGCACATACCATTTAACCATATTGAGACTTATCTGAGATCTACACTGAGACATTCTGAGATATATATCACTAACTATATGGAACATGTATACCTGTGAATCATATTTGTCAACCATTCATACCTTTAATCATACCTGTGCTGTAACATCTGTGAAACATAGCTGTGCTGTTAGACCTCTCTTAGATGCTGTTAGACCTGAGCTGTGCTGTGTGAAAAAAAAAGATTCTAACCTAAGTTCTGTCTAAAACTGATCATCTGAAGGGCTGACTCTTTTATTCTTCAGTGTATATATCACCATCAAATTTGACCTAATACCATTAACTGAGGCCTCTAGCTGTTGCTGCCAGTTCAGAGTTACCACTGATAAATAGATCTGTCTTAGGATAATATGATTGGCATTATCAAGTTCTGTATATATAATATACACAACTGTGATTTTTACTTCAAGCTTACATTGGTAAGTGTTCATTAGTGTATTCTGAGTATCATTCTTCTGTATTAAAACAAAGAATGTTGAATATTGAATTGACAATTTATTTTTACTGACTGTCATATACTCTAAGCTAACCAAGTAAGTGGTTTTCAAGAATACTGTAAGACTATGTAATCTGAATAATCATACTGTAAGTAATATAATGTTATACACAGCAGCTTTTTTGCATTTACATGCAATGGTAATTCCCTGGAATTGCATTTTCTAGTTTTGAATGTTGCCTTTTAGGCTACTTATTTTATTTCACATTAAACATTAGGCCTGATAATTGGGGTCAAAACAGATCTAATTCTTTGGAGGGGGTCAGTTGAGGTCATGCTCTAAGTAGCAAAGAATGGTGTGGATAGCAGGGGATTTGTGGTCCAGTAATCTCTGTTGAGAACTAACACGGCCAAAAAGAGATCAAATTCAGTTATCGCGGTGTACACCCACTTTGCCAGCTTTCCAACACAGTTGAACTTCTCCGTCCCTCAGTTGTGCCTGGGCATAGTCGTGGTCTATGTCACATACAGTAGTATCCACAGTGGAGGAAGTGATAAACATTTTAAAAACACTTGACCTCCGTCGGATTGTCAGGGTGCTTTCTAACCCCTGACACAGACCTGGTAAAGTTGACACTTTTCGGACAAAAGTTTCCTTCCCTCCAGTTGACATCCCAGTCATCCAGTGTCCTCCGACACCTCATCCTCCAGAGCTGTCAAATTGTCAGGTAACTCCTCGTCAGAGGAGTCACTTTCCTTAAGGTGCAGGTTCAGGTTCAATGTCCACATCAGAGTCCGCATTGGATGTAAAGATAGCCCTGATCTCTTCATTGAAATATGCCATGACTAATCTAATATATGGGTCATTCCGTGTAAAATCAGATAAGGTTGTTGCTGTACTGTCTCACATTTTGTTCAAATCTTGTCTATTTCTATTTCTACTTCTTCTAAATTCAAAGATTATTTGCCATCGTGAGCACCTCACAAGATGTGCGTTTACCATCATCAAACAAATCTTGTCTATATCATCAATGGGTCTTAAAACCAAGGCCTGTGAAATATTTTTGTGCAAAACTTATGTCTTCATATCTTTTCTTTCATTTTTACAGCTTGAAAAACATCAGCTTGAAAAACAACAGCATGCTACATAACAATTATAGTTTTCGGGTTGTCTCTCAATCTCCATTAGGCTAAGATCTAACTTGAACGTAATGCTACTCCATTAATTGGGAACGCGTCTGAGCACGCATGAGAGGGATAGAAAGAGTGAACGGTTTTGACTGGCTTGTCATTGTTGATAATTGATATCTACTTTTTAATATAAGAAACTTTTAAAAGGAAATCATGAAGGCAACAAAGACGAGGCTGGAGGAGATTGCACAGTTATCCGGTTCCCTCTAGCCTAATGGCCCGTTATAAACTGAGAGCCAGAGCATTTTGACATTTTGGCTGCACTAACTGTGATTTGGAAAATGGACAAAAGTATAATGTGGTCTTTGCCTTTGTGTAATGGGACTGGTGAGTCTTGAAGTCTTCAATAATCTATTTCCCTTAAACTAAGCATTCACATGAAGCACAATATATACCGATTGAAACACATTCCACTCAGATAGGTGGCTAGGCTCGTATATTACTTTTAATTGCAAATAGCAATTAAACAGAGGTTTGTGTTTGTGTATGTAGGTGTGCTTGTATGTGTGGGTGCATGTGTGTGAGGGTGTGTGTATGTGCATTTATGTGTTTGTGTGCGTGTGCGTTATATTTACCAATAACCTAACCCATATTTTACAATAATGCATACAGAACTGGTTCCTTCCTTCAAAATACTGTAGGGGACTAGTGAATCACCATCATTTCACAATGTTAACAAACATTAAATGTAAAGTATATTTATATATTATATAGTATAGTAGTAGTAGCTGTTGTTGCATATATATATATATATATATATATATATATATATATATATATATTTAGTGGTTATATATATATATATACACATTTTATACAACCCCACCCCCATCTTGCCTGTTCATAATTCTGAGAAATTCATGTTCATTGTATGCATGTGTGTGTGTACGTGTTTATGTGTCTGTGTGTGTGTGCGTGCATGTGCTTGTGTGTGTGCGCCTGTGTGTGTGAATGTACATGCATGCGTACATATGGGCAGCCGTGGCCTACTGGGGGCAGCCGTGGCCTACTGGTTAGCACTTCAGATTTGTAACCGGAGGGTTGCCGGTTCGAACCCCAACCAGTAGGCACGGCTGAAGTGCCCTTGAGCAAGGCACCTAACCCCTCACTGCTCCCCGAGCGCCGCTGTTGTTGCAGGCAGCTCACTGCGCCGGGATTAGTGTGTGCTTCACCTCACTGTGTGTGTGCTGAGTGTGTTTCACTAATTCACGGATTGGGATAAATGCAGAGACCAAATTTCCCTCATGGGATCAAAAGAGTATATATACTTATACTTATATGTCCACTGTGTGTGTATGTGTCATACGTATGATTACTGTGAATGTATGTGTGTGCGTGTGTATCTGTTTATGCACATGTGTGCATATGGAATGGGTTAACATGACCCCTGGAGGCAAAAATACACAAAAAAGTGGTCATCCTAGGCCCTACGTTTCCCAAGATATTCACAGAAATATCTGTTGGTGTACAGTCACTAAATGTACACATACATTAATTTATTGTATGGCCCCCCCATGAACGAAAGTCCATGGCATGCATTCAGAAGGTGTCATAATGATCCTACACTTTCAATTTCGTGCAGTTTTGACCATGTCAGCCAGAGATATTGTGATTACAACATCTCATTTTTGCTTTTTCATTTTTAACTAGGTGGCGCGATAAATGAAATGAGTGGTTATGGGATGGGTTGACATGGTCCCTTAAGACCAACATATAACAAAAAGGTGGTCCTCCTAAGCCCTACAATTCTCGAGATATTCACAGAAAACTGTGTCCGCCCTACCCTCCTTTCGGGGGTCCAGTCCGGCAGGGGGGCGACGGATCAAAACAAAAAACTATGGTTCCATGCTATCCTTGTGGGGCTACATAACCACCAAGTTTTGTGCACCCCGGTCTTTCAGTGTCCCGGGAATCCTTGACGGAAAATTACTCATGCGAAAAAAAAGGAAGAAAAAAACTATTACTAAACCTATATGACCGCCGCTTCACTGCGTGACGGTCATAATAATACAAAACATTCAGATAACAATATATGATTGCTTTGCGCATCAAAAAAAGCTAAAAACACAATGGACCTCCAATAAAACATAGAAATAGAATTAATAGAATGTGATATACTAATATGTTGTATAAAATGACTCATAATTTTACTTTACAGATTACTTAAACAAATTAAACAAATAATTTATAAAAATGTTTTTAAAGAGCCTAGAAAGAATACCTTGGATGATGAGGGAAAGGCTGCTCCAGGCCTTAGGAGCCAAAACTGCAAGTGCATGGTCCCCTTTGGACACTGGAAGAGCCATATATATGGTGTGCATGTGTGCAAGCGTTTTTGCATGTGTGTTTGAAGAATGCATCTGTTCTGCGCAAGCTTTAAAAGCAAAAAAGTACAAAACCAGCTCACTGACTCATAAGAAATAGTGATGGCTTTCCACAAACCTTGAGATCCTGTCACCGAGGTGAATGACTCACTGACTCTGTAAGGTGTTAGGATTTTAAAAATCATGAATCATTTGAGAGCACATCCATCCATCTTTGCCCACAGTGGCTAAGCAGTGTAATAATCAGGATTATTATTTCTAATTAGAGGAAGTAATGGATCACTCTGTGCTGGGCAGTAGGCTCATTAATTCACCAGGACCTGCTGGGATCTAAGATGGGTTGAACTAAGTACTTCATCTGTGTCAGCGTCAACTGGAAGGCTGCTTGCTTCCTGGGATTAAGCTTGTTTATGCCTTGTTCAGCACAGCACAGTTTTGTTACTCACTATTGCACTATCAAAAATGACAAAATAGCATAAGGGATTTGTAGAATGACTCATGTGTGAAAATTCAGATTCAGATATAACTGGAAAGCCTTATAATTCCAATAATATTCACAACAGAATGTTTATATCTGATATATATATATATATATATATATATATATATATATATATATCAGATGCAAAAGTCTCTAAATGCCACCTCCGTCAAAAATGAGATAATACACACACATAGTATCGTTAATAAAATAATTTAGGTTCAAACCCGCTAAATACCACTGTTTTCCTGGTCTGAAATATTGATTTGTAGGCAAAAACCTACTTCTTATATATATATATATATATATATATATATATATATATATATATATATATATATATATATATATATCAGGCAAAGCCATGTAATTTCATTCAGTCTGCAACTGCAGCCATCGATTCATTGCCACACTAGTCGATATGGCTGGGTTTGCTTTTCAAAACCTCTGTCCAACCATTTTATTTTTAACAGACTGAGCTGTTTTCACTTGTTTGCTAAAATAACAACAGTTTTTCTGCATACTATCAAAATCTTTTCACTTTACACTTTCCAAAACACAATCAATAGACCCTTCAAAATGCAAGACACATATTCCAGTTTCAAAGGAGAAATTGGCTGTAATGTTGAGTTGCTGTGATGACACCCAAATGGATGGCTGGGTATAGTCACACGGTCTCTCTTTATGTATCATGTAAAATATAGTTTTTTTCTATACTACATGCCACACATATTTATCTATTACAAAACACTAGTCACTAGTGCTAAACACGATTACTAAAATTAGGACCCACTTGGTTAACAAAGAAAATGAAAAAAACATACACAAATTACAAAATATTTTACATCTCTTGCAAAAGCTAACACTTCATACAAAGATATCTACACTTTACTAAAATCTGTATTTTTAAAATGAAAATTAATATCCAGAGCCAGTGTCATTTTAATTTCTGGCATGTTAGACCATGAAAACAAATGCAAAGGAGAAACAAACTTATTTATTAACTTTTTTTGCAGTCATTAAGACACATTAATTGGGACTTTTGACAAAATTTCTGAAACACTAACTTTGTTTTGTACTCGCTAAGACACATTAATTGGGACTTTTGACAACATTTCTGAAACCACTAACTCATTGACTGGTTATGCTAAATCTTAGGAACATCGTCTGCTTTCAAAATAAGCACTATAAAATAACACAATAAAGAGTGGTTGAGGAGTAGGATTTGGTTCAGTTCAGTTTTTTTTTTTTGTCAGACTGCATAGCCCAGAACAACATACAACAAAACATACATTTGCTGTGTCTTTGCCAGTGCTAAGACAGATATGGCAAATGGTATTACACAGGTCCATAAACTAAACACGGGAATCTACATTTAGCACATAATTTAAAATTAAAAGCTTTTGTATGTTGTTTGCCGAACACTACACACACTAATTTATGAATTACCTTTAACCAGAATGCACATGTCAAAACAGTTGTAGCCAATCGGATGACTTAGAAATCAGAAATCAACTTCTTGCAACGTTGCACAAATCTGGCATTGTGATGAATGTTTGTCAAGTATACTATTGTCAAGTATACTATTGTCAAGTATAACTATTTAAAAACTTCTCTTTTTATAGGGGACAGAGGTGTTCTTTTCTACCAACTCCATGATCATCCCATTGTTTGTCAAAGTGCATTTTTTGTAAAAGCATTGGAAAGGACCCCCTGCCAGGTAACAGAACATTTTAGGGGCCGTCATAAAAATCAATTTTTCCTCTCAATGTATTTTCAAAACACTGCTAGATTTACACCAAAGGATTCCTGGACATCCCTTGCGGGAGTTTTTCCATGCAAACAGAAGAACTTCAGAGAAAAGGGTGGATATACCACAAATGACTGCAGCTCAGCTTTCTTGCAAACAGTACAACTAAGTCAAGAAAAGAAAGTAAAAGGATTAGACACCGATTTCCCACTTGGCTTTCACAGGGCAACACTGATGTTAGTGATGCCATTGTAGGCCAGTACATTCCAGAAAGTTTCTTTGTGTGTGTATATGTGACTATGGGTGGGTGTATATACATGTTTTTGTGAATAGACACAATTTTATCTTTTATTACCATCATCAAAGATAGAACTACTGACAATGTTATTTATTGTTCCTTACCCTTCCTTACCCATGCAACCCTTGTGACTTCATGTAATAACAGACAAATTGTCCCTCAATTGTAATCATTAAGTCCAAATACAAATCCAAGTGCACAATGTTTCTTCTTTCAGAGCACTGATATTGACATGGACAAGTGACAAGGGGCATTGTCTTTAAGCCTATGGTATGTAGGATAAGTCATCATAATAACCTTGTCGCTCACTGAATTCATTAGGTTTCTTGAGTATTACTCAGTCGCAGAATTGCAGTCATGCATAATTACCAAAAATATACTTGACAGAACATTATTCAATGAGATGAAGTTTAACTGTATATACTTGACGTGACACTTGCAGATACTCATTTAAGGTGTCATTTTCAACTCTGTGACCTGGTACCGTAAAAATAGATGAAATTAAGGCTTGATTCATGTCTTCATATGTCACCAGGCAATCACATGCCAGGAAGCGGTGATGACCACTGTTTAATTTTTTTTATATTTTAAGAACAAATTACTTTATAATTAAGACACAATTCTTTATATGCTTAATGGTTAAGTCCAAAATTAAATCTTTAAGTCTTTAAATCATTTTGATATAAATGTCTTATAGACTAAAATAAATCAGTACAGGTTTCATGTGTGATTCATATAGTTTGCTTAATCTCCAGGTATAAACAAAATTCTGTCTGAAATATAGGTGATTTTGTTCAGGTTATTTTCTGCATTTTATTATAGTATTTCTAATATTTTCAGGGTACAGATAGAAAGTGGAAATAAATGATGTCTGCTAAACTGTGACAGAATTATATTAAGAATGGCTAATTCTCATCTGTGCTGTGATTTACAACAACCTTTGAGTATATGTGTCCTTCTAAACGGTTTCTGCCATCTTTCAATTCTTTATTAACAGTAGTTCTGTTCATATTCTTTTGTAACTCATGAGTCTCATAGCCAATAAGCAAATGGTGATGACAGGAATTCAGCAGTTTTACACATTTGTTATGACACATTTTCTGAATCTTTGGTTCATTTTCAGACAACACAAAAGGCAAAATTATATAGATCTCAAGTAAAATATTTTCTTCTGAGATAACACGGCTCCATGATGGATAGATTGAGGCACGTTCAATTTGTCTTTTAAACCTGGCACGGCAAATTGCAGGGGAGGGGGGGTGGATTACGCCCCTCCCCCTCACACAAAGCAGACAAGGCCAAGGGAATGTTCTCAGGAAAACAGAAGGACACATGGACAGAAATGTACAGACCAATAATTGTAATAATAGAGTTGTTTCATGGTAATAATAAGTAGATAAAATCATGGTAACAACACAACATATCTAAAGGTAAGACCTTAAATGTAGTAATAAAATGGCAAGCTATGGTATCAATTTCCAGTAATTACCCAGAAACAAGTGACTTACTTTCATTGCAATTTCATGGTCTGTGGGCTCTAAAATATTGAATTGCCTCCATCTTTTTAATTCATCTGTATTGGTGGCTAATCGGGGAAGGTCCAAAAACTGACACTTCATACAAATCTCAGCTAAATTTATCATTTAAATCATAAAGTGGCACCGGAAACACACTGATTTCACAACTAACATTTACCCATGTTCAACACACTTTTAATTCCCTATTAAAAGAACAGATCCCTGCTGAAAAAAAAACAGCCTGACCAGCTTAAGGTGGTTTGCTGGTTGACCAGCTTGTTAACCAGCTTGTTTGACAACCCTATGATGGTTGACCTGCTAGACCAGCAAAACTCTTGCTTCTCGGTTTACCCATTCAGCTGGTTTTGCTTGTTGTACCACCTCAAGCTGGTCATTTTAGCTGGTGTTGCTGGTCTACACTGCTGGTTTAACTGGCCATGTCAGCTTATGTTGGTCATTCTAGCAAACCAGCATGACCATACACATACACCA